>NC_061864.1:24970827-25570827 GCF_907164915.1 Impatiens glandulifera
ACCTTCGGGTTTGCCCTTAGATTAAAAATATCTGAAAATTTTCTAAGTGTGGGGAAGGGTAAAAACCGAAGGTTTATTTGAAAACCTTCGGTTTTGACCCATGTATAAAAATATCTGAAAATTTTCTAAGTCTGGGGAAGGGTAAAAACCGAAGGAAAAACAAGGGAAAAACAAGAATATTGCGTTATCTAAGAGACCAGCGGGGACAAGGATTCCTCTCACTTTTAGAGAGGTAGATGGGAGGCCGGGCGGTGTTGACGTTGGAAGAACAAGGTGGTCTAGACATGTGGGGTCGGTTGTGCGGGATCCCTCAGCCGTCTCGCACCGTCTTTTGAAGTGGAATGCATTAAGTGCTGACCAATTGGATTACATTTGGAATGCTGTGAAGGTAAAGATTAATTAATTATACATTGATCATTCAATAATTATTTTAAAACATTTGAATGTTTTTATTTTTAGGATCCGTTCGAGGCTATTAATGGTCCTATTGATTCTTTTCGAAAGACCGCAATGGGACACGTCAGACAGATATGGGATAGATGGCGCTCGGATTTGCACAAGGAATATATCCGCATCCATAAAGGAGACGAGGCCGCGGTACTTGACAATCCTCCACCAGACTACGATTGAGATGATTGGGAGTTTGTGTGTCGCAACCATTTCTTTACGGAGAAATTTAAGGTACGGTTTCATAATTCAAATAAAATATGATATTAGTTATTCTAACTTCAATTTTTTTATTTGAATTTCAGAAAAATAGTAGCACAAATATAGCTAACAGAAAGCAGCTGAAATTCCCGCATCATACGGGAAGTAGACCGTTTGCTCAAATTGAAGAAGAGTTGGTAAGATTGTTATGAGTTATATAATAACTTAATATAAAGATTGTTATGAGTTATATAATTTTTTTTTTCAACAGGCGATTGAAATGGGACGGGCTCCATCTGTCGTTGAAGTGTTCAAGAGGACCCGTACCCCAAAACCGACAAAAGAAAACCCAACTCCCGTCCCGGACGACCGCGTTCAAGAGAAAATTGTAAGTGAATTGAATTTAATTAAATTACTTATAACTAGTTTATAAATTATTATATAATTGACAAATTATTTCAAATTTGCATGTTGAGATGGAGGAAGTTCTAAGTAACGAACCGGAAATATCAGACTTTGAGTTGACGGAGAGAGTATTCGGACCCCAAAAACATGGGGGAGTATTCGGTATGGGATCAGGCGTCCGACCCACACACTTTCGTCAGGATCTACGAAGTTCTAACAATTCTCAACGAGCCACTGATCGATTGTTTGAGGAGAATCAAAGAATGGCGATGGAACTTGAGGAATTGAAGAAAAGGGATGAAGAAAAAACACAAAAGATTAATCAAATCCAAGCGGAAAAGGTAGAATTGATTTCAAGAATGGATAGGGAAAGTGCAAAACAGGAGAAGGAAATGTTAGAATTGAATGCAAGATTAGAGAGTTTTGAAATATTTATGCGGCAATATCAACCACCCCCTCCCCCCACCAGCTAGTTCTAAGACGTTTCGACTATATGAATTGATTGAATATGTTTAATGGTTTAATGTAAAACTTGTTGTTGGGATGATTGATTGGAGAATTTTGGAATGATGATTTTGTTTTATGAATTGATTGGTTTGGCTGAACAGGTTTAGGTTTCGGTATGGGGTTTCGGTTGAGCACAAAACAATAGGGCTATTTTGTAAATTTTTAAGAGAAACCCCGAAAGTTAAATGGAAGCTTTCGGTTTTTCTTTAAAGGGAAAAACCGAAGGTTAAGCTAATAACTCTCGGTTTTTCTTTAAAGGGAAAAACCGAAGGTTAAGCTAATAACTCTCGGTTTTTCTTTAAAGGGAAAAACCGAAGGTTAAGCTAATAACTCTCGGTTTTTCTTTAAAGGGAAAACCGAAGGTTAAGCTAATAACTCTCGGTTTTTCTTTAAAGGAAAAAACCGAAGGTTAAGCTAATAACTCTCGGTTTTTCTTTAAAGGGAAAACCGAAGGTTATGCTAATAACTCTCGGTTTTTCTTTAAAGGGAAAAACCGAAGGTTAAGCTAATAACTCTCGGTTTTTCTTTAAAGGGAAAACCGAAGGTTATGCTAATAACTCTCGGTTTTTCTCTAAAGGAAAAACCGAAGGTTCATTCAATAACTCTTGGTTTTTCTTTTGAGGGAAAAACCGAAGGTTAAGCTAATAACTCTCGGTTTTTCTCATTTGAAGAAAACCCGAGAACTAGAGGATATCTTTCGGTAAATACACAATTATTTTTAACGACGGAGTCAATACCGAGGGATGGCGACAGTTACCTTAACTCTCGGATTTTGGTCTATACCGAAAGTTATAGGCTCAAAACCGAGAGTTTTAACTCTCGGTTTTGACCATTTTTTACCGGTGCGGCCTTGTTCGCTCAAGAAGTGAATGAGACATTGAAATAAAATATATTCAAGTGATTATTTCTCCTCTACATAATGTACACAAAATAATATAAGTTGAATTTACTAATATTAATAAGTGTGAGTCTAACCCGAGAAACATTTTTTTTTTTTAAGGTATCTCTAGTTGCATTTTTTATTAACAAGTCTAACGAAAAATTAATTTATAATTTAAGTTTTATATTTTTTATATTATTTATATTTTAAAAAATATTTATATTTAATTATAAATAATAATATCTTTTTTTTATTTAAGATATCTAATAGACGATTCATATTTATCCCATCAACTCATAATGTTTTAACTATCATGCTTTTCATTTTAATAATTAAAAATTATAAATAAAAATCTCTTAATATCTTAGTATTTGTTTACAATAATTTAAATATTTTATTATTATTTTGTTTTATTCTTACAATTTACATCATGTTTATATTTAGTTTAATTAATATTTATACATAAATGTAATTTTTTATAAATTATTTAAAAATAATTCAAATAATTTACAAGCATATTTTATATATTTTTAATTGTAACATTTAAAGTATTTTATATTATATATTTATATTTTTTAAAATTATATAGAAACTTTAATCATTAGTTAATTATTTTATAATAAGTTTTTTTAGTTTTATAATTTAATATTAGTTTAATTTAAAAAAAATATATAAAATTAAAACATTTATGTTTCTTGTATATTTTATTTATAATATAATTACATTAATTGATAAAATAAAGTTAAATTTTAAATTAATTTAAATAAGATTATAAAAGAAATATTATTTATTTTAGTTTAAACTTAAATAAGAAAGTTCACAGGAAGAGATAGAGTATCATTTCACTCCTTTCTTATCTATCACTTCACTTAAAATATTAAAATATCCTATATTTTAAATTATTATATTTAATTTATTTATATATTAATATTCTTTACGTGTTTTTATCAAAAAAATAAAATAAAATAATAATAATCACTTTCAAATCATTAAAAATCATTATTCTTTTTCTCCCTTTATATTAAAAAAATAAAAAATCAATTCGAACAAAGCCATGAATTGATTCAAAAATGGTTTTAAATGCATACTTTTAGTGTAATAATAGGTGTTTTCTTAAGCGACATTTTGAGATATTATTTGAGAACCAAACCGTCTAGTTTTCAATTTATTTTATTGTTTGCTTTCAATAATTTTTATTTTTATGATGGGTGAGTATTTATTTCTGATTACTGTTTTATGAGCTAGTTATCCCTCGTTTTGTTTGAAGTGTTTGGCAACATCTTTTATTTATTTATTTTGTCGTATTTCCTCATTTATATCGTAAAAGTTATAAATAAAATATTTCTAAATGAATTTAACACTCTTGAAAGTCAGAAATTCTAATAACTTTAGATATAGCTATCTAACTATGGTGAATATTTAAACTTTCATTTGTCAATATCATAATCAAAGTTGTTACAAGTCATTACATTAATTATATATTATGAATCAATTAAATAAAAACACAATAAAATCTTTGTGTGGTACCAAGAACATAAATGATGATGAATTAAAAATTGGAGATATATAATATTTCAAAACTAATAAAATAAAAAAAATACATTGTTTAGGTTCAATATTCCGGACCTCTATTGACCATTAAATTATCTAATATATTTTTCTGAAAAATAAGGGAGTATGCTAGTTCTTGTAAAAGCATTGAAGCTATTTATATTTAAAACCTAAAATAGATCACATTTAAAAATAGGGTAAAAGTCAAAACCCTAAGACCTAGTTTGATGTATTTTTTTGAAATTTTTATTCAAAATCTTCAAATCAATCTACTCATCAACTATAAACTACTTAAATAACCTTACTTCATTTTTATAAATTTTAAATATTAAATATAAAATAATATTATAATAATTCAATCAATTAAAAAACCCAAATAACCTATATTTTCATCAAATAATTTTTTTAATTTATTTTTGATAAAAAACCTCAAATAACTAACATCAAAATATAATCTCTAATTGTTCCCTCTTAAATCCTAAAATGTAAATTTGGCAAATATGTGACAAGTCACAAATATGAAACACCAAATGAAGTAAGAATGACAATAGCTATAGGAGGCTCATGTATACAAGCAGTTAGTTAGTTAGTTCCTCTGTCACATTTCTAAAATGTTCAAGAAAAAAATATATGTACAAGAATCTGAAGCAAAAAAGACATGAACAAATTAAGCCTTATCTCTCTTTAAGTATAAACCGAATTTTGCGATATGAACCAGTCACCGCAGCATCGGGTGGTCTTGTTTCCGACGTCGTCGGAGGAGTAACCTCTTTCGTCGTCTCCTGTTTCTCTTTTTGGTCTGAAGAAGATGCCAACATTCTGCTTTCAGTTAACTCAACTTCTTGCCTTTCAATCTTCATTCGCTTCCTTTCTACATTGTAATCAGAATCTTTCTCTTCTCCACTTCCTCTGTTTTCATTCTTCTGCTCTTTATTGCGCTCAATTTGGGGGGCATAGAGAGCACTAAGACTTTTGAATTTCAACTTCGTCACACCATTATCAGAAACATTGCCATTACTGGATTTGAACTTAATCTTCATCTTTTGGTGACTTTCTGTCCTGACTGTTGAAACCGTGTCATCTTGTAATGGTGAATTTTGCTCCTGAATGGATAAATTCTGGATGACCAATGATTTATTTTCCTGATAATATTCTGCAAAAATGCTCTTCAATTCTCTTAGAATCTCTGTATGACATCTTATTCCATCTCTCGAAACTCCAAAAAGTGTTGGCGCCCTGTAATTTAGGAAGTTTTACATCTTAAAGTTAAGACAGATCCCACAAGAGACTTAAATCTGAAAGTTGAATTGATAAAATATGAAACTAATGTCGAAAAAGTACTTAAAAACTATTCTATCATTGCATTAATGTAATTTAACTAATTTTCAAGAATTAAAGTTGTCTTTTCTATGATGATAATATACTACAGAGTAGCTTACCTAGCTTAATTTGAGCTGATTAAATGATAAGCAATTAGATTTGATTTTACCTTCCTGCGAGAATTTGAAGAATGCAGAAAATGTAGTGTCGAAGAAACATATTGTTGAAAGACATGCGAGTTTGAAGCAGATGAATCAAGGCATTTAAGGTTCCAGCCTTTACATCATCAACAGGATCATGAGATCCACCACCTCTTATCTGACATAGCAGACTCATATGAACACTCAACTTCTTTTGCCCTATCATTTTTCACAAAAAATTATACGATTATTAATATTTTTTAAATACCAGTTTTATTTTTCAATGGGAATTGAATTTGAGGCCTAAACCTCTAAAGGTTGGTTCTTCTTTTATGAATTTCATGAATAACTGTAGTGCAGCATCAATTCCGTTATAGTGGAATTGAAGGTCAAGCATAGCTTTGCTTGCCACAATCCGAACAAACCATCTTCCCTTCAAGTCCCGAAATGGATTAATCAGTTCAGTCACTTGATCCTGCATTAGAAAAACACATGGAAAAAATAATAATTGAAAAACTTGATCCTGCATTAGAAAAACATATGGAAAAAATAATTGAAAAGGATAAAAACAAATTCACGCTAGAAGAAGGGGTTGAACCTTCGACCTTGTGGTTAACAGCCACACGCTCTAACCAACTGAGCTATTCCAGCTTGTGTTTAAAATATAATGAAAAGTATATAGCACAAAAAATCATTGAATTGTTCTATTTTAGTTTTTATCAAGTTCAGAGACCAACTCTAACTGAAATTAAGCCTCTGGAAAGAAAATAGGGCAATAAACAGTATAGTTATAAAAAAGTAAAGAAGAAAGTTAGAGTGAATGAGAAACAATCTATTTCTGGTTTGTGGGAATTTTTTATTGAGGTGAGTTGAAGCATGGCTTAATCACCAGCCCATCAAAAAGAATCCTATTCTATAGAAAGTTATAAGCTTATTATATGGTAGATATGATTAATTAAGTATAAGTTGAATAAGAATTGCTTCAGTTATGATTATTCCACAAAGAACACATATAACAACACTTACTATATTTATGTATTGAGAAAGCTTCATAGCAACTTGAGTTAATGTTCTGATGCAGCTGGTTGTCAGGATTGCATTATGGCTAGGATTAAACCTGATATATGAAATTTTCCAGATAAACAAACTTAGCTTAATTTTTCACCCCATTACATACAGAACAAATAATCAGCTCCATACCTGTCTAGTTGGATAATGTGGTCAATCCGCTTAAGAACTGATGGCAATAAGAAAATATTCTGCCACAAATTATGAAAACATGTCAAAATATGTCTAACATCCTCATTGGTTCATTTCTACAGTTGACGTGGTCTTTGTGTTCAATAGTTTCAACGAAGTTTATCTTTTCGAAAGACAAATATCCTCATACCCTCATACATATTAGAGAATTTAAAAGGCATTGAACCAATGAGTGAATGAGCTATGACTGCTAAAGCAACAACTTTTGGATGTCATATAGAAGCTTCATCTCTAGTCTTAAATAAATTGATTCCATAAAGGGGGATTTTTCTAATGCTAGATGGGAAAGAATAATGATTGCAAACCTGTTTCCCAAATTCAAGTTCACCCATTGACTGCACCAATGCAGCAATCCAAAACACATCAGAGAATGGATTTCCAGTGTTATCATTATACTGAATTGAAACAAGGAAAAGAGAACAAAACGTTAGAACCCCATTAATTTAAATTAATTTTCTTGCTTGCCTTATTTTTTACTTTATGAATCAGAGTCTAAATTGACTAGAGAGAGTTTTCAGATAACCATTACTCAGTTACAAAATACTAATGGATATAATCCAATGGCATGGACAATGTATTTGCTCCAAATTTATGCTAAGACAAACAGCCATAGAAAAGAAAGAAGGCCTAAAAAATAAGTACATATTGGATCATCATATGAATAACTTAAGCTTTAAATGAATGGTTTAAGAATTAAATTCTATGCTCTGAAGAAAATATGGGTTAACAATGTAGCAGCATCTTACAAGGCCAGGAAAATTCAATTAGGCTCAGCTTTATAGCCATCAGATCTCGAAACAAGAAAGCAGGTCAATTCATCAATGTGAAACTTAATTACCTCAATTTGTGTACACTTTTGTTTCTCTAATTGTATTTGACATAGAAACACCCACATTTGTTTTAGATATAACTCAACCTTTAGAAACTGATGACTAATGATCTCAAAACAGAAATTTAATAGATTAGTTATATTGCATTTCCGTAAATGCATCAAGTAAAATCATTTTTAAATTGAGGGGAAGAAAAGAAGCTAGTCATTTTCCAGATTCCCAATGCAGCTTTCCCCCATTTGGAAACATTTTTATTTTATCTTTGGATCCAGATAAAGAAATGTGTTGGAAACTATATTGAGTCAGAGACTTTATTTCTGTTTATGTATATCCAGATACAGAAACATATTCAAAATGTGTTTTAAAATCAAGCAAATCATTAAGATTTAATTAATTTTTAGTAGAAGAGCAAAACTTCAGCTAATTAAAATTTGCATGTGTGCTAAAACAAATGAGACGGAGCCACTGAGGCAGATTGCATACCTTCAAAAGTTTTAAAATGAACTTCACAGCCTCTGGTGGGCTTTTCTTATCTGCTGCTCTAACCATGGCAATGGCATTTGGAATGGCCTGCACAAATCAAAGATAAGACCTATACAAGGCAACTGAAAAACTCGCTTTAAACAGATAACAATTTTAGTCAGTTATAAAAGGACAAAGACTGCAGCCTACAGATGGCCACTAGTGGAACCCATAGATCACAACTGACAAGCACCATATACAACAATAATATATCGATCAGATCATTTGTTTTGCATAATGTCAGCTCAAATATGTGTCAATTATAATTGTTCTAGAACTAAGACTTCTTACAAGCATTGAATGAAGGGATTAACTTGGAAACTATGGGCCTTTTCAACATCTACAGAAATAACTAAAGGTTTTAAGGTTAGGTATTTAAGAGGGGAATATTTCTTGAAGATAGAATATGTAAAGTAGTCCTCTAAGTTATAGTTATGAAATAAAACGAGTACACAAGTTAGTTTGGGATACAATTGATATTCTTGATTAATGATGTGTTTTTTATTGTATTTTTTTCTGCAAACTGTTTAGGATCGTTTCCTGTGTTCCACTCTCGATTTCAATAAAAAGTTAACATCTTTACAAAAAATAAAAATGAACAAATAGGTGATGACAGACTAGTATAGAGTTTATGCATGAAATGATATAGAATGGAAAGTCATACTACACCCTCTCATCTCAATTCTCTATAATCTTTATCCCAATTCTTCCCTTTATTGAATCGTAATAGAAGATTTGAGCCTATTTGAAAAACTGATATTTTATCACTATTTCATGCAAAATCATGATCTTATTGAAAAATCATCAAAGTTAAAACTGAAAGTTATTTTTGGATCATGAGTCAAATTATTTTCTAGATCACAGTCCATATTATAATATATTTTTTATTTTATTGTTATAAAGATTATTTTGTGGATCATGATTCAGATTATTTTTTACATCATTATGATTTTTGGCAAACATAACAAATATAGATTCAATAGAATAATGATCCGGATAACAAAATTGGCCCCATCTTAAAAGATATTTGGCATCTTTCTTCTCTAGTGTAATAAATTTAGTTTTTAATCAATCACTTGTGATGTCTAATTTCTTGTACCGGACATAATTGTAAATCTTTCTTCTCTGAAGAAGCATGGAGGACTCCTGAATAACTGATGGGTAATTGAAATAAAATAAAATAAATAATGCATAGTCCATTTGTGATTATTTCTTCCCCAATTATTGGCTTTGCTTTTGTTTTGAAATGCTTATGGCATGAGACATACCCAATACCGATCCTATCTCATTGCATTACCTCAAGTACAAAATGCTCCGCAAAATCACTGAAGTCATTTGGCCTGTAAAACAAAGTCAATGTCTCATTAATTAAACAATTCTAGATACTGAGGATAGAAATATCAATGGAAAGCTCACTTTGGAAGTCTAATATAAGCATCAAATCGTCTACTCTTGTAGAATTCAATAAGATGAATTAATCCAGCCAAATCAGTATCCTAAAAACAATGTTAGAGATCATGTATGCATATACAAAGCATTTACGAAAAGTAGAATCTATAAATTTGCAGAACTATAGAGGGCAATCCAGTTTCTTTGATCTTTGTGAAATGCAATGCGAAGAAACAGAAGATATAAAGCTTCTAAATTTCTTTATGTTCAGAGATGAAGAGTCCTTAAATTACAACAGTACTTAAGCATGTTTCCTTTAGTCCCTTTGAACTTAGCAATCATTCAGTTTTTTTTTTTAAACAATTGGAACAAAAGCTATAAAAGTACAAAGTTTATAAAAATTGCCTTAGTTCATTCTAAATCAACAATGCAGCTTTTACCTATTCACAGTATTCTTATTACTTGACTCCAACCACTTTATTATGTGTACCATGAGATACATACCATTTGGGGATTGTTGTATGGTGAAAAGTCAAGAGTAGTGATCTACGACTTGTCATGTGTTAGGATGTTCCCAAGTAGATTTTCACATGGGAAGATGAAGATGTTTGGGATAAACATATGGAGAAGGTTGATCATGGTCAAAATCAGATTGAGCTAATTGATCATCAATTGAATCAAGCGAATTGATCATCAACTGAATCGAAATAAAAAACACTAGAGATGATGAAGCTGACAGAATTGGCTCTAGAGATGATGACTCTCAATGCAACAATTCACGTGTGGGGTTCTACCTCTGAATTGTAGTATTGGGGTAGTATGAAACGTTTTTGAAGAACGTATCATATATAGAATGGTAAAATTTCTTAATAATGGAATAGTAAGCACTTATAGAACTTGTATGGTGTGCATTACGCAGGTATGTAATTATCTATTTGGATTGAATATGAGGATGTTGTCCAACCTGAAAGAATTTAAAGAAGGTGGGAGGCAACTTTATCTTTAATTTATTGATTAATAGTATATCATTATAGAGAATAATATAATGATGTACTTTTTTTAGAGCTCCTCTTCCACTTTGTCTTGCTTGTTGTGTTTGCTTTTTGTTTTGAACTCTCTTGTATTTGGGGCTTTGTCATTCTTTGCTTACATGATCCTTTATTGCTTTTTTTACCTTTTTAAAAAAAAAACATATATATATAAACAAAATAATAATTTAGGAATTTGAGAATCACTTAATATCTTCCAAATCAATTACAATCAGTCAAATATTATTAGCCTAACTAATTATGACAATCAAAAAATGTTATCTAATCAATCAAGTATTAGGTTGATTCTCTACAGTAAGTATAATACCTTTATTGTCGTATTAGCCAATGCAACTGCTGCCTCGATGCGGACTCTCCAAAAGGCCTTGTCATCATTAGAGAAGAATCACGATCCAACAACATGAGATGTATATCAGCATCTTCAAAGTACATTCAGAAAGAAGAAAAACAAACCTCTGAATCATTGAGAAAAATACTCAAAGCATTCACAACAGAAAATGAGAGCGGCAGTGTCTCCAAGACAGCGATTGCCTGTGCCTCAGCAACTACATCTTTATCCTTACTCAGTTGATTTAACTGAAAATAACCCACATTCTTAAGTCAGTCAAGTAATGGATGAAAAGAAAGGGAAGACTGGTCCAGTGAAAAGGTTGAATGCATAATGATCATTCTGGCATCCGATACATAACAGAAATATACACAAAGACAATTAGCTAAAAAGTTCAGTTACATTTGTCCTCTCCAATTTCCGGCAACTGCGCACAAGGACAACCAAGGGAATTCACAGATTATCAACAACAACAAAAATTGTTCTCTCCAATTTCATGAAAAAATTTGGTCAGCTGTCAACAAAGGTAATTGAAATTGAAGATTATGACCTTGCAAGATCAAAGAATAAAGACTAGCTGTATTTAATATATTCTGGGATAGCATTACCATGAACTAGCATATTTATACACAAAAGAAAGACTAAGCAATAAATATTCCTCAACATTAATTCTTCAGAAATATTGTGTTTACTTTGCTGTCTTTCTGCTGTGAAAATAGTTTTCATTTGTCCTGACAGTTTGTTTTGATAATCTAGAAGTCACATTTGAATGATCAGTGCCACTAACTGAACCTTAATGAACCAACAAAGCAGGATAACCAAACAAGAGAAGTTGAGTCCACCAAAGTCCTCTAAATTTCAAGCCCATGGTTCTCTTTTGTTTTCTCATCAAGTTCTTGAATATAGTATGGCCTAGATTGTCTAATACTGGACAATACAACATTTACATAAATCAAGCTCAATAAAAATTGCACCATGACTAGGATGACGTTTCCTAACAACTTACACTGTTTGGACAAATGAGGGAATTACATTTCTGTTATAGATCCTAAGATTGGAGCTTGCAAATAGGGTATACTTCCGTATATTTTTCTGATAATTATCTCCAAATGGAACTAAGGTTGCATGAGAGAAAAGTTGTTTCTTTGATATCATTGCCTAAACAATTCAGCATAGAAGAACAAGATAATCCAATTCACTTGGTTCATTCCTCAATAAATTAAACTTAGATGGGTACAAAACCTTTAAGGGTTTCAAAAAAATCAATAATGTTTATGGAACAAACCCTGCGATGGATGCATGTAATAAATCATTTCCACAGTTAGAACACAAGAAGATCCAGATGATCCTTACCCACATTTGCACAGGTTGGTAGAAGTGAATTTCAGCAAGATACTCCATTTCTGGATCTGCTCTAAGCCAAAAAAATTGGGAAACCACACTGCAGAAACATTCAAAACCTCAATTTTACTTGTTCTTTAACAAATAACTTTATAGAAGCCTGTCAAGCAATTACATACTCAGATCCCTTATGTAAGCCTGGTAGGGCAACACCTCCATCGTCATATCCAACAGATTTTAAACTATTTTTTGTTGAATGACATTTTATTTCGAAGAGCTCCAATGTATCTCCATACATTGGTAAAATAGGATGATCATAATACATGCCATCTATGTCATGAACCCTTATGCTCATCATTCCAGGCCATTCTATATTGCTTTCTCTGCTCTCTGGTGGAGCTGTACAGCCACGCAATGTAGCTAATTTAATCATGATATTCCTTTTGCGATAGGAATATCCCATCCTAATTAGCAGGAAAAATGAATATAATGAGATAAATGTCTGCAACATTAAAGCACAAAAGTGCATCACATTGGCCACAAACATAGTACCTAAGCTCTGGACACCCACAACATCCCACCCAGCTATTAAAGAAGTCCTTAAGAAATGAACGATCCAAATTGCCAAACTTCTTGGCAAAATGGCGGAACTGCAGTTAACAAGTTAATGTAGAAAAATGAGCCTTTTGAACACTCAATTGTCTAAAGATCAAAACTATATCATCATACTGAAGAGTTTCAGTTGCAAGAGAGAGAGAGAACAGTTGATATGACTTTTGTTTTGCTAAGAGTTAATATGACTTGACTAGTTTAAAAGACATCAATCTCTAATTTTGAAAAGGACATGCCTCATCAGCTAACAAAACAAAAGGTTGAGAAGGTCACACCAAAATATTCTCTTTTGAAAAAGGTCAACTTTTATTAAAAAGAGCGCAAGATACGTTCAAACGTTACAAAAGGGAAGGAAAAAACAAAACAATAAATAAGATAACAACATTAGAATTTTAAATGCTAATAAGATCGAAAAATTCTCATCCCGTACAAGCTCCTCTTTTTCGGATTGAGGCGAACGCGTGTAACATAAATCCTTTGAGACGCTCGTATCCAAAAGATTCTCATTATACTGTTAAGAACATTATTTTCGTAAAAGCAGAAATAAAAGACAGAGAGAGTGCAGCTTTAAAATTCCCATACTAGTCTTGTTTCAAGCTACACTCTTGGTAGGAGAATATCATGGTTTATTGAGTAATAAATAGGATCAGAAACTACTGTAACCAATGAAAGGAAAACATTTACTGATTTTTAACAACAATAAGTTTTCCATTATTTCATGCTTTCAAGCAAGCACAATACATTTGTATAGAAAGTACATTGCCCCATCCTGGTGTTATGCCAGACTTTAAAGGCAGCAGAAGTTGAGGAGATTTTATCTCTGTCTGAGATCAAGTCCAAATTTAGAAATACTCTACCATTACTTAGCTGGAACAGCGAGCCACATATAAGATTATTTCTAAGGGTACATTTGTGACTAAGAGATTACAGAAGTATAGAGGAGGACAAAATGCATGTGAGTTAGACCAATACCTGATCATATCTGTATGAACAACTCTTTCTTCAAATAAAAGTAGATATATCATATAGAGCTGTCGGTATTACTGTGACAGCTTGACACAACAGAAACGCAATGCAGAAGATTAAATGGTTTCTCTATGATTCCAAAGGATGAATTGCTATTTTTAAAATACATTTCTAAGGTGATAGGAGAGGTAGGGAATTAATCATATTTAAGATAAATAAATCACCTCGTTTGTACTTAAAGTCCGCAAAGAATGGTTAGTCTCTGGTGATGGCAAGACAATTGTTTGCAAAATCTGCACATTGAGAAATTAAACCATCCACATGAAACAATTTTGCATGAACAAATAAAAGAGAGAGAAACAATTTTTCCATGTGCATGTTGATTACCACCCCATCACAGATTTATAAACAACCTTATTCACTAAAATGAAGAGAATAGTGAAAATCAAAATAGGAAACGCTTCTTCTTCTCATGACCCAAGAGCATACTAATGTTTTTACAAATTCAAGACATTGCTTGAGGTCTATCAAATTTGGGAATTCAAAATTCATTCTGAAAAATTAACTGGACCAACATGATTTGGCTGGCGTGTTTGATTGTGAAACACCTGCAACGAGCTGAGGAATAATTAATTTTCTTAGGATACATATGCAAATTCAATTAAAATAAAAACAGAAAAGTTTTTCAGCTCAGTTTCCATGAATCATGATGCCATATTTTAGTGGTTTTCATATGAATTCCTACTTGATTCATTTAAGGTTGCCACATTGTAGAATCTTGTAGGGAAGTGATTTTCTTCATATATTTTCATTGATGAACTATTACAAAGGAGACTATCATTTATAGGCAATATTAGAATAAACTAAATCAAATGATAAAACAGCTTCTTAGACAAGCATAAATGATTGAAGACAAACAATTCCCAACCACTTTCTTAGAAAAGAAAAGGTGTGCAATGGAGATATTTTCACACACACCCTTATATTAGGTGGTAAATTCAAGCATGAACGAAGAGGCCCGAAACAAATAAATGATAAATAACTTCTACAGTAATGAACAATTTCACCATGAAAGAATAAATTAGGAAGTGTTTTACCAAAAAAATTAAAAATAAATAAATCTGCAGCATTTATGTTTAGATATAAGAATACAAGAGGATAACACAACTTTTTTACGAGAAACCGTCAAATCCTGATACCACCCTAACTAAAACTTGCTAAGAAAATCCATCTCACAAAAACAAAAACAATTTTGAATATGTTGATCGAAAAAGGTACCTCGTTTGTAGAACATGAACAACAAATAGCAAACAGAACACCACTGAAAAGATTCTTACTTTACGAAAGGACTCAGGACCCATTTGCTTCTCTAGCATTTTAAGGACTGCCACCTACAAGCATAAATGAGTGAACAAAGTGAATAACAATACATGATAAGACAAAAAATGCAGAAGATGTTTGTAATATTCACTCACAGATTTCCATGATCTTATTTTTCCATAAAGACCAATGCATTGGGTTCCATGCAAATTCTGATAAGCAGCAGAAGAGCTTAAAATAGTTGCCCCACTATCATCAACTTTGCAGACAGCATAGTTTTCCTGTTAAACAAAAACCAAATTAATAAGTTTAAGACTCAAGACTAAGAAATGTGTTTATGATACTTAGGATATTATAAATTTCTTTTTAAGAATTTTTTGAATAAGAATTACGAGCTTCAGGAAGCCCCTCTTTGCATTTTTTGTGATTCACGTCATAAAGTTTATAAATGAATCGAACCCAATAACAGTTAAATGAGATAAAATTTTGCATTTTGGCTTAAATTCAATCCAACTCGAACACAATCAGTGAGCTCAAATCGCATGTAAGGCTTAATTCAAATACTAACAGATTTTACCTAAATAGATACAAATGCAAAGATATTGATTCAACTCATGTCAATATTCATAGAATTAAGTCTCAACAATGCCTCATAAAACCAATATTGGAATGATCATTCACAACTAACACTAAAAAATTCCTAAATTAACCATACAAGCAAGCTTAAATTACGTTCTTATTAGTATAATAGGCAGTGTGATATAGATCTTTCAATAAAATCAACATGTTTTGCAATGATGCCAATCAAACCTTGTAACGCCGGTAACGTGCTTCATTATGGCCAAGAAATTTTTTAACAAATGAATTAGTGAGGAACCAAGCAAGACCATCCAATAACCACTCTGCCAAAATCAAACAGCCCTATTAGACCTAACAACATTCAAGAAAAGATGCAGGACCAATATTTAACAGCAGCTCACCATCATTTGATGACTCAGCAGTGATATACACACCAAACCACTGTCTTGCCAAGGCATATGCAAGTTTGATTCTTGTCTCTATCACCTAGAATAGGAACACAAGCCAAAATTAGTGGGATAGACAGTAGAGTTCCATATAAATATACAAACATCAAATTGGCCCCATTTCGAAACAGCTTTTATTTTTGTTTTTGTATCCGAATCTGGATCAAAACATTTGAAAACTAAACTTAGTGTGAGAGAGATTGAAAAGTATTGATTGTTTCTCATCTGGATCCGGATTCGAAAAAATTGTAAGTGTTTTCAAATGGGATGTATCATGTATGTAAGAAAGCATTTTTTTTAAATGGTCCGAGGTGAAGATTTGAACCCATGACCCTAAGGACATGAGGTGTAAGAACGCATCTATGTTAAAGTTTTGAACATAATAGCATGCCCTATCTTGTTTTGCCAACATTTAGGTATAAAATGGGCATCTCAAGAAGCCTATTTAGAATTCAGACCATTTCTATTCTTTAACATATTTCTATATGAGAACCACCCAAGAATTCTCTCTTCTTCCCCATGTGCTCTCATTGCCTCACTATATTTTTCTGATGTCATTTAAACCAGGAAACATTCCATATCTACAGACCACTACCCAAACACCTTCAACTAAACAAAGGTCACTAGCATCAATGTAGTTCATTGTCATAAACATACACACGCATTTGACATCACAAAGAACTAATAGTAATTACAACAAGTTTTTGTAAACTCTAAACCAAGACATTCAGTTGAATTTGTTGCAACATTTAAATGCTTGTCAGTTGTCACCCAGACGAGAAGCAAGTTGCTTGAATGATTCTTAAACCATCACTACTATGAAAAGAAAGTCTGGAAGAAAAGAAACCATGAGGTATATACTGCAAGGTTTGGAAGTTGGTAAATTTCCTTTTAGAGATATTTTCAGTACGGGAGTGATAAGAAGTTCAAATAGATGGAAAGGGTAATAATGGAATAAAGTATCAAAATGAATCAGTTTTATATCAATCTCAAATTCTCAATAACAAGAATATTGAGAGCATACCTGATCAATAACCTTGTCATCAAACAAAAGATGAGAACTGAATATGGTCATTGAAGCTCCCAAACTCATGGAGGATATTGCCATCTCAGTAGGAATGAAAACTTGTGTGTAGGACCCCAAAGGAAAAGATGTTTTAAGGTACTCTTCATAGTGACTGAAAACAAGTGAGACTCAAGAGTAACTAACTTAACAACTTAAAAACTTGAATCAACTAGTATATCCATAAGAAGACAAACCTAAATGCACTATGGAAAAATTCAACAGTATTTTGCAACTTTGGCAGATTGCAAGGCATACAAAAATGAGACAGATTGTCATGATCAGCAAAGATTGCAAATGATGCAACTGCCAATGATATCCAACTAGCAGTGACTGGAACATTGAGCCTATATACATAGGTTGTACGTGGAGGATCATCATTGCTTAGAACCTGCAAAATAAAACTGATTGTGACAAAATATGGGCACAGGTTACTAGTCGGATGCCATGCCTTGAGCAGCAATATAGCTAATATCCGAACTTCCGCATGATGAGATGATATCTTGTACAATAATGGCTCATTAAAGAGCTTTTAATTATTCTTGCACTAAAAAGAACAATATTCAAATCAAAATCAAAACTGAAGAAGTGATTGTCTTGTACCGCCATGATAAAATGCAAGTCAAGGAAACATTTCCAGACAAGACAGATTGAGCTAAAACATACATCTTTAAAGACAGAAAAAAGTATCCAAAATGGTCTTCAATGGAAGCACTGACCACTAGTAGGAAAAGTAAGTGACGATGATCCACATACATAATGATCCATTAATCCTAAATGATCTATTAATTATTACCTAAATAAGTTAATAGTGCAAAGAAGATACAATCAGATACAATCCCACCTTAAATAATAGGTTTCCTGTGCTGATAGCAACAAGATTGCTAGCAACTGTGAACTCCATATCATAACTGAACAATGAAGACAAAAGAAAAAGGCTTTATTAGATATATATACTAATAGCATATGGTCAATTGCTGCTCCATTTTAAATTGGTCATACCAGCAACGTTGCGTACTGTCATCCATACAAGGGAACCAGCAGCCTGACCGCCTTAACTGATTATCAGTGTGTAGAACATTGTTCTCAAAATGGATTCCTGTTTCAGCCGTCTCCACTGAATAGTCAATATGAACAAGTTTCACATTCTGCACCCAACATGGCCTCTATGAGAAAACAGGCAAATAGATAGATTCATAACAAAAAAATGTTAAGAGTTGGCTCTTATTTCTTTCAATGCTTATACACGGATACAAAAGTGAACCGTGTCCAGTAGAACTTCCAAAAGCATTTGTGACATCTTGATCTTACTACTTACTATGAGAGGATTTCCCATGTGAGATCAGCCCAGTGTAACTACTTATTTTATAGTTATCATCTCAGCTACAAATACAAAATATTATGAACCATTTTCTCTAGCACTTTCAATAAAATAGTTCTATTGCATGTATATTTTATAGTTGGCAGTTTCAAAAAGCCCACCCAGTATAACAAGAGGCAAACTGTTACATTCTAAGAATGTAAATTAGTGATAGATAGAATTAAAGATGAGAAATAGTAAGAAGATAAGACTATACTTCATGTCATTACATTCGTAATTATTGTATGATATCATCCTTCTTGTAAAGAATACCCCAGATAACTTGTATTCTCTATTTGCACTCTAGTCGATACAGCAGGGACTAGTTTAATACTTTTCACAAGAATGTTTCTTGATCTCTTCTATTAGATCTCATTCCATCCTATGGTTCCCATCTTTAAATGAATCAAAGTTTTCTTTACAATTCCAAGAAACTAAACCATGACCTGCTTGGATTCATTCAATGGTTGCAGCTCATTCTCATACTGTTTTTGTCCTTTCTCTTCACTTGATGATTTCTCATTTCTGGAACACATGACAAGCAAATTGGGAACACATTCATATTCAAGTGTTGATATATATACTGATCCTGCGGCCTGTGCAGCAAAACTAGCTGAGGAGACAAAGCACTGCCTATTTTTATCTTGCAACTCATCATAATGTGGGTACATTTGAAACCTGGCCGGTTCTCCATCTACCAAAACATTGTGAATAACCAGATTGTCAGCATGTAGCCCAATAATCCCATTATCTGGTACAACAATCTGGAGCTCTGTAAATCTGAGTAAACAACAAATACATGATGAAAGAAGGTTAATAATGGAGAAAAAAGAAGGATGGGACTAAAAGCAAAATTTTCTTCTTTCTTGTTTTCTAATAACCAACAAGCTGTCCCAGATTATCAAGAAAACAATCCGAACGATAAACTTGGTGATAATGGCCTTTATAAAGAATATTACAGAGTTTTGAAATGAGAAAATGAAGCAGAAAACAGACACCAACCCGTAGATTATGCGCTTGTCCATATCGATTGCGAGGCATAGCTTTTGATGCCGGAGAACTTCTTCTGAAATGTCATCAGGTTTCTTCTGGTCTTCAGACTTACGATGCTTCACCAGGGAAATTTGATGGAATAACCCTCATAAGAGGGGAATTTCCACTTTTAACATGTGGTTAATAAATTTTTCATTTTTGACCTTTTGCCAAGGCAAAAGGTCACTTTTGCCCTTTACTAAAAAAAAAAAAAAAAAAATTTGATTTTCACCTTCTCCCCCGTCTTCCTTTCCCTCGAACCCAGTTCTCCTTTCACTCCCCCGTCTTCCTTTCCCAGTTCTCCTTTCACTCCCTCTCTCGTTTCCAACTTCGACGACGTCCTCTCCCTCAACCCTCCCTCGAACCCCGACGAGCTCCGACGACAAACAAGAGCCCCCGACAATCTTCCCCGTTTCTATCCTAGTTCTCCGTTTTATTGTTTAGGTTTAGTTTTGGGTTTAAAATGCTGGAAGGCTGTTGCAGGGTTTTGGGTTTATTGTCGATGGCGACGATGCATTTTCGCAGGCGACAGTGCATCTGTCGCAGACGACAGTGCATCTGTCGCAGACGACAGTGCATCTGTCGTAGACGACAGATGCATCTGTCGCAGGAAGAATAGTGTATTCTTCCTGCGACAGATGCATCTGTCGTCTACGACAGATGCACTGTCGTCTGCGACAGATGCACTGTCGCCTGCGACAGATGCACTGTCGCCTGCGAAAAATGTCATATTTCCTTTAAATTAATGGTATTTACTTTCATTATTCTGACTTATTGATTTTTTGCAGATGGCACCTGCTTGTTGGTCTTATGGAAAGGGCTATGAAGAGTCAAGTTTAATTATTCTGTCTGACTTGAATGTAAACCTTATGTATTTATTTTTGAATGTAAACCTTATGTATTTATTTTTGAATGTAATGTGGTTTGCTATTTTGAATTCAAATATAATATAGTATATATATATATAATTAAGCACAAAACATAAATGAAATGCATTTGTCGCATGCGACGGTGCATCTGTCGCAGGCGACGGTGCATCTGTCGCAGGCGGGAAATGCATCTGGCGCATGCACCAGATGCATTTCTCGCCTGCGACAGATGCACCGTCGCATGCGACAGATGCACCGTCGCATGCGACAAATGCATCCCTGCTACTTCTATTTGTCCTGCGACAGATGCATTCCTGCATTCCTGAAATCAATCCTGCTATTTCTCTTTGACAACACTTAAACAGATGAAATATGAAGATGATCAACACCCTACCCAAAAAACAGTTTGATCAACACCCTACCCCAAAAACAGAAGATCAAAACCCTACCCCAAAAACAGATGTTCAAAACCCTACCCCAAAAACAGTTTGATCAAAACCCTAAAACAGTTTGATGTACATACAATACAAAAACGGTTTGATCAAAACTCTAAAACAGTTTCATGCCAAAGATTGGGCACTTGATTGTGAAGGTTGTGTAGATTGGGCACTTGATTGTGAAGGTCTTGCAGTAGATGGTGCAGGCATCACTGCTGAGCATGTTGCTCTGTTATGACCTAGACCGCCACATGAGCCGCACCGTCTCCGTTCTTTACGAACCTCACCTTGTGATGATCTACGTTTTGTTGTTGGTCGTCCTTTCTTAATCTTCACGGGGGGTTTTAGGCAGACTCGTTTCTTGATATGTTCGGGAATGTCCCAAGCTTCATTATGTTGAAAAACTGGATAACATGTCTCCGCATAAGCCATGCACCATGATTCAGTTGAGTAAAACCTGCAAAATTAGACAGTGATAACATAAATTCAACATAACATATATTCAACACAACATAAATTGAACATAACTTATGGAACAAAAATTCTCTAACCTTGCGCACAACTCATATGGAACCGATTTCCGGAAACGGGCAGCAGCTAGGGCATGCGTACAAGGAAGACCGGATACATCAAATACCCTACAAGTACATGTTCGACCCTTGACGTCAACTTGAAAATCAAATTCACCGTCATGCACATGGAACTGAAATCGATTAAGTGGATAAACACTGTAGAATCTAGCATTTTCACCTTCCTCACGTAATAACTTTTCATAATATGGAGATAAATGTTCGTTGTGGTTGGATGATTTTTCTCTTCTATGATAAAACCAATCTTGTATTGTGAATCTTAAATAGTCAGCTAATGTTGTTATGGGATATTTCCTAGCTTCTCTGCACTGACTATTAAAACTCTCAGCGTAATTACTTGTCATTTGATTGTATCGCGAACCGGGGAAAAAAGCACGACTCCATCTCTCCACTCCAATTTGTTCCAAATATTGAGCAATCCTAGGGTCTTTAGTTCTGATCTTGTCAAAATGCTTCTGAAACGTGGTCTCGGTGTATGCACGAGAAGCCAAATCAAACTCAACATGACAGTTATCAGTTTTAAATTTGGCCATTATATTCATTTTGATGTGGTATGTGCATGCCCCGTGATGTGCTTCTGGGAAAACCGCGGACAAGGCGTTGGCAATACTTGGGTGTCTATCGGATATGAAGACGAGATCCGGGACTGATCCAATTGCCAACCTTAGTTGTTGCATGAAATATGTCCAAGAGTTATTATTCTCTGAATCAACGACACCAAAAGCAACGGGATATAGTTGCTCGTTCGCATCCAATGCTATCGCAACCAGTAGTTGACCTCCAACTTTATGCTTAAGGAAGCTGGCATCGATGCACAATACAGGACGACAACATCCTATGAAACCCCTAATTGAAACCCCTAAAGACATGAACATATACCTGAAGTGTCCTTCCTCATCCGTCTGGATGTCAGTTATGGTACCCGGGTTCTTCTTCTGCAACATGAACAGGTAGGATGGCAATTCACCATAGGAATCTTCCACAGTTCCTCGCACCGCCATTAAGGCCTTTTCCCTTGACCTCCAAGCCTTATTATATGTCAAAGTTAACCCATAACTTGTATGCATGTCTTCCATTATTTTTTTAGGCATGTGGTCATGGTGATGGTCCATGTATTTACGTTTGATGCACTCCGCAATTACCCATGATGGTGCTTGCCTCACATTGTCCTGTCTCGTCAAAATTGAGCATGTGTGTTCTTTTACAAATTTTCTGATCTCAAACATCTCCGAGAATTTTCCTTTCATAGCACGCAATTTCCACTTGCAGTTCTCAGCCATGCATTTTACAAACCAAAGATTTTTTGTTGACTTCACCACTTTAAGGACAAAGTGATTAGACATCGCATGTCTATGCAACCTCAATTGTATTTCTTTTTTGTTATCAAAGAACGTACCCACTTCCAATGAATTTTCAATTAATGGAGCAGGAGTTTCGATCTCGAGTGGTTCATATGAGAAGGATCGCTTGGTTCCCTCAGTATGGCTGAATGTATTCCTAACATGGGAAGTGCTTGGTTGACTTGGGAAGACATTTTGCTCCTCACATACATCTCTCTGCTCAAAAACATCTTGCTGCTCAAATATATCTCGCTGCTCAAACACATCCCGCTGCTCAAACACATGCTCAGATACATCTTGTTGACTTGGGAATACATCTTGTTGACTTGGGAATACATCTTGTTGACTTGGGAATACATCTTGTTGACTTGGGAATACATCTTGTTGACTTGGGAATACATCTTGTTGACTTGGGAATACATCTTGTTGACTTGGGAATACATCTTGCTGCTCAAACACATCTCGATGCCTTGGTAAGATATCTTGCTGCTCAAATATGTCATTTTCTGGTCTTTCACTTTGTTGAGTTGAAGATATTGACTTCTCTACTAAGGAGACACATAGAGGGGCGCGATGATTGGGCAGTGAAGACGAGAGTTCTTGTAAATAGAACGCCACATCGCTATCTCCAATGATTGTTGCAGGAGGAGAATTGATCATTAGCATATTATACTTTACCTTGAACACTAAGTCATATCTTAGTTTGTCCACACATGTAGCATTATAGACAATTGAAGCTAACTCTTCATATGTAGCATTTCGGGGTACATTCACACCACGACACGAACTTGAGACAAAAGAACTAACCCCACAATCATCAGTTTTCCAGTCTCCATCAAAGAGTAGAAAAACACCAACATTCATGTGATCTGCAATTGAAAAAAATTCAAAGAAGTCAGTGACAGTGACCAGGTAAAGGAGGAAAATGCAAGGAGGAAAATGCAAGGAGGAAAATGCAAGGAGGAAAATGCATCTGTCGCAGGCGACAGTGCATCTGTCGCAGACGACAGTGCATCTGTCGCAGGCGACAGTGCATCTGTCGCAGGCGGGAAATGCATCTGGCGCATGCGCCAGATGAACTGGCGCATGCGACAGATGCATTTCCCGCCTGCGACAGATGCACTGTCGCCTGCGACAGATGCACTGTCGTCTGCGACAGATGCACTGTCGCCTGCGACAGATGCACTGTCGCCTTCGTCACCTTCTTCGGATGTATATTTCACTGTAAAACATATCAGCCAAGCTCTAAAACCATTATTCCATGACATAACCTACATCCTAGACTCTAAACAACAAAACCCTAAAAGGACGAACGTCTAACCTGAATGTTGAAGACGATCGTCGATGATGATGAATGAAGGATCCGTTGATGATGAAGGAAGGTTGATGATGAAGAACCTTGATGAAGGAAGCTTGATGATGAAGAACCTTGATGAAGGAAGGACGGGGAGAAAGGACGGTTGGTGGAGAGGAGGGAAATGGAGAAGAAAGTGACATTTCATAACTGAAATGCGCACTCACTTACTGATTTTTTTTTTTTTTTTTTTTTTTTTTTTTTTTTTTTTTTTTTTTTAATAAAGGGCAAAAGTGACCTTTTGCCTTGGCAAAAGGTCAAAAATGAAAAATTTATTAATCACATGTTAGAAGTGGAAATTCCCCTCTTATGAGGGTTATTCCATCAAATTTCCCCTTCACCATCTCTCAATAACAGAAGAAGAAGCAGCTACATTTTTTTTCATTTTATGCTGAAAAACCAGTTAAGAGCTTCAATGGATTCTTTTTTAACAAACGGCAGTAGGCAAAAATTGAAATAGGAGGAATTTAATAACATTATTATTGTAACAAAAAAAACCTCTTATAGAGTTTTATCATATTTATCATTTATTTTCTAGTTTAAATAAATTTATTTTATATATTCGATTGACGATAACTTAGCAATGTCCTCTAAAAGCACATCGTTTTAACGATTGCTATCTAGAGAACATGTGAAACTTCTCTCTTCCTTGCCTTCGCACCGATCAGTCGTCATTCAAGTGCTTCTTAATTTCGGACTTGAATAAAAAGAATACTTTCACCATCCTGTTGAAAAGGTGCGACGGCAAGGAAGGGCAAGGGAGGTAACTCAATAATAATATCTTCGACCGACCTCATCAGACATTCTCATGCCCATTGTTCAGATGCACATATATCTTGTTCTCAATGTATTAGTAACTGATTCGTTTCATTTCATATCTTATTCTTCTTCTTTTCTATTATAAAATGTTGATGTCGTATAATTTAGTTTATAAGAAATTATAGTTCATTGTTATTTATGAATCTATAATGTTATGTTTATCTACCTAAAATGTTATATTTATTATTTTTATTAACCTGAAATTTTATATTTATTAACTTAAAGTGTAATGTAATTTAAACTGAAATATAATGTTTGATATATTGATTTGTAGTAATACACTGAATTGTAATGTGTGGTACATGGAAGTGTAATGTTTAATACACTGAAATGTAACGTCATTTAAACTAAATTATAATTTTTTTTATCAACTCAACTCTAATGCCATTATAATTGAGATTTAAATTCATATATACTGAAATATAATTTTTCTAAACTAAACATTAACGTATTTTAAAACTCAAATAAACTGTGTTTTAAACTAAAATTTAAATTCTTATATACTTAACTGTAATGTATTTTAAAACTGAAATGTAAATTTTTATAAACTAAAGTGTAATGTCTGATACACTGAGTGTAATGTCTAATACATTAACGTGTAACGTCATTTAAACTCAACTGTAATGTCTGATGAACTCAACTGTAATTTTATTATAACTGAAATTTAAATTCTTATACACTTAAATATAATTTCTTTTAAACTAAACATTAACATTTTTTAAAACTCAACTAAATTGTGTTTTAAATTGAAATTTAAATTCTTACATACTGAACTATAATGTGTTTTAAAACTGAAATGTAAATTATTATAAACTTTAGTGTATCAGACACTACACTTCAGTGTATCAGACATTACACTTTAGATTAATAAAAATAATATTTCAGATGAATAAACATAACATTTTAAGTTCATAAATAATAATGAACTGTAATTTGTAATCAACTAAACTACAACAACATTACAATAGAAAAGAAGATAAAAAAATGAAATGAATCAGTTAGTAATAATTGAGAAAGAGATTTATGAGTATTTGAAGAGATTTTAGTTGGCTTTTGATGAGAGAGATCTACACAATGGGCCAGAAGAATGCCTAATGAGGTCAGTCAAAAATATAATTATTGAGTTTCTCCATTGCCCTTCTTTGCCGCCACGCCTTTTCGACAAGTTGATGAAAATCTTATTTCTCTTCTAGTTCGAGATTAAGAAGCACTTGAATGACGACTAATCGGTGTGCGAATGCGAGAAAGAGAGAAGTTTTGCCTACTTTTTGGATAGCGGTTGTTAAAACGGAGAGAGAAGGTTGAAGGAAGGAGAGAAGACAAAAATAGAAAGAGAGAAGGAGACTAGGGTTTGGTGGAAAGGGAAGATGAATATAAAGAGCCGCGTTGTTTTTGTAAAAAAAATATTGATTTTTTTTTGCTTTTCCAACGTACAGCCACGTGGGGAGTAATTGGGAAGTCGCTCCCTATTATGCAGTTGTATAGAAGTATTACTAACTTAACTAATCCCAAATGACATTGGTAAAAAAATCTTAAGAGTTCGAACTTATAATGAAAGAAGACATAAAAAATTTCAATTCTTTGATGAAGGCTCCACTAGGGATGACAATGGATACCCGTATACTCGATACCCGTAGGTACCCGATGGTCGGGTTCGGGTTCGGGTATTTTAAATCGGGGTCGGGGTTGGGGTCGGGGATGAGGACTGAAAAAGATTACCCGGTCGGGTTCGGAGATGGGAGTGTGCAAAACTCAAACCCGATACCCAATACCCGAAATATTAATATTAAATATATATATATATATATATTAAAAATTAAATTGACTTTTCAATTTAAATCAATAGCATCATTATAAATTTATATTAAATATATTAATTAATTAGTAATACCAACACTCAACCACCCACTCTCCACGCCATAATTAATTTAATTTATATTCTTCATGATTCTTAATCTTCCTTTATTTAATAACAAAAATTTTTCCTCTCTATTCATTTCTTATTTTCAATATTAACATCTCTTATCTCTCTTTTGTTTCAACATTTTTTCTATTTTTTGTTAAACTTCTCTCTAATTCTTGTCGAAGTTCATATATGTATATTGTTACTTCTACGATATAACTATACAAGTAAGTAATATTTTCATATGTATTTTTAATATTTAGTATTTAGTATATTTAGAAAATAATAAATAAAAATTCATATTTTAATCGGGTAATGGGGTACTCGTCGGGTATCGGGTACCCGGTGAATCGGGACTGGGGATACAAATAGATATACCCGTCAAGTTCGGGGTCGGGGAAGGGTAATAAAATAAAAATCGGGTTCGGGGATGAGTACTTCACTATCCGACGGGTAGGGTACCCGTTGTCATTCCTAGGCTCCACCATTTCATGGATTCTGTGGAAGAAAACTCACAAATTCTTAACCAAGAATCAAATTCACATACGGATCAACACTTACTTTGGCTAAGAGATACTTTTTTTTTTTTCAAATTATCCATGTCATTTAGTGTAGCCACTAATTCATCTCGTGAAAACTTTTCTAAAGAGAAATTAAATACCTCGAATTCCTCATAATCTTTTTCTTCTCTTGCCATGAAGCAAGCAATCTCTTCATCATCATTTTCGCTAGATGATGAATAGTCTGAGTTGCTTTGCATCCACTTGGCATTTCTGTCAGCCGCCATGAGGACCTTCAACTCGTTTTCGTTATCTTTCTTCTTCTCATCACGTTTCGGCTTTTTGCACTTCGATTTGTAATGACCTAAAATACCACATTTAAATCATTTAACGTTAGCCTTAGATTTAACTTTATCATCATTGGTATTATTTGAAGAGCATGAGTTAGAATTGTTATTCTTCATGAATTTGCCAAATTTCTTCACGAGAAGAGTCATTGCGTCACTGCTGAGCAGCCGTCTTTACTTCGGTGGCAACTGGTGACTCCTCGGTAGTCACCAAAGCCTTGGTTATGATGGAGGATGTGGGGTACTCCTATTCATTCCTAGAGTTCAACTCGAACTCATAGGCCTTTAGATCGGCAAGCAAGTTGAAGAGCTCCATCTTATTAAGTTCTTTAGACTCCCTCATCGCCATAGTTTTGATGTCCCACTCCCTGGGCAAAACTCGCATGACTTTAATTGCAACCTCTATGTTGCTGTAAGTCTTGCCCAAGGTAGAAAGAGTAGTGATGACCTGGCTGAATCTTGCATCGAACTCAGACATCGTCTCTCCAAGACGCATCTTAAAGTTGTCGAACTGCTGGGTGACAACCGTAATCTTGTTTTCTTTGGTTTGTTCGTTGCCTTCACATAGTTGAGTGAGTCTATCCCAAATTTCTTTGACAGACTTGCAAGATATGATGTAGTTGAACATGATATCGTCAAGAGATATGTACAAGATATCCATGGCCAAGTTGTCAAGGTTGTTCTTCCTCTTATCTTCACTTGTCCATTCAAATTTGTCTTTCTCAATCTTGATAGGTCCTTCGATGACAACACTCCACATGTCATCGTGTAAGGAAGAAAGATGAGCACAAACTCTTTTCTTCCACACCATGTAGTTTTCTTTTGAAAACATGGGGATCTTGGAGGAGTTGACATCTTTAGACATGATTCAGGTTCTTTAGAGGCTTGAGAATAGAAAACGAGGCTTTAATACCAATTGATAGGATCGGTGTAACCAATAGAGATTAGGGTCTGGCTATTGATAACAACTTATGACAAATGATTTGATTTAACTTTGTTAGAAGTTAAAATCTGTTTTTATTCTTCACAAATCCTTCGAACTCTTGAAACGGTTTCAAGTGCGGAAGTGTTCGTCGGATTTAAAGTTTTGAACCAATAAAAGATGAATGACAGAAAGTAAAGAACACATGGAGTTGTTTATGAATGTTCGGAGCAAACCCTCCTACGTCACCCCTTCTTCCATAGCCAGAAGGATTTCACTAAATTCTTTGAATCAAATACAGTTTACTAAACTAGCTAACACTCTATTGAACAGAACAACCTCTGTTCAATTTACAATATTATGAACAATATTCTCACAGCTAGACAGTGTTTTGATTCTTTCTCTCTTGAGCTTGAATGATGTAAGAAATTAGTAAGTGCAAGAGTAAGCTTGTAAGATTGATAATCGGTTGGATAACTGATGATTCATCTGTTGTCCTTGGGCATCTATTTGTAGTAGAATGACACTAACGGTCGAATCTTCTTCATGGACACGTGGCAAGCGTCCATTGGAAGGCC
The DNA here is from genome assembly GCF_907164915.1 of Impatiens glandulifera. Taxonomy (NCBI): domain Eukaryota; kingdom Viridiplantae; phylum Streptophyta; class Magnoliopsida; order Ericales; family Balsaminaceae; genus Impatiens; species Impatiens glandulifera. The sequence continues at coordinate 25,000,035 of NC_061864.1, forward strand.
GCCCATAGTACAAGAATATAGTAGACTCTGAGCAAATGGACCGTGGCTGTACCGAACTAATAGTGCACTAGATATCCTCTTTGATATTGTCTTGTACTGGAAAAACCGTTGAAAGGACATTTGCGTACGTGGCGTTCGTTCATTAGATACAATTAGTTGGCTTGCCAAACTACACAAGAGTGAGTGGAGAAAAGTAGCAGACAACTAATTGATCGTGGGTAGACATATGCTAACTTCAAACGACTGCTGAAGCGAGACATTAGACGTGCTCCATTAGACTGTCAAGTTTAAGGGAGTTAAACGTCAACGTCTAACTACGTGTTCCATTAGACTAACAAGTCTAATGAGTTAGACTACAACGTCTAACTACGTATCACTTCAGACTTGTTTGAAGGAGTTAAACGCCAATGTCTAACTACGTTTCACATTAGACTACCACGTCTAATGGAGTTAGACTTCAACGTCTAACTACGTTTTCCCTTCAAACTTGTCTGAAGGAGTTAGACGTCAACGTCTAACTACATTTCCCATTAGACTACCATGTCTAATGGAGTTAGACTTCAACGTCTAACTTCGTAACACGTCTATTTAGCCTACTTAGACCACGTCTAATATAGCACAGTCTTATGCACCTGCACAAAACAAATAGACAACCTTTACTTTATTCTAAATGAATATCTAGCTTTATTCACAACTAAACATCATCAAAATTCCGTAATGTTCATAACTAAACATTATCAAAATTCCGTTATAAACATTATCAAACTTATGTTGTTTAATGTTTCACTTGTAAGTTAATTACTTCTCACTTAATTAACTTTTTTCTTTATTTTGATTTTACTTTTTCCCAACACAGGCTGTTGCCCATCTTATTGAGTTGGCAAACTTATCTTTTGAAGAGAAACGGCTAATGACCCTACGTATTGTTGAACAGACATCGGTCTTGGTTCAACTTGAAATCAATTTGGAAGAAGAAGAGGTTGTTGTTGAAGCTCTTCAAACGCATATTCAACAGAAGGAGACATCTGAGGTGGCTCCTCCTATTCTTGAAGAAGAAGAATCTCCGCTGGTTGAGGAAGAATCAGCAAAGATTACTGATCAGTCTCCTGAATTAGAGGCTAAGGGGGACCCCTTGAAGGAGGCAGATTCTGAGAAGATTCCCTCTACTGAAGGGGAACAATCTGATAAAGATGAGTCTTCCTCATCCTCATATTTGTTACACCGATCCTATCAAACTATTTTGAACAAATTGATCATCAGTCATGTCGATTGATAACTTAGGGTGATGTTCTAAATGTTCTTGGAAGCTTTGTGAAGCTACCCGCCTTGGATCGAAGAATCCAAGTCTCCATTAAAATTGTAAAATCTAGAATTTTGATGTTCTTGAGGACCGAGAGATCCAACCAAGAAAATTTAACCTAAGACCAAGAGGTCTGACCGAGGCTTGTTAGCCATGACCAAGAGGTCTGACTGATTTTCTTCATCTAGGACTGAGAGGTCTAACCGAGAATTTTTACATCCGACCAAGAAGTCATACTTATAACCGAGAACTCCCGAACCTAGGATCGATGGCTTCCACCCATGACCGAGAGGTCCGACCGAAAGATCAAACCTAAGATCGAGGAATCTCGACCATGGCTGAGAATTCCTAAACCTATAACTAATAGAGTTAGCCCAGGTTTAACCCTTGGCCGGTAGTTTTTACACCCGACCGATAATCTCTGCCTATAACCGAGAGTCATTAGCACCTCGGTCAAGGCTTCTTATCCTGGACCGATGGGTCCAACCGAGGGTCCTGGACCCCGACCGATGAAAACAAACCCAAGACCTATGACACCGGTCCTAAGTCTTATTTGGTTCCTTTTCCAAAATTCCAAAATTATTTTTATAATTTTGGAGCCTTAAACAATTTTCTAAAAATCCTGAAAATTTAGAAAATACTTTCAAAATATATTTGGAATATTTTCAAAAAAATATTTTGATGAATGTTTGTTTGGGATTTATGTTTAAACCCAGTGCCTTTAAAATGACTAATGTTCTTTAGGTACTTTTCTCCTTAATGTCACGTCCCATTTTTATGGGGTGCAAACATCGAGCCACAAGGTGTACTTCCATGATATTCCAGAATGCAAGTCTATGTAATCTGTGCTCAAGGGACTTGTGCACAGATACGAGGGACCGTGTGGGGAATGTTTCAAGGAAGAGGTTGAAGAGTATCATGCCAAGGTCGAACCAAGGACGGCCACGACTAAGGTGGGGGAGTATGTCACGGCCCATTAGAGTCACGACCCAATCCCGGGGGATGTCGAGGCTCATTAAAGTCTTGGCCTGATAGTGCGCTAATCTTCTTAGCCAAGGAGAGGCCCAGTTACCTACGTGGGCCCAGCGAATCTTCTAATCAAGGAAGAGATTGGAAGATAATCTAATTAAGGAAGGGATTGGAAGATATATTCTAATCAAGGAAAGGATTATAATATATATTCTAATTAAGGAAGAGATTACAAGGGATATTTTAAATTAGGTAGGGATATTCTTGTTATGGAAGGAATATCCTAAATTAGTGTAATTAAATTGTAATTAGACGTAATTCCTAATTTAATACGTGTAAGTCCTATAAATACCCTGAAGGTATTTCATTGTAATTATCAAGCATTCTTTCAATATATTCTTATTCTTAAGAGTTTTCTCTCTCTAAGTCCTTTCTTACGTTTGAGTTCTTCTTGCATTGTATTTAGAAAGGCTTTCTAAGCTAGAATTATGGTCGATTTAGCTTAGTGCCGCACGGGTCGAATTTTAGCCCGTGACAAGTGGTATCAGAGCAAGGTTGTATTTCCGCATTCAAGCTGCAAGAAATGGATTCACGAACTACCGTCACTAAGGTTCCGACCGGCCAACATAAGAACAAGGGATCCAAGAGGGATAAGTCCGTCGAGAGAGGTGCTTCCATGGAAGCGCGGGTGACCCGGCTTGAAGAAGGCATGAGCGATCACCAAGAAGCTCTCGAAGTGTTTAGCGCGGTGGCCGAGAAGGTGACGATGTTGGACGAGGGTGCTGAAAAGTTGGAGAATGAGTTAATGGGGATCATTAACGGTTCGAATCGTAGCATTCGTGACGAAGTTCTAGGATTGGTTCGAGGGAAGGTTAATGACATCTGCTAGAAGGTGCTTGATCCAATCCGGGGAGAAGTCCATGCAATGGTTGAGACTCTCAAGAGGGAGATCTTGGAGAGGCTAGAATCGATGGAAAGACGGATTGCGATGAATGGAGGGGAACATAGAGGTGCGGCACCTCAACGGATGGATGTTCCTAAGCCAACTTCATTCAAAGGATCGAGGAGTGCAAGGGAAGTGGAGGACTTCCTTTGGAACATGGAGAGGTACTTTCGAGCATCAAGCATACTTGATGATCATGACAAGTTGGAGACAACACATTTCTTCCTACAAGAGATGGCATTGCTGTGGTGGAGGAGGCGAGAAGGAGATATTGAACGAGGGACCTTGAGGATGGAAACATGGGAAGACTTCAAGACCGAGTTCAAACGCCAATTCTTCCCAGAGAATGCCGAGTACGAAGCTAGGAAAAGGTTGAGTCAACTTGTGCACAAAGGGACCATCAAGGAGTATGTGAAGGAATTCCAGGAGTTGATGCTCGAGTTACCCAGTCTAACAGAATAGGAGGCACTGTTCGCGTTTGTTAACGGCCTAAAGACTTGGGCACAGTTAGAGCTGCAAAGGGCCAAGGTGTGGGACGTTTCCGAGGCAATATCGGTTGCAGAAAGACTGATAGAGCTCAAAGTGTCTGTGGACAGGCCAAAGTTCATCAGGTATGATGAGGAAGAAGGTGGGGGAGACCGCCCACAAGACCAGGAGAAAGGTGGGGGAGACCGCCCATCTAAGAAGGGGCATGCACATAAAAACTCAGGGAGGCAAGCCGATGACTCGGGTAAGACAATAACCTGTTATATTTGTGGTGCTCATAATCACATAAAATTTATGTGCCCGTTTAAGGGGGAAAAGGTTGCAGCAGTTAAAGGAACTGAGTCCTCTGATGAGGAAGAAGAGACTCAAATAGGATCCTTAAGACTGCTCAATGCTGTGAAGACTAGTGTTGCGAAGCCGGACAAGGGAACAAGGATGGGCTCTTTGTTTGTGGAAGCTTGGATCGGGGAAAAACGCATCAAGACACTAGTAGACACAGGGGCTACGCACAACTTCATGCGAGAAGGAGTAGCCAATGTGTTGGGTCTGCGGATCAGCCCAACAAGAGGGACGGTGAAGTCCTTCGATGTAGCCAAGCCGGTAAATGGGGAGGCTAGGAGAGTGCACACCAGGATCGGATGCTGGAATGGGACAGTCTCATTTACCTTGGTCCCAATGGAAGACTACGACGTAGTGTTGGGACTAGAATGGTGCGATCAGGTACGCGCTTGCATAATGCCTTATTCCGATTCTTTAATCATTTTGGATCACGGGAAGACTAACGTGATTCCAACAAGGAGAGAATCAGAGGTAATAAGCAGGTTCTCAGCGATGCGATTCGTTCGAGGTCGCAAACGTGATAAAGAGACATTTGCCACTTTTGCCAAGATGGATGATGGGGACGGGTCCAAGGGAAAAGAGGAAGTACCCGAGGAAGTCCAGATAGCGTGTGTCGAAGCCTTCGAGGGGCTCAAGGCCAAAGACAGCACACAACCATTAGATCCACAAGGTTTGGCCACAGGCAACGTGGGCCAAAGTCAGTCTGCCTTCACTCGCACCAAGTCCGTGGGAAAAGAAGCAGATCGTGCTCAGGCATATTTAGAGGGAGACACCAAGAATATGAAGAGAAGGGCAAATCTAAGAGGGTGTGCAGTTAAGGAAGGGGACGATGGAAAGAGGGAAGTTTCCCCCGCAACTGTTGAAGTCTATGCGGTATGTGCTCAAGGGGCTTGTGCGCAGATTCAAGGGACCGTGTTCAATCGAGAGATGTGTGGGAAACGTCTTATATCGGTTAAGGCTGGCGACCATAAGTGCACCCAATGCCGTGACGTGCAAAGGGGGAGGAAAAGCGCTCAGGAGATGCAAGAAAGAAGATCACCATGCACCGGTCTAGGGTCGTGCCGAGGACGGCCACGACTTAGGTGGGGGAGTATGTCACGTCCCATTTTTATGGGGTGCAAACATCGAGCCACAAGGTATACTTCCATGATATTCCAGAATGCAAGTCTATGTAATCTGTGCTCAAGGGACTTGTGCACAGATACGAGGGACCGTGCGGGGAATGTTTCAAGTAAGAGGTTGAAGAGTATCATGCCAAGGTCGAACCGAGGACGGCCACGACTAAGGTGGGGGAGTATGTCACGGCCCATTAGAGTCATGACCCAATCCCGGGGGATGTCGAGGCTCATTAAAGTCTTGGCCTGATAGTGCGCTAATCTTCTTAGCCAAGGAGAGGCCCAATTACCTACGTGGGCCCAGCGAATCTTCTAATCAAGGAAGAGATTGGAAGATAATCTAATTAAGGAAGGGATTGGAAGATATATTCTAATCAAGGAAAGGATTATAATATATATTCTAATTAAGGAAGAGATTACAAGGGATATTTTAAATTAGGTAGGGATATTCTTGTTATGAAAGGAATATCCTAAATTAGTGTAATTAAATTGTAATTAGACGTAATTCCTAATTTAATACGTGTAAGTCTTATAAATACCCTGAAGGTATTTCATTGTAATTATCAAGCATTCTTTCAATATATTCTTATTCTTAAGAGTTTTCTCTCTCTAAGTCCTTTCTTGCGTTTGAGTTCTTCTTGCATTGTGTTTAGAAAGGCTTTCTAAGCTAGAATTATGGTCGATTTAGCTTAGTGTCGCACGGGTCGAATTTTAGCCCGTGACATTAAGCTATCATCAGCAACATGTACTAGCATTTAAATAATTGTTTTTACAATTCTTTAAATAACACATAAACCTTATACATGGTTAGGATCTAAAGAATAATCGGTAAAATAAAACATTATACAACCAATTTTTAAAAGTCAAATTAATAAGTAGAGACCATTTTCAAAACGGGTACGGAGAATGAAGCGTCAAAGCCATTTCCCGAGACGAACTAAAAGAAACTATGGCCAATACGTTTGTACACGTACGCTATTTTTTTTATTAATTTTCAAAAATATATTGGAGAATTTGTTTCAAATAAACAATCTTTTAAATTAATTATTTCTAATTAATTTAAACAACAGATTTTCCAAAAAATCAAATTGTAATTTGATTACCGCAAATCCCCAAATTATTTAAAATTGAACCCAAATTAATTATTTTTAACTAATTTCAAAAGTTTTTAGGGATCATTTTAAAACCTTTTAAAAATAATGTTTTAAAATAAGATTTCTAACACGCAAATCGATGTTGAAATTTCTCGAACCTCGAGCTTTTTCGGGTCAAGATTTTTCTGGGGATTACAACTTTCTGGTGACTCTGTTGGGATTAAATGTTTAACTCAAAAACAAAAATTTGACTTTTGAAGTTTTTGTATCACATTTTTAATTTAATAGGCTCGTCTTGAAAGGTACAACACCTAAGAGACACATATGTTTTATCCTATTAAATGTCTTTACATGTAAATTGTACATCACCCTCTTCTTACTCGCAAAGAAGTACACGAATGTGATCAATATTTCTACACCTATGTGCAAAGATTGTCAATGATAAATGACAACTTGTTACAAAATGAGTGAGGTTGCGAGAGTAAAAACTAGAATCCACGGTTCGTTGTTCGTCAAGGCGTTCGCGTCATAGCCCGACGATGTCTTCCATGTGTTTGTGAGCTCCAACTATGCTTTCGCTGCAATGAGAGATAGTCTGGAACTCGTCTAAAGAATTGGTCGATAATTCTTCCTCCGAAATAACTTTTGGTAATCTATCAAAGCATTACCTTTCATTTTTTTCCATAACAATGCATTTAACTCTCGCAAACATTGATTTTGTCACTTTAACATTCATCTATGTCTTACATAATTTGCCAAGAACATATAGTGTAATTGAAAAACTTATCTTAATTCTTTCTTCAAATTTGGAGGCAATGAATTTAATGGTTATTAAAGCAATTTTGTAAACTATGTAACAAATATGTTGTGATTGAATTCTCTTGATCATCCAAGTGTTATTTGTGTTGTCTTTGTTAATAAACATTGTCCAATGATAATTTCCTTTATCGCATATTGCTTTTATTTTCCTGTTGTCAGCCATACTTAGACTCTATTATGACCAATCTTATGTCTTCCTTCAAATTGAAAGTCATACCAAATTTAAAAGTGTATTACCATTACTGTAGGGATTATATGCATAACCTCGACTTAATTTTCTCACTAGTTCATTAACAAATCTCTCAATATTCAAATTATCAAAATTCACTTTTACTCAGGGACGAATTGAAGTGTGAGCTGAGGTGGGCTTAAGCCGATCCCTAAAAAGAAAAAATATATATATATATATATATATTTTTGTTAGTTAAAAAGCTGGGTGATGGCCATGGTGTCAATTATAGGCTGTGATAGAGAGAAGAAATCGAAGAACATGACCTTTATTAGTTCTCATGTATCTCTGTATATCATGTCAAAATATAATTTACTATTTTCTACTTTACTCTTATTCTATTTTTTTTACTTATTTTTACTTAATATATATTAAATTTAAATGTCAAAATATAATTTACTATTTTCTACTTTACTCTTATTCTATTTTTTTTACTTATTTTCACTTAATATATATTAAAGTTGATAGTTTATTCAGATAAAATATATATAAAGTAATTGAATTTTTTTTAATTGGTTAACATGATCCTTATAGAAATAGTGTGAATAATTTTTATTTTCATACAAATAATGTTTTAGGTGATAAATAAAGAAGTAAACAATTTTATTTTACTTTTGTAAAAACTTAATATGTTTAGAGACAAAAATAATAATTGTTTATTATCGTTATAAAATATTTAGTCTACTTATTTATAAATTTAAAAGTGTTAAAGTTTATTTTATTTTATTTTATTATTATCATCTATATTTTTCTATAAGTTATGAGTTTGTTTTATGCCAATTTTGTTTATGTGACTAGGTGGTATTTTAAGTATTCTCAAAACTTTTGTTTGTGTATCAAAATTATAATTTGATTAAGAAATGTTGATTATTGAATTTCACAATTTCACGAACGTAACAACATTTTGATCGAAACATATCATAGTTGTCGTCGTTCCATCGATGCACATTACCTATCGCGATATGTTTAATGATTTTGATTTATTTAGTCTTTATTATTAAAAAAATATTAATTTGGACGTTATCATTGGGTGGATATAGAAATAAACTTTAGATAATATATATAGTTTAAGAATTTATTTAAAAATTTTAATTTAATTGAAATGTTGTTTAAACAAGTTTTTTTGTGTACGATTTATCTTTTAAGAATTATTATATCACATTATATTAATATATATGCTATAGATGAGAATTTTTTTTCTTAAATTCATGAAAATTTCTTTAACTAAATGTAATATTTTTTTTAGCAATAAAGCAATTGAAAGTTTGCAATAAAAATAAAATGGAGGTATAAGATACCTCTTTTGTTAATTGTTTGACATTTGTATTGAATTAGATTTAATTAAAAATTTAAATTATTTAAACTTTATATATATCATTTTAAGTCCACCCCAAATCTAATTTATGGGTCCCTGCTTCTACCTCTATCTTCATACATGAAGCTCTCAGAATCAGAATAATTAAAAAAATATTCACTTAAGATTTCACTTACTTTGTTATCAAATTTTTTTTTTTTTAATAATATTTATGTTTTAAGGTTAAATTATGTTAATACTAAACTCATTTTGAATAACACAATGCTATACAATAATAATGTGAAAATTGGTGCAACTATACACCAAATCGGTGGTTGAGAATCACTTAAAATGTTTAGAAAATAACCAATCTTAACGTATTTGTCTTAAATTACAAAATTAATATTTTTATAATACATGTGCATTTCAAAATTAAATAGACAATAATATGTCAACAAAAGTTAACATCACAAAAATTATCTCGATCCAACATTTGATTTTAGAGAGTCGTTTATAATTTTTTTTAAATAAAAGATAATACATATACCATTTTCTTATTACTCCTCACACACAAAGTTTTGTAATTACAAATGAAATACTTATTCTTTAATAGTATCACTAACCAATTTTATAATCTAATTCACTATATAATATACATTACATTGAAACTCCTTTCCAAATATAAAAATTATTTATAAAATTGACATGGTAAAATGAATATATAACAATTCAAAAAATAATTCATATATATAGATTTACTCAAATTTTAAATATAATTATAATTTTTCTAATTTAAATCTTATAATGTTATAATATTGGTATATATGTTCAGATCTCTCAAACTCTCACCAACATATACCATTATAATTTTGCAATTTGTATTTTTTTTGTTTCTTCTATTTAAACTACTAACATTAATTTACATGAAAATTTGATAAGATGACCCTAATAATTGCCTTAATTGTATAGATAACCAGCACTTAATAAAAATTGCGCAAATGACCACTTCCTACTTTTCGAACAAAAATACCTCCGTTTGCGACGACACGCTCGCACTGTCGCATCTCTTGACCACACACTCGACGAATTAGGGTAGTATTTTTGTCATAATAAGAAATGATCATTTGCACAATTTTTATTAGGTGGTGATTATCTGTGCAATTAAGACAATTATTATGATGATTTCATAAAAATAAAAATAAAATTAAAAAAAATAATAGAATGAAAAAATAAAATTATAAATTGAGCCCATTTGATAAGCCTCTTTCAATTGGATGGTTTAAGTTTATATTGGAGAAAATTGCTTCCCAAATTTTATTTGTCTAGGTTTGGATGGTTTAAGTTGAAAGTGGAGTTAGAAATTCCAGTTCTATAAGAATCAGAATTGAATTAAATTCAATTCCAGTTCTAATCCTTATTTTAAATTACCAAACAAACAATGTCTCTTTGTTTTAAAAAAATATTGATTTCATTTGGTATTTGAATTATATTTTTGATATGTATTGTACTTATAACTTATGAGTTGAATTCTGAGTTAAAAATGAACAATTTCAATTTTCTAGCATATGAAAAAAATTAAAAATATGAAAAAAAACCGGATCAGCGGGTATCCGGCTGGTCGATCCGATCTTGTGTTTTCGGGTCGGATAGTGGTCGGATACCGGATCGGATACGGATCGCAATTTTTGAAAAAAATAGAGTCGGATATCCGATCCGAAATACCGAATCAGATCGGATCGGTAAGTTTGTCCACCTGGGTCCAACTGAGGGTCCTGGACCCCGACCGATGAAAACGAACCCAAGTCCTAGGACACCGGTCCTAAGTCCTATTTGGTTCCCTTTTCAAAATTCCAAAATTATTTTTGTAATTTTGGAGCCTTAAATTATTTTCTAAAAATCCCAAAAATTTAGAAAATGCTTTCAAAATATTTTTGGGATATTTCTAAAAAAATATATTTATATAAAGGTTTGTTTGTGATTTATGTTTAAACCCTAATGAGTTTAAAATGACTAATGTTCTTCAGGTACTTTTCTCCTTAAGCTATCATCAACAATAGGTACCAGCATTTAAATAATTGTTTTTACAATTCTTTAAATAACGCACATACCTTATACATGGTTAGGACCGGAAGAATAATCGGTAAAATAAACATTATACAACCGATTTTCGAAAGCCAAATTAATAAGTAGAGACCATTTTCAAAAAGGTTACGGAGGATGAAGCGCCAAAACCCTTTCCCGAGTATCACTAAACTACGAACTAAAAGAAACTATGGCCAATACGTTTGTACACGCACGACATTTTTTTTATTAATTTTCAAAAATCTACTGAAAACTCTGTTTCAAATAAATAATCTTTTAAATTAATTATTTCTAATTAATTTAAACAACGGAGGTTACAAAATGAGTGAGGTTGCGAGAGTAAAAACTAGAATACACGGTTCGTCGCTCGTCAAGGCGTTCACGTCATAGCCTTCGATGATTTCTTCCATGTGTTCGTGAGATCCAACTATGCTTTCCCTGCAACGAGGAGACAGTCTGGAACTCGTCTAAATAATTGGTCAATATTTTTTCCTCCGAAATAACTTTTGGTACTCTATTGAAGCATTATCTTTCAATTTTTCCATAACAATGTATTTAACTATCGCAAGCATTGATTTTGTCACTTTAACATTCATCTATGTCTTACATAATTTACTGAGAACATATGTGTAATTGAAAAACTTATCTTTATCCTTTCTTCAAATTTGGAGGCAATGAATTTAATGGTTACTAAAGCAACTAGCATGTATCATGTGCATTTGTACGAGTAATAATATAAAAAACCGTGAAAAAAATATTACAGTAAAAATGTTTATGGGCGGGTCAATCCACAATCCGACCCATGTATCCATTTACTCTCACATATATCCAAATTAACCACAGCTCTCGACTCGACAATCCGGACACTTTAAAAATTAAGCATCATTATCTATATATAGATTAATTAGTTAAAAAGTTGAACTTATATTGTTAAAATGTCTCGCGTTCATCAAATTTTGTGTTGAATTTAAAATATAAAGTGTTATTAGTCTAGTTGGTTAAAGAGTTATAATTGTTTTGTTATGTTGCAAGTTCGAACCATACCTATAGCATTTTTAATTTTATTTTTAACCGTTTTAAGTTTATGGGCAGGTCAACCCACAATCCAACTCAAGTATCCATTTACTCTCACATATACATCCAAAATAACCACAACTCTCGATCCGGCAATTCAGACATTTTAAAAATTAAACATCATTATATATATATATTGTTAACTATATAACAAATATGTTGTGATTTAATTCTCTTGATCATCCAAGTACTATTTGTGCTGTCTTTGCTAATAAACATTGTCCAATAATAATTTCCTTTATCGCATATTACTTTTGTTTTCCTGTTATCAGCAATACTTAGACTCTATTATGACCAATCTTATGTCTTCCTTCAAATTGAAAGTCTTACCAAATTTAAATAGTGTATTACTATTACTGTAGGGATTATAGGCATAACCTCGACTTGATTTTCTCACTAGTTCATTAACAAAGCTCTCAATATTCAAATTATCAAGATCCACTTCTACTCTATCTTCATACGTGAAGCTCTCAAAATCAGAATAATTGAAAAAAATTTCACTTAAGATTTCACTTTCTTCGTTATTAAAACCTATTTTTTTTAATAATATTTGTGTTTTAAGGTTAAATTATGTTCATATTAAACTCATTTTGAATAACGCAATGCTATACAATAATAATGGAAAATTGGTGCAACTATACACCAAATAAGAATCACTTAAAATGTTTAGAAAAAAACTAATCTTAATATTATTATAATGATACATATGCATTTCAAAATTAAATGGTCAATAATATGTCAACAAAAGTTAACATCACAAAAATTATCTCGATCCAATATTTGGTTTTAGAGAGTCCATTTTAATTTTTTAAAATAAAAGATAAAAACTCTCTCAATTACATATACCATTTTCTTATTACTCCTCTTAAACACATAAAGTTTTGTAAATACAAATGAAAACTTATTCTTTAATAGTTTCACTAACCAATTTTATAACATAATTCACTATATAATATACATACATTACACTGAACCTCCTTTCCAAATATAAAAATTATTTTTAAAATTGACATGGTAAAATGAATATATAACAATTCAAAAAATAATTCATATATATAAATTTACTCAAATTTTATATATAATTATAATTTTTCTAATTTAAATCTTATAATGTTCTAATATTAGTATATAAGTCCAGATATCTTAAACTCTCATCGTTTTTTCTATTTAAATTACAAACATTAATTTACAGGAAAATTGGAGGTGATAACCTTAATAATTGTCGTCGCGAGACGGAAATATTTTTGTCCGAAAAATAGGAAGTGGCCATCTGTGTAATTTTTATTAGGGACTGGTCATCTCCTGCTCAATTAAGGCAATTATTATGGTGATTTCATAAAAAAAAAAAAAAAAAAAAAATCAATTTACATGAATTATTTTAAAATCTAAAAAAATAATAGAATGAAAAACAATATAATTATAAATTGAGCCCATTTGATAAGCCTCTTTCAATAAATTTAAACTTCTCAAATGGGCATGCCGCTGTTCTTCTACAAAAGTTGCAAACCCACCGCCGCTAGGGTTTCTCTAGGTTTTCACAATCATCCTTATATAAACTCGCTATCTCGTCTTGAAAGATCCAAGCCTCCGCCTTTCTTTCTCAAACATGAGGTATATAATACGTATTAATGTTCATCTTTAACATTCGATATCAATTCTTCCGTTTTTGTTTACTATCGTTATCTCTGCACGATCTCTCCCGGGCTTCTCAGAAAGATTTTGTATTGACGATGTAAGCCCCAATGATTGTGCTAGATCTATTGCCGTCAAGTGTTGCAGTTTAGCATTTTTTGAATTGCTAATTTTGTGTCAAATCGACTGCTACATTTATATTTATTCAAACCTATGATCTTTACATTTTCCTTGGCTATGATTCAAAACTATCCGCGCTTCTGAGAGTAATCAATGAAGCATAAATTACAATGGTTGAATTTCTTGATATGAGCCAATATTTTTTATTGATTTTGTTTTTGAAATTGCTATGATGATATATCTTCAGCTTTAACGCCAGTTCTGCTTCAGAAAATTCGTGATTGATAGAGCTGCAAAATATACCTGAGTTTATTTTGTTTTTCAAAGATACTTCCTTTCTATATTTGTATTATCATCTTCTTGTTGCCCTTGATGATATAATTCATGTTTTTGAGGTGCAGAAGATCTAGGACCCTGTTTTGCAGGGAGAACCTCCTTAGTGAACCTATATTTAAATGAGATTAGTGAATTTAACTGATGATTTTTTGTTGTAATATTTGTGAATTGAGTTTTACTATACTCTTAATCCTTTTGAAATGGTGGATATAGGGTCTGAATAACTCATAGATTGTGTGTTGTCTATCAGCTTTTACCCTCAAATTTTCACGGGTTTTGAGTTAAATAACAGCACTAGATTTCTTAGTTTTAAGATTAGTTTTGCCAAGGATGATAGAATTCATATAATTGAGGTGTTGATGATCCAGGACCCTGTTTACAGGGAGAACCTCCTTGGTGAATCTACATTCATATGATATTACTGAATTTTACTGAGGCTTAGACATTGTTTAGAACAATTTCTAGAATCTACAGAATGATAGGTTATTTTTCAAATTTTGTTAATTTCATTTAAATGTCTCAAAATTTTGTTTTTATACTGAATTCAAATGAAACCATATCATTCTGCTTGGAAATACCATTCTTTGGTGTAGTTTCAAATGGTCCTGGATCTGATGTTACATTATGTGTGCCCTCAAATGATCAAATTAAGCTATGTACTACAATGACTGTTTTTGCATTTATAGGCCTTTTAGAGTTAGCTTGTAGAGAACTAGTGATGAACATAACCTATCAAAAAATAACTAAAACAAAGGGATTAGGGTTTAATATCATAAGAAAAATAAATTAAATGGTATTAAATAATTTAATGGTTAGAATTTTATTAATGTTATACAGATTAATTTAATAAAAACTTCATACAAAACTAAAAAATATTTATTCACGAATTAGCCAAACCAATCAATTGAGACCCCACCATCTTGCATTCCTTAATCAAAGACTTATTCTCGAACCTAAAATGCTTATACTCCTATGCTCTAGTAGAATTGATCGATGATCTAAACAATTCCATAGAATGAACTTTTGAAAAATATTAGTCACGCCAAAATGGCAAAATTTGTTTACTTAGTTCAATAAACTTATTAATCGAGTAGTGGAATATAATGAAAATCAGGTATACGAGAAGAATAAATGTTAAAGAGTTTTTTTTAGAAAAATGTTGTGTTTCGCTTTTGCTTTGGGAGGATGGAGATATCAACATTTTATTCGTTAGGCTAAGGAATGCTAAAGAGGTGAATCATTTTTCGTGTGATATTTTGCGTTGACAAAATATTTATAGTTTTAAGGTTATTCATTGTTACTCTTTAATTACGGAAAAATCTCCCTATGATCTCATATGGGAGAAGTTACGGGTTACGGGCATAGTTTTGAAATCCAACTTGATCTTCAATCCGCTGAACAGATTGAGTTACTGAATTACTAGTTCAATCGGTGGGTCAACAAGTTCAACTAGTTAGTTTTATATAATAATAAAATAATACAAAATAGCAAAAATTTATCAAATTATTTATATAATAATAGTCAAAGTAAAGATACAAAATTCAAAATATTATTACATACTTGGTTTTTTTTATGAAAATTATGATTATATTTATAATTTTCATAAATAAAAGAAGAAAGTATGTTCGGAGCAAAATTGATCATCTTAGATAAAAATGCGCACTCTCCTGAAAAGTGGTCAATGCTTTCCTCTTTTATTATGCAGATTGAGCAATTGACGTCTATGTAATTGTATCTCTTGTTGTAAATATTTCCTGAATGTCAGTAAAAAAATGAATTTGTTTCGATTTATAATTAGAAATTCAAAATATTATTACCTACTTTGTTCTTTTTATTTATTTATGAAAATTATGATTATGATTATATTAATACATTTCATAAAAAAAATATAATAATATTAAGCTAACAAAAATAGAATTAGAATAATATCTAAACAGTTATAAAAACAAATATGACTAGAATGATTAGTAAACTAAACTCAAGAATTATATATATATATATATATATTTGTTTATTTATTTTGAGAATGTTGGGTTATGTTTCTCCATTAGAGTGCGAATAATTATCGCGGGTTAAACACATAGCTCGCAAATACAATGAACCATTTAATCAGGCGCATCATTTGAGAAAAAAATATCTTTATAGGCCAATGAAAAAAATCTTAGATTTACCCTTGATGGTGAGTCATTGTAGAATGCAAGTGTCATAAAAAGGCAGAGTCATCAACTCACTTGCTTTTATAATGTGATTGAGTGGTTGCGATTTAGAGTTTATTATGGAACATGACATATATTTAGTGGGTTATGCCGCAATATATCGTTAATTGTTGGGAATTGTGGATAGAGATGATGAACTCAATTGGTCTAAATTTTTGGACTCTTATCCCGCTTATATTTTAGTGGACTATTTGGCTTTAAAGATATCGTAGAACGTTTAGTAATCATTATCGACCGATGCGTTTAATACATAATTATATTATTATGACAAATGACAATTAGGGATATTTCATTGGGTAAATTAGTTGAAGGGTCATGTAACTCATTGATCTTCTTGATGACTTCTGTGCTCAATAAAATTTATTTTTTTATTTTTTTACGATTTGAACATTTTTGTTTTCTTATATATATTTTTTCTAATAGTTTTTCTTTCTAAATATTTAATGCGTTTGTGTTTATCTTATCATTTTTATAGATATTTTAAAAAACAGAGCTCTAAAATTATTTTATTTTTTGAATTTTATAAAAATATAAAATTGGTTTGATAAAATTTTATAAAACCATTTGATTTTTGGATTAATATACCAAAAAATCTATATTTTGTTTTTTTTCTCTTCTTTTTCTTTGGATAAATAAAAGGTATTTTGGTGAGTGATTATATGGATAAAGTGGATTAAATTATATATAAAAATTCTTAAAAAAACCTAAAATCTTAAAAATATCAAACAAAGCTGTCTTTATCAATTAAATATAATATTAACTAAAAATATTTTATCCTTTTTTTTAAATACATTAATATTTATAGAATTTTAGCGCCAATTGAAAAGTTCTCTCTTCCAACAAAATTCAAAATTACTATTAGTCCACAATGAAACTCTAATATGTAAGAAGGTTTTTCTTGAAATAGTAATAGCTAAAATATAATGAGTTTATATAAAAAACATAAGATTTAGTTTTATTAATTTTTGTTTTATTAAGATTTAGTTTTATTAATTTTTGTTACATCATATAAAACATAGTAATTCTTCATTCTTCAAATCAATATTTCATTGTTATTGTGAATGATCAATATTAATTTTTTTATTTTATTTTTGAAATAGTTTAAATTAATTTTGGTAATTTATATTTTACTTAGAACAAAACTAAACTGTTGAGACTCATACAAAACTAATGATCTACACCCTAACGTCGAGATTCAGATTTAGAAGTTAAGGGACATTAAATATAAGACATTCAAGTGTTTATTTCTCATCTACATTACACAAAATAGCATAAATAAGTTGAATTTATTAATATTAAGTGTTAGTCTATATGAGAAATAAAAAATAATTATTTTTTTCTGGGAAAATAGTTTAGTATCACATTATAGCCTCCAAAAAGGGAAAATGAGTTTCAACAAACAAAACTAGAAAAACCATAACTTTGTTGAAAATATAAATGAGTTTCAAACAACTGAATTTCAGAACAAACAGAACAACAAATAATTGAATTATAACAAGTCATCAAACAAGAACTATTTGAACATTCATTTCATTATAATGATTTTATAGAGGATATTTCATTTTTGATTAAGTTTCCAACTGTTTTCATTAATCTGAATTCCTATCCATGTATGTATAAGAGCGTTGTCATCAGAAACAATATCATCCCAAACTTTTACTTCTATCTTCTTATTCGTGTTATAAATTCTTGTATTTCTTTCTCTCCAGGTATTGTAGACTAGAGCTCACAAAGAAGTATTTGAAAACATTCGCGTAAAAGCTATCGCCCTTAGCCTTTTTTTTACAATCTCTATGATTTCGTTCTATTATCTGAAAATTTAGTGATATTCATGTTTTGAGCAAAATTGTTCCACATATTGAATAAAAATGCGCACTCTCCAGAAAAGTGGTCAATGCTTTCGTCTTTTACTGCGCAAATTGGGCAATTGACGTCTAGATAATTCTATCTATTGTCGCCAATATTTTTCTGAATGTCAGCCAAAGAATGAATAGTTTCGATGTATAACCCTTGAAGATCAGACTACTTCATGCTAATCGACCACCACCTTTGTCTAATAAAAAAATAACCTGTCAATCTATATATGGTTACATTTTGTATGAAAAGTGTAACCGAAATTTTTTAATCTTAATTTATAAGTTTGGTTTGATATGTTATATTAATTTTATATTTATTATATTATTTATATTTTAAAAATATATTGTTATTTTTTTAATTAAAAATAATATTATATATATTTTTATTTAAGATACATAATACTACCATTCATAATAATTTAAATATTTTATTATCAATTTTATTTTATTCTTAGAATTTTCATAATGTTTATAATTACTTTAATTATTTAATTTATTTAAAATTATTTAAAATAATTTACCAGAACATTTTATATATTTTTAATTATAACAATTAAAATATTTTATATTATTGTAACGTCCCAAAAATGTGCATCTCCATCTCCTGATCCCATAGCTTAGCACGCGCCGTAGTGAGGCGGACACGTAACAATATGGGTTTGATGTGTTTCAACCTTAGTTTGCGTGTCAAATATCTTTTAAAATGAAACATTTAGTTTTTACAAGATTTTGATAATACCTAAAGTGGAAGAAATTAATTATGTAAAAACAATTAATCTTTTGTTCAAATTTAAATAATATGGGAGGCTAAATAACAATTTAACCTGAACCTAGTTTAAATTAATCAAACATAATTAATTTAAAGATTATTTATTTGAAATCAGAGTCACCAAAAGATTTCATGAAAAATTAATAAAATGATACGTGTAAAAAAATATTTATACCAGAGTTTCTGAAAAAGGGTGGTTCGTTGTTTGTTTACGCTCGAGAAAGAGCTCTCGCGCTATGTCCTCCGTGCCCGTCTAAGGACGGTTTAAAAAATTCTTCTAAAATAAACAAAGTCCGACTTTTATAAATCCAATTATAACATTTATTACCTTTAATTAGTATTTTAGGGGTCTTAAGCAAGGATGAGCTTTAAATAATTGTACAAAATTATTTAAAAAGGGTGTGTACTTGTTGCGTTGATATTTAGATTTAACAAAACCTAAAAATATCAGAGGAGAATGTTAGAATTTAAACATAAATTCCAAACGGGGCCATAATTTAGGAAATATCTCGAAAATATAAAATTATCATTTTCTGACATTTTGGGATTATTTGAAAATGGATTCGGTTTCCAAAATTAAAAATAATTTTGGATTTTAAAAAAGTGGAACCAAACGGCCTTGGGACCGGAGTTCTAGGGTCTAGGTTCGATTTGGCCGATCTAGGCTTGGTCGGGCTCAGTTAGGATCGGGATGGTCTGGACTAGGGTGGTTTGGACCAGGGTTCGGTTGCATGGGTCAAGGGACCAGAGAGCTCGGTCCTAGGCTCGGGAGGCTCGGTCCCAAACTTAGGTGGCTTTGTCGTAGACTTGGGAGTCTCGGTCCCAGGTCAAGTCTACTAGCCTAGGTGCTCGGTCCTAGGGTTAGATAATTATTAGTCTTAGGTCTAGGGTTATGGTTAGATTTATCGGTCCTAGATTAAGTGAGGGCTCAGTCCTAGGGTTAAAAACATCGGTCCTAGGTCTAGGGTTAAGGTCAAGTTTATCGGTCCTAGGTCAAGTGAGGGCTCGATCCCAAGGTTAGAAATATTGGTCCTAGGTCAATTTTCTTGGTTGGCTTCCACGCTTATAGGTTCGAAAAACTAGTCCTAGGGGTTTAGTCAAAAATAAAAAACACCGGTCCTAGTTCAGATAACTCGGTCTTAGGTTTTGATATGGAATTTGTTTTCTCGGTCTTTGCTAAAGAACATGACCGAGAATCACCAGTCCTAGGCTAAAACCTTAGGACTGAGTGTTCTTGTTTTGGTCCAAAATTTCAGAAGTCCATAATTTTTTATTGTGATCATGAAATCATGACCCGTAAGCTACAGTAAGTTCATATGATCACGAAGAACAAAAACCATAACATAAATCACGATTTTGATGTCCTTACAATGATCAATTTTAAAATACCATTTCTAAATTAAATTTTGGGATCTTTGACATTAGGCCGTTTCAAGGTCTGATTTTTATTCCATTAACTTTAAAATGATGAATATATTTGATCTTAACCAAAATAAGAACATCATTCAAACATTAAAAAAGTTTTTGAAGATTGAATCAAAATTCCAAAATTTTCAAAAACATAATTTGATCAAATATGTTCAAATTGATGAAACAGTTACTTAAAATTCATCCGAACATGTTAACAACATGTATAACAACTAATTGAATTAACAAATGTGGAATAAAAGCAAGAACACGAAATTTTTAAAAAATCCAATTTTAGGCTTAATTTTAAAAAATTTTAGTTTGATCAAACATGATCAAAACATTATTACAGTTACATGGGATTCATTCTAGCATGTTAACAAACATGTATACTAACTGGATAAAAAAATTCAGATTAAAACTAAGAACACAAAGATTTTAAAAATCCAGTTTTCAAATCAAAATTTTAAAATTTTTGATTCAAGTCGATTTGATCGATTCTCTTTCAACAGAAAGTTCATACATGATATAACAAAGAAATCACATAATCAAAGCTTAGAACATATCAAACCCAATGAAAGTAGGAAATTTGAAAAAATTCAAATTTTCAATTACAAAATAAAATACAGGGCTTCTGGATTCAAACCAACACTTGGAGAACACTCCTGGGATGTGTTGATGTCTATCTAGAAGCCTAGATCGAAGCTGAGATCACCAGAGGAACTTTTGACAAAATCTATTTGTGGCCGGAATCTTTAAGGCTTGATTCAATGTGTAATTCGTGGTTGTTCTTCGATGATTCACTTCACAGAGTAATGAGGAGTATTTATAGTACTCATAGTTCAATCGGGGAGGGATAATTCAAGATGAATTTGACCTTCGTAGATCTTATCTTCAAAGTTCTATCCAGTAGCTGACAGCCTTACCTAGAGAAGGATAAGGTTGGAGGATAAGGGCGAAACGTATGCATCGATGAGAGGAGCACGTGGCCGAAAAAACCAACAGATTTGATCGCCTGCGGAGTAAGCTAGAGCTTTTGGAAGATCGCACACCAATAAGTCGCGAGTTCCAACGAAGGAGACTAAAACAACATCGTTTCGTCTGACGTCGTCCGCGTTCCTTCAGCGATTAATGGTCTTGACTAATAGGGTTAGTCCATCCCATTAGTTGATCGGGTGTGGGCGCTCGCGCGTTTGATCTGTTATAGTGGGGGTTTAGTGTGAGATGGAAAAAAGACCAAGAAAAAGAAAGAGAATCAGGGTTCATACGCGGTTTGCTTTTGACTACGCATTGTCTAGAAGCATCTTTATCTTTAAAAAAGCGATGAAGTGCTCTAGGCCCCCCCTCTGTCTGTCTTATAGCTGCGTGAGAAGGGCTAACGAAGAGAGAGGTTCTAGGCTGTTGGATGAGATCTGGGCGCTCATTTGATGGTCCAAGATCCTGCTGCAAGGTTTAAAAAAAAAATCCTACTACACAGGATCATCCAATTTTATTTTTATTTAAAAGGTTTATTAAAATCGTTTTTAATTCTTTTTAAATTCATTTCTTACAACATATTTCATAAAAAATATTTCTGGAATCATAATTTTTTTTGGGGTATTTTTTGGAATTATTGGGTATTTTATTTAATTGGCTTAAGTCATGAATTAAACATAAATCATGATTAAATCACAATAAAATATTTTCATCCTCTTCTTTTGTCTCATTTGGGTAAAATAAATACAATATCTTATCCTCAAATTATTTTTGGAATTTTGAAAAATTTCCTTAATTAGAGTTTAATTATCACAATGATTAACCCTTGATTATGATTTAATTTCTTCTTTAAGTTATTTTGAATATAAAATTCAAAATATTATTTTAATATTATAAAAAACAATAATATTATTTGAAAATTAGGGTAAGTCAAATTTTCATGCTTACATAATGCCCCTCTCTAGAGGTGTTCCTTATTTGGTCTAAACCGAATATCCGACCGAATTCGAATTCCCCGAATTCGAATAAACTGAATTCGAATTATATTTTCGGTTTTCGAATCGAATTTTAAACCGATTCAAATTTAAATACGGTTTTCGATTTGGTTTTCGAGTTTAAGTTTCAACTCAAAAACCAAACCGAAAACCGAATTCATTTTTATTATATATTATATAACTTATTACATATTATATATTAAATTATCATGGGCCTCCTACTAGATCCCTAAATTAAATCCATAATCCCTAATTCATTTTCCCTTTTCTCTAGCTGTCCACACCCCTCAACCGCCATATATTGTCGTCGTCGACACTGTTTTACTTTCGTCGTTCAATTGTCGAATATATATTGACGTTAGTCACTAAGCTAAGTTTGCGTGATTTATATTTTTTTTATAATTTAAGTAAATAAGATCTCTTTAACAACTTATTTATTTTGTTAACTCTTTAAAAAAAAATTATAGGTATGTGATGTTCTGTATTTGGTCTAAACCGAATATCTGACCGAATTAATTTGAACCGAATTCGAATTCACCGAATTCGAATAAACTGAATTCGAATTTATTCAAATCGGTTCGGTTTTCGAATTTGCTTAAAAAAAATAAAAATTCGAAGAACCCGAACCGAAAACTCGAATAACCCGAAAACCGAACCGATGAATACCCGAATTTGAATACAACAAACTTAATTTTTGGAAAACGTGGGTTCGAAGTTATATCATAAAAATTTGTACTCTAACCTATAGTGAGATAGAAGGATAAAACCTAGATGGCATCGGATACTAGTGAGGATTCATAAAAATGACTCATGACTGGGGATATCATGTGATTTTCCTTCTCATGTTGACTTCTGTCGGGGATAGACTATCATAATTGTCTGATCATGCGCTAGGAAGACAATAAAATGTTGCTAGGGATGAGTCATGAAAATGGTTAATTTCTCCTTTATTGAATCTTGTTGAGGATAGACTAATACAATAGTCTTACCATGTTGAGGAGTAATCAAGACTCCGATTGGGGATGGATTATCATGATAATCATGTCCTAACAATAACCGATGGTGCCTATCAACAGATAGGGCTCACTTGGGAAGTGAAAAGAACTCTTTTGGGGGAGGAGTCGCATGCCAAAAAGACTATCTATCAAGAGGTAGGACTCTCTTGAGGAATGCTCTCCTGAAAATAAAATCTCATGGGGATAAAGGTAAAACTCTTGGGGATAGTGATAATAATCATATCGCGTCCATCAATAGATGAAATTCACTACTAGAGATTAGTCAATACAATGACTCTCGAAGATTCTTGTAATGTGATATGACTTATTGTAGGAGATGACATCCACAACTAGGACTTTTCTAGGGAATGAAGAGAATTCTCTACAGAGGATGAAGATAGATCTCCTGGGTAACATAAAACAATCACATGGGTAGTGATAACAATAATATTGTGTGAGTAATGTAGAAATAATCGCTCTGTGGGGATGATAACAATCGTGCTGAGGATATAGGTTATAACAATCACTCTGATGGGAATTGGTCATAATGATAACCAATATAGATACCTATCCGGAGATAGGGCTTACTCTAATAGGGGATAGGTGAGAACACTCACTTTGAGGGGATATGTTATAACAAGGGGATAAGCTATAATAATAACCTATATAGATGCCTATTGAAATATAGATTTAGAGAGGTCTTGTACAAAGTAACCTTCACTGCTGATTGAAACGTCATGCTTCCATTGGGGATTGTTCATGATAGGAGTCGTCCTGATGGACAGCTTATCGTTTCTGGATCTGACAAAGTGTCCTTCACAAATAGTTAAAACTACTGCCTTTGTTGGCATTTTAACCTTTAGGAAACTTTCCTATAGAGTTTTCCCCTTAGTCTTGCAAAGTTTCCTTCACAGCCGGGTGAAGTTGTCGACTCTTTGGGAATTTAGGGAATATTTCAAAAAAATCTTTTTCCCTTCGGCTTACAAAGTACTTTTCACGACTTGGTTGACACATCGACTATGCCGTGCTTTCAAAACTATACAATTTAGGGTTTACCAATAGGAATGATTAATATATTTTTTGGGAAATAATATTATTTCAATTCCTATTTTAAAGAAAATAATTTTATTTCATTATCTTTTATTAAAATTTATTAAAAGAAAATTCGGTAAAATATTTTATTTTTGGGAAAATAATATTATTATTGAGGATTATTAGGAAATAATATTATATAATTATTTTATTTGAAAATAATTTTTTTTTATTTAAGGATTTTTAAAGAAATAATATTCGGATAAAATAATATTATTCAATTTAGGATTTTTTAAGAAATAATATTATTTAATTATTTTATAAGAAAATAAAATTTTAAGAAAAATAAAATTTTGATTTTATTTTAACACAGTTAAGTTTCTAAATAATATTATTATTTATTTACTTAAATTAATATAATAAAGAGTCGAACTCTCTTAATTTTATTTAAGTTTTAATCTTATTAAATAATTCAACGGATTCTTCTTTATTTAAATTAAATAAGTTAAGTTATGACGTCACCAAAGTGACCTCTCTAATTTAGTTTGTTTAAGTTCGAATTTTGAATGTTTGTAATGGTGAATTTTAACTTGACTAAATAATCGGCCAAAGGAAGGTTACTAGTTGACAGAAGTTCACAATTACCTGTGATAATAATCACGTAACAATTATAAAGATTTTTACATGAGAATATCAAATCATTCCAAAGAAAGGTTTGTTATTTGTCATGCATTATTGTTAGTGTTTGATTATTGCAACAAAATATTACTAGCAGTTAAATTTCATTGTCAAAAGACTTGAATTTAATGGTGCACTAGATATTTTGGATGGGATTTGCTGATTATTTTAAATTTGATTGAAAATTAAAGAGTTGAGCATGTTAGTTACACTTTAAAATATGTTTTCATCTAATGTTGCAAATATTAATGCCAACTTATGTTCAGTCCCAGTCCTTAATGGCTCTAACTTTAAGGATTGGAAGGAGAACATTCAACTGATAGTTCTCGGTTGCATGGACATGGACCTTGCGATACAGACAGAGCAACCCACTACTCCTACGGTTATTAGCTCTCCTGAAGAGAAGACTAAATTTGAGAAATGAGAACGCTCTAACCGCATGAGTCTTATGATCATAAAGCGTGCAATTCCGGAGGTGTTTAGGGGTGCTGTGTCTGAAGACACCACCAATGCTAAAGATTACCTTGCAGAAATTGAAAAGCGCTTTGTTAAAAGCGATAAGGCTGAAACAAGCACTATTCTTAAGAGCTTGATTTCAATGAAGTATAAGGACAATGGTAATATAAGGGAGTACATCATAGAGATGTCTAATCTTGCATCAAAACTTAAGGCGCTAAAGCTTGATTTGCATGAGGATTTACTTGTGCATCTCATTCTGATTTCTCTTCTAGTTCAATTCAACCACTTTAAGGTCAGTTTTAACTGTCAGAAAGAAACGTGGAACTTGAATGAACTAATTTCTCATTGTGTTCAAGAGAAAGAGAGATTAAAGCAAGAAAGGACAGAATGTGCTCATCTGGCAAGCACCTCTAAGGATAAGGGAAAGAAAAGAAAGAATGTTGATGCTGCTCAGGGTCCAAAAGCAAAGAAAAAGGTTAACAATGACTATTTCTTTTGCAATAAGGCTGAACATCTAAAGAAGGATTGTACTAAATATCGTGCATGGCGCGAAAAGAAAGGTACATTTCTTAATCTGGTTTGTTCTGAAGTTAATTTAGCATCAGTACCTGGAAATACTTGGTGGTTAGACTCCGGTGCTACTACTAACATCAGTATTTCAATACAGGGTTACCTGAGCTACCGAAAGCCAAGTGATGCTGAAAGACGTATCTTTGTGGGCGATGGAAAATCAGTAGAAGTTGAAGCAATTGGACACTTTAGATTGTTGCTTAGTTCTGGTTTCTATTTGGACTTAAAGGATACTTTTATTGTACCTTCGTTTAAACGAAATTTGGTTTCTATTCGTTATTTGGACAAACATGGTTATTCCAGTTTGTTTGGAAATGGTCAATTTAAGTTATCTATTGGTACTTCGGATGTTGGAACCGGTTCATTAATGCATTATTACAATCTTTATTTAATTGATAAATTGCTTTATATAATGAAACCCTGAATGTGGAATCAAGGGGTACTAAACGAAAGCTAAATAATAATAAATCGGGTACATTATGGCACAAATGCTTAGGTCACATCTCTAGAAATGGAGTTGAACGTCTTGTGTCAGATGAGATTCTAAATTCCATTGATTTTACGGATTTTAATGTCTGTATTAAATGTATTAAAAGAAAACAAACCAAAGATAGAAAATTGAATACATATAGAGCTACAAAAATACTTGAGTTGATACATACAAATTTTTGTGGGCCATTTCCGACTCCGTCTTGGAATGGTCAGCGATATTTCGTATCATTCATAGACGATTTCTCTAGATATGCATACATTTTTCTTATTAAAGAAAAGGCTCAAACATTGGATGTGTTCAAGTCATTTAAGGTTGAAGTTGAAAATCAACTCAACAGAAAGATAAATAAAGTTAAATCCGATCGTGGTGGTGAATACTACGATCGGTATGACGGTTTAGGTGAACAACGTCAAAGACTTTTCGCTAAATACCTAGAAAGACGAAACCGTACTTTACATGATATGGTGAGGAGTATGGTTAGCCATTCATCCTTACCAAAGTCACTTTGGGGTGAAGCACTAAAGACTGCAGCATACATTTTGAATAGAGTGCCAACAAAAGCAACGACTAAAACCCCTTATGAGCTTTGGTCAGGGCAAAAACCCGGTCTAAAACATTTTCATGTTTGGGGATGTCCAGTAGAGGCAAAGCCTTATAAGCCTCGTATGGATAAATTGGACCCCAAAACAGTTAGTAGTTACTTTATTGGCTATTCTGAATGATCAAGGGACTATAAATTTTATGATCCCAACTTAAAGTCAATTTTTGAGACAAGAATAGCTGTATTCTTTGAGGATGTTGAGTTTGGGGTGAAGAATCAAATAAAGGATTTTGTCTTTGAAGAAGAGTCAACTTCTAATTTGGTTAACAAGGAGTTGACTCCTATTCCGATTTATATGGACAATGATCAAGATTCTCATCTGATCATTGATAATATTGGAATAATTCCAGAAAATCAAGACGATGTTGATCTCCTAGAGGTAAAAACTCAACAACCTCAAGAAAAAAGTATTATTGAAGAACAAGTGCCATTACGGCGATCCACAAGAGTAAGGAGAAGTACTATGTCGGATGAATATGTATTTCTCAAGAACATGATGACAATCTTGGCATTATGGAATATGATCCAATAAACTTTCATCAAGCCATAGATAGTTCTAATTCAGCAAAGTGGATTGATGCAATGAATGAAGAGTATAAATCTATGCAAGACAATAAAGTTTGGGAACTTGTCCCATTACCAGAAGGGGTGAAGCCTATTGGATGTAAATAGATTTTTAAAACCAAACGGGATTCTAAAGGTAATGTGGAAAAGTATAAAGCACGTCTTGTGGCTAAATGTTTTACTCAAAAATACGGGATTGATTATAAAGACACTTTTTCTCCGGTTTCAACTAAAGACTCTTTTAGAACAATCATGGCACTCGTTGCACATTTTGATATGGAGCTACATCAAATGGATGTAAAGACAACATTTCTCAATGGAGAAATTGATGAAACAATTTATATGGTGCAACCAGAAAACTTTGTGTTAGGAGATTCAAGGAATATGGTTTGCAAATTAAAGAAATCCATCTATGAGCTCAAACAAGCGTCTCGTCAGTGGTACCATAAATTTCATGAGGTAATTCTCTCATTTGGCTTTGGAGGGAATTTAATTGATGATTGTGTGTATCACAAATTCAGTGGGAGTAA
The DNA here is from genome assembly GCF_907164915.1 of Impatiens glandulifera. NCBI lineage: Eukaryota > Viridiplantae > Streptophyta > Magnoliopsida > Ericales > Balsaminaceae > Impatiens > Impatiens glandulifera. Next base: position 25,028,007 of record NC_061864.1, read on the forward strand.
ACATATATATCTAATTTTATATGTTGATGACATGTTACTTGCCTCAAATGATATAGTCTTATTGCACCAAACTAAGACTTTTCTATCGAGAAATTTCGAGATGAAAGATCTACGTGAGACCTCATTTGTATTAGGGATCCAAATACATCAAGATCGTTCTCGAGGAATTCTTGTATTGTCACAGATGAGCTATATCAATAAAGTACTTAAAAGATATGGCATGCAAGATTGTAAATTAGGAAATACCCCGGTCGCTAAGGGAGACAAATTTAGTCTTCAACAATGCCCTAAAGGAAATTTGGAAATTCAAGAAATGCAAAAGATTCCATATGCTTCGGCAATTGGAAGTCTAATGTATGCTCAAGTTTTTACGCGTCCAAATATTGCGTACATAGTTGGCGTATTAGGAAGATATTTGAGCAACCCAGGTTTGGATCATTGGAAGGCAACTAAAAGGGTTATGAGATATCTAAATAGAACTAGAAGTTACATGCTCACATATCGGAGGTTGGATAATCTGACTCTTATTTTGCGGGATGCCAATATAGTTTAAGATCCACTTCGGGCTATGTATTCTTGTTGGCTGGTGGAGCGATCTCTTGGAAGAGTTCCAAACAGGGACTTACAACTTCCTCCACCATGGAAGCAGAGTTTGTAGCATGTTATGAGGCATCAAATCAAACAATATGACTAAAGAATTTTGTCACTTAGTTGCGTATTTTGAAAAGGATTGAAAGACCCCTTAGGTTATTTTGTGACAATAATTTAGCTGTGTTATATTCGAATAACAATAGGAGCTCGACTAAGTCAAAACATATCGATATAAAGTTCCTAGTTGTGAAGGAAATGGTACAAAGTTGTCAAATTTCTATAGAACACTTGGGTACAAACTCCATGATAGTTGATCCCTTGACAAAGGGTCTGCCGCCTAATGTCTTTCATGAACACACTACTAACATGGATGTTTTAGAGATGGATGATCTCTAGGTTAAGTGGGAGTTTGTAAATTTAGTTGTCTTTCAATTTGTTTTATGGATATTTATGTAATTCAGTTTCTGATCAGATAAAGTATTGTACGGTTTATTGAATTTTGTACAATAAAGTTAAGGTAGAACCAGTTGAAAATTGACATTAATAGATCACCTTGTATGTAATTTTTCATGCCACAAATTCATGATTAATCTATGTCATTTAGTCATATTGATATTTGTGAGCATTGAAGGTTTAGTTGTGATTGATATAACGAAGACCGCCTTGATCCTTGTTAATATGATTAATGGACGAGATTGTTAATGTTCTCGAAATCGATGACAATACTGTGCACAATAAGGATATATTATTCATTTTTTTTAAATATATATGTCCAGTGGGAGATTGTTAGAATTTAAAGGGACATTTATATATTTAAATGGATATATATGGTCATTGATTATAATAATTCAATATTATGTGATCTAAGGATGTTTGAGATTTGACTTAAGGACGTTATTGTTATGAATGTTAAATTGTGGATACCTTGCGGTATTTCTAATTTGATGAGGGGCCAAATTAGAAATTAGCATAATAAGACAGTTATGACGGTTATGGTCCCCAAAAGGCAGAAGAAATTATAAAAGGGAGATTAGTTGATAAAAAAAATAAGAACAAACTTATTTTTATCATACTCTCTCTCTCTCTGAATCCCCATCATCGGAGAAATAAGACTAAAGGATTTCTGCCATTTTTAAAGACAATCTCATCTAATCATGTCTAAGGAACCAGGGAACCAGGTATATATATTCCGCTTTTGTCTTTCATATCTCAGGAACAAAAATGAAGATCTAGGGTATTATAGTTTATGATTTACGTTTATTATGGAATTATTTTAATTAATTCCAACAGCTCGTGCTTATGGCTGTGTCGTTGTGTACGAAATGAGCACCATCGCCTCGATCGCTCATGGTTGTCTTCGTCGTTGTGTGGTTGTTTTCGCCGTTGTGTGTTAGGGTTTGAGTTTAGAAAGAAGGAGGAGAAGACCGAGAAAAAAGAGAACTAGAAAGAAAAAATGAGAAAAAATGAGGAAATTATAATAAATATTAAGGGTATTTTTGACTTTTCACGTGGCGTTGCGTGCGTCACGTGAAGGGGTATTTTCGTCCAAAAGGATATTTTTGCAAGGTTTGTGGGGGCACTTGTCATTTCCCCTGATTAAAGGCATTATAAGATCCTTTCATCAAATTTCCCATTTGATAAGGCTATTTCAATAAATTTAAACTTCTCAAATATTATAGCTTATCAAAGTAACGCATGCCGCATTGCCGCTTATCTTCTACAAAAGTTGCAAACCCACCGCCGCTAGGGTTTCTTTAGGTTTTCACAATCATCCCTATATAAAGTCGTTATCTCGTCTTCAATGATCCAAGCCTCCGCCTTTCTTTCTCAAACATGAGGTATAGAATACATATTAATGTTCATCTTTAACCTTTGATATCAATTCTTCCGTTTTTGTTTACTATCGTTATCTCTGCACGATCTCTCCCGGGCTTCTCAGAAAGATTTTGTATTGACGATGTAAGCCCCAATGATTGTGCTAGATATATTGCCGTCAAGTGTTGCAGTTTAGCATTTTTTGAATTGCTAATTTTGTGTCAAATCGACTGCTACATTTATATTTATTCAAATCTACGATCTTTATATGTTCCTTGGCTATGATTCAAAACTATCCGCGCTTCTGAGAGTAATCAATGAAGCATAAAATCACAATGGTTGAATTTCTTGATATGAGCCAATATTTATTATTGATTTTGAAATTGCTATGATGATATATCTTCAGCTTTAACGCCAGTTCTGCTTCAGAAAATTCGTGATTGATAGAGCTGCAAAATGTAACTGAGCTTTATTTTGTTTTTCAAAGATACTTCCTTTCTATATTTTGTATTATCATCTTCTTGTTGCCCCTGATGATATAATTCATGTTTTTGAGGTGTAGAAGATCTAGGACCCTGTTTTGCAGGGAGAACCTCCTTAGTGAACCTACATTTAAATGAGATTAATGAATTTAACTGAGGCTTATTTGTTCTAATATTTGTCAATTGAGTTTTACTATACTCTTAATCCTTATGAAATGGTGGATATAGGGTCTGAATAACTCATAAATTGGGTGTTGTCTATCAGCTTTTACCCTCAAAATTTCACGGGTTTTGAGTTAAATAACAGCACTAGATTTCTTAGTATTAAGATTAGTTTTGCCAATGATGCTATAATTCATTTAATTGAGGTGTTGATGATCCAGGACCCTGTTTACAGGGAGAACCTCCTTGGTGAATCTACATTCATATGATATTACTGAATTTTACTGAGGCTTAGCCATTGTTTAGAACAATTTCTAGAATCTACAGAATGATAGGTTATTTTTCAAATTTTGTGGGCCCATATAATGTAAATGGTCCTGGATCTGCTGTTACATTATGTGTGCCCTTAAATGTTATCTCTATCAAATTGAGCTAATAATTTACACATAAAATGTGGTTTGGGTCACCCCAATTTTTTTGTATGTAAAATAAGCTCACTTTGATGCCCTGTAAGCAGATCCTCTTCCGTTTCAAATAGCCTTTTTTCAGACATTGGATGTTTGCTGTTACATAATTAAAATTGCTTAATGCCAACATCAGACAAGTGTTTCTCCAAAAGGGTCACATCTGAGGGCACACATTTGTCTAACCGCAGATCCTCACCCGTCAGACATTGGAAGCTTGCTATTATGAATTAAAATTGCTTAATGCCAACTCTTAAAGTGATAAGTGAGCAAGCAATTGACTCAGGCTTTGTTGATTCTTAAGAATTACCCAAAAGATTTCATTTTATGCCTACAAATTGTGCTGAGAAAGTTTCCTAAATGCAGAGAAAAGATTAGATGCAGACAAATTATTACAAGAATGTTTTGTTGGGAAAGTATTAGTGACTGTAAACAAGTTGATTGATCTTAAATTTGTTGTTTCCATTGTGAAGGATTGGACAATCTATTGTACAAAATCATATTAATGTTTTTCCAAAAAAATCATATTAATGCAAGGCTACACTTTCTCCAAATTCTATATTGATGCCATGAGCCGAGATTATTCGAAAGGAGAAAACATAACTAAGGACTTTACAGATGAGACAAGCCAAACATTTTGGAAAAACGAACGAGAAACCGAGTGGCCAAAGAGATGAGCCAAAATTGATGGAAAGTCGATAATAAAATATATTCGATTTCTAAAGAGATTATGTAAAAGTGAAAAATTAATAAAAAAGGAAAAGAGTCTATTGGAGGAACAATGAAACATATTCCAATTGTAGCTAAGAAAGAAAAAAATGAAAGTCGACGAAGTAAATTTAACTAGAAACGGGTTAGACTTCCAACCGACGTTCATGAAGACTATCCCGAACATCAGCTAAGGGGGCATGAACGCCACAGCCGAAAGGACGAAATATTTAGATCCAAGTGCCACAAATGAAGAAGATAAACGCCAACATCTCCATCTGGTAGATACTCATGTATTCAATAGAGAATCGTCACACAATCCTTATACAGTTGAGCAAGGAGAATGTATCAGCAAACACGACTCTAGATGAATTGGTAGCCATGATCACCAAAAATGCGGAATGTCTAATGGACGGCTTCAAAGATATTGACTTATCAACATTTGGATCAAGTCACGCTAAAGCATTGTACATCTTAATTCACATAGAAAGAAAGACAATTTCGATGTCTCTAACTGAAAACGGATAAACATTGAAAATCTATCCTTGGAAGACATTATAGCGCATTTCAGTTCAAAAGGATAGAATCACTCTTTCTGACCTTTGCGTACGTGGATTCGATAGTTCGTAAAGGGAATTCATGAGAAACTTAAGAACAACCATCAAAGTGAAAGGTGTGCCTTTTGATACCGTTTTCTGCTTGATTGACATGCAACCCTCGTACAATGTAATTTTGGGTTGACCCTAGCTTCATCAAGCCAAAGGTGTCATCCACTCTACATCTAAAAGTGCGCTTCTACAACAAAGATAAGATAATCACTATAAAAGGAGAAGTGTATGTGGTTGAAGGACTAGGGGCATCACACGTAGGGTCAAATGTTGAGCTGAATGACTTTGAGATCAGCTCGATATTCATGACATGTAAGAATACTTCATCAGCTACCAATTTCCATATTTTTCGTTTTCCGATATGCTGTATGATGCGTAAGATGAATAATTTTATGGGAATGAGTTTATGTCCAAATGGTGAAGGCATTCCCACTCCGATAGACTTTGGCGTGAATAAGGAAAAGTTCGGACTCGAATACCAACAAACGAAACAAAGAGAACAAGGAGATGTAAAGCACTTGATCCGCATATTCCGATCTCTCCCATACTTAATGGTCACTTCGTTAGGGAATGAGGAGATATGTTTTGTTTTAACTTCCCCGAGCCTTTCATTAACCTTTTTTCTCTTAAACATTATCCTGCTTTTGAAATCTTTTCTGATTTCCCTTTTTAAATATAATCTCTATGCTTATGTGATTAGGAAAAAACTGGCGGACTAGAAGGACACGATCGAGGACCTATCAAAGCTCTTCGTGGAGGAAAAACCCAACCTCAGAGCAACAAAAGGAAGAACTAAGGAGGTTTCACCCCAAGGTGCCCAAGGGGAAACTCCAACAACATTAATACTCACTAATTCAGATGTTTTCGACGAAAAAGAAGATACTCATGCGTCTAAGAGAATATCCGATGGTACGAAGGCTTGCATTTTTTAGAGAGGAGGGATAATTTTAGAAGAGATTGTCTTAGATCGCTTATTTAAAAAAGTCATTCCTCTCTACCTCTTTCTAATCATGAACTTATAACCGATAATAATGTTTTTGTTAATGAAGAATTTGTTTATGAGTATACGCTTTGTTATAATGCATCATCTTATGGCCAAAGAAATGTCTTTTGAAATGAAACGTTATTTAGAAAATGAAAACGAAGTTGTCTCTTCAACCAAAAATCATTGAAGTCAAGCAAAAACTTTGACGCATGATAAAGAACTTGTTGATAAAGTGAAAGAAGAGGTGCAAAAACAATTGGACGCAGGATTCCTCGAGGTTGTCGAGTACCCCGATTGGGTTGCTAATGTCGTTCCACTAGCTAAAGAGAATGGGAAAATCCGAGTATGCATTGATTATCGTGACCTCAATAGGGAAAGTCCAAAAGATAACTTCTCATTACCTTACATCAATGTGTTGGTCGATCACGCAATCGATCATAGACTATTGTCATTCATGGACAGGTTCTCTAGATATAATTAAGTACTAATGGTGCCAAAGGATAAGATAATTACCACATTCATAACTACTATTCCTACATCGAATCATGAAATATCAACTACTATTAAACCCCAAGAAATGCGCGTTCAGAGTAACTGAGGAAAACATGTTAGGTTTTTAGATCACTCAAAGAGGCATATAGATAGACCCTGGAAAAATCGATGTCATCACAACCATGCAAGCTTCACGAAGTGAAAGAGAGGTTCGAGGATTCTTGAGGAAGATTTAGTACATCAGTTGGTTCATCATTAGGTTGACAATGACTTATGATCCATTGTTTAAGTTTCTCAAAATGAATCATGTGTTCGTTTGGGATGAGGCATGTCAACATGCTTTCTAAAGGTGAAGGATTACCTCAAGTCACCACCCATTTTTATGCTGCCAAAGTTGGGAGTGCCATTAATCTTGTACCTAATGGTAACAGAAAATGCAATGGGAAGCAAGCTTGCCCGAGAAAATAAGGATAAAGTCAAAGTGGCGGTCTACTACGTAAGCAAGAGGATGACGGCTCATGAACTCAATTGCTCATCAGTTGAAAATATGTGTTGGGCGCTTGCATGTGTAACTAAAAGACTAAAGCACTACATGCAAGCACATACGATCAAACATGTGTCAATGCTTGATCTGATCCTCTTTGTATTTCAACGAACTGCTATCCCAAAAATTAGCCAAGTGAATGATGATGATCTTAGAGTACGACATCACGTACATAGTGTGGTAGCTGACTTTCTAGTCGATAATCCCATTGATATCGAGGAAGAGGATGATTTATCATTTCCGGATGACGAGATTATGATAACTGAAAATGACTCATGGCGGCTCATGTTCGACGGAGTTTAAGGCAAACAAGGGTATGACATCAGAATTCTTCTCATAGATTCATCCAGAATGTATAACCCTACTTCGATAAAGCTTGAATATCCGATCACCAATAATAAAGCCGAGTATGAGGCATGCCATATAGGGATGAAACTTGCATACGAGAAAGGAGCCAGGGAATTAGAAGTGATCAATGATTCTAACCTTGTCATATGCCAAGCAAACCGTGAATGACAAGTGAAAGGAGAGAACTTGAAACCGTACCATGAGTATTTAATAAGATTGATCGGTAAATTTGAACAAGTTACTTTCCCTCACGCCCCGAGGTGTTAGAATCGATTCACAGATGTTTTGATTACACTTGCCGCTATGACCCAAATTCCTGAAGGAGTTAAGATCAAGCCAATCAAGATTTGTCAAGAGATGAAAAGGGCATTCTAGAAGAAGCTAATAGCCAACAACGATGTAACTACAGAAGCATGGTATAAACCACTCCAAAGGTACATCTAATATGGAGAACATTCGCCTCATTTCTAGAAAAAGGAAAGATGAGCCTTGCGCCAATACTCCACCAACTATATTTTCATGGAGGAGAAACTCGTTAGGAAATGATTCGACGATCAGAACATGCTTTGTGTGGACCAAGATTAGTCAAAGAAGATCATGAATGAAGTGTATGTAGGCACATGTGAACCACATATGAACGATTATCCTTAGCCAAGAAGATACTTCGTTTGGGTTACTATTGGTAGAAATTGGAACTCGATTGTGTGTCATATGTCAAGACTTTTCATTAATGCTAGATATATGCCAATTTGAAATATACCCAACGTCATTGTTATACAACATGACATCACCATGACCTTTCTTGACATGGGCATAAACATTATTGTCAAGATATTCCCACACGCCTCAAACAGTCATGAATTCATCCTTGTGGTCATAGACTACTTTACTAAATGGGTCGAAGTTGCCTCATACAAAGTATTGAAGTCATCACATGTAGCCAAATTCATTCGAAACAATATCATTTATTAGTATGGTGTGTCGCACTCTATGATCTAAGATAATATACGACATTTTCAAGGAGGGGTGTTAAAGGTGCTTGAAAGAGTTCAAGATCCAACACCATAAGTCGTCACCCTATAGGCCACAAACAAACGGAGCAACTGAAGCGACCAATAAGAATATGATCACGATCATCAAGAAGATGACTCATAGTTATAAAGATTGACATGAAAGCTTTCGTATGCTCTTTGGGGTTATCGAATAACGGCTAGAACGTCAACCGATGAAACACCATTCTCCCTTGTCTATAGAATGGATGTCGTCCAACCAATCAAGATCGAACTTCCGACGTTGAGGGTGCTTCTAGAAAGACATATTGTCGAAGAAGATTAGGTTAAGGCTCATTATGATCAACTGACATTGATGGAGGATAAACGCTTGAACGCTTTGTACAAAACGCAGGCTTATCATAAGAGGATATCAAACACATTCAACAAGAAATTAAAGCCTAGGAATCTTCGTGAAGGAGATTTGGTTTTAAAAAAGACACGAAAATTGTTGGATCCAAGGGGAAAGTTCCAACCTCAATGGGAAGACCCATTCATGATGAGGAAAATATTATTTGGGGGCGTAGTCCACATCGCCACGATAAATGGAAAAGATTTTTCTACACCAACCAATGCACTCAAAAAGTACTTTGCTTAAATACAAACGAGAGGGGTATGATGTGAATATGTTGGAGGATCAAGAACTAACATACATGTGTTTCACCATTTTCTAAAAAAAAAAGCCTTGAGGATCTTCCTAAAATGTCTAAATGATTTAAAATAAAAAAGAGAATAAAACCCTAGTTCACACTAGGGGTATTAAAAAAATAAAAAACAAAAGAATAACAAAAACAAAAAAAACTAACAAAAAAGAGTGAATAAAACCCTCGTTCACACTAGGAGCATTTTCAAAATAAAATCGACATTCTTGTGCTTTTGAACTACGTTTCGACATGATTCCTCTCTCAAGAGGATACATAGGCAGCCTTGTCTTGAGGACCGGTTATAACCATTTGTTTTTCCAAAAAATATAGTGTCAAGAAAGGTCGTCAAGATCCCTCTCTCAAAAAAAGGAAGACAAGAAAAAATAATAAAATGAATTTTAGAAAATAAGTACGAGTCGAGTCGAGATGAGTGTGTTCCTTCGACGATCATTCCAAAAGTAACTCTCTAATTTCCTAGATTGTTCGATGAAAGGATATCTAATTGAATTGTTTCGTGTACTCACGATTAATTCCAAAAAAAGAAAAAGAGAAACTTGTGGAAAAAATCAAAGTTAAAGCTCAAACCGCGTGAATAAAGAATATTGTTTTGCTTCCTAAAAGAAAAGAAAGAAATGTTTCAAAAAATGGGAGATAACTCGAAACTCTAGGCTTGAGAAAAATAATAATAAATGAGTCAAAGTAGTTATCAAGGTTGACACTTTGAAATCACCACTGTGTGTTCATCTAGACTCTTGTCTTTATTGCCCAAAAGCAAGTGTGAGTGTATTGATTCTATCAGATATACTAATGCTACTAAAAAAGAGAAAAAAGAGCTTCCTTCATTATTGAGATTTATCTCACATAGCTCGTCTTTAGACCATAAAAACTTGAGATCAATACATCGTATTCATCAATCTACATAATAATGAAAACATTTTGGCTATCTCACACAGCTGGTCTTCAGACCATAATAGCCTGAGCTTAATACATCATTTTCATCGGTTCGAAAGATGGCGCAAACCTCGTGCAACGTTTCATAATGCCTTGAAATCCATGCCTAGATCAGACACTTGCATCACCATTCAACACCTTGATTAGAGTTAAATGTCAATCCTACCATGTTTCCCAAACGAAGAACGGCGAACATATTTCAAGATTCAAATCCCTTGACAAGGAAATTAATGAGCAAGTGTGAGTGTATTGATTCTATCAGATATACTAATGCTACTAAAAAAGAGAAAAAAGAGCTTCCTTCATTATTGAGATTTAAAATCATCACATAATGCTCACCCAAACTCTCGTCCTGATTGCTAAAATCAAGAGCATATGTGTATCGATTCTATAAAATATACCGGGTCGCTAAAAAAACAATATATATATATATATATATATAATACTAAAAGTGGACGAGACATTGAAATCATCACTCAATATTATTTAGACTCACGTCTTGATGTGCCTCAAAAGTAACACGAGTGTACCGATTCTATCAAATAGTATCCCTAGTATAATGAGAGTTCTCTAAAGCCGAAAATGATGAAAAATCTCTCAAAAAAATATAATAAAGGAAGCGGGATGAAATTCCAAAGCACGTGGCGCAGCGTAGAAGTTTGATTAAAACGTCAAAAATGATATTTGGGAAGAAATTTCTCTTTCACAAAAAAAACTTTTCAAAACGTGAGAACATGGATTCGATGGCATTATTGATAACATTCGCGTTGAACAAAAATATAAGAAAAATTGGCCTCCTTTTGAGACGGTCCAAAATCGACACTCGTAGTGAGACTCCAAACATGTTTTGATTCAGAATTTGTTCTAAAACGAGAGAGATCAAGACACTCCTTAACTTGCAATAAAAAAGAAAAAATAGTGAAAGATCGTAGACAAGTGCTAGGGCATTTTCCAAAAATCATAAAAAGAGAAAAAAAATGTGAAAAAAATACCCTTAGACAAGTGATAGGGGAATTTTCTAAAAAAAAAAAAAAAGTCTTGCACTAGGGGAATTTTTTCCAAAACTGAAAAAAATGAAGCCCTCAAATCATTCACTAGAGAAATTTTTCAAAACAAATGAAGAGTCGAAGTCTTCAAAACAAAAGCAAAAAGAAAAAAAACCTAAAGTCTTTCACTAATGGCATTTTCAAAAAAAAAAAAAGAATCGAAGTTTTCAAACAAAAATAAAACCCAAAATCATGATTAAAAATGTTTCCTTCAAAAAAAAAAATAAAGTGGTCACGACCCGAAAAATTAAAACAGATGATGAACAATCTGAGACATTTTTTTTAGGATTATACGTTCCGAGTTCCTTGTTTCTCAGCTTTTATGAGATTTGTACACCAATAACCAATAAAAGATGTCTTTGTACAGAAGCGCCCCCGAGGCATGAAGTAGTTAGAAGATTAAGCAGTAAATCACTCATTGTGAAAATGACGCAACCTAAACCACCCTTGTGTGATCAGGCGCTTGGCTCCCCGAACTACGCAATCACAATAAAATAAAATTGTTTTGACATCAATCTACCAAGTTGACACAAACATCTGACTATCTCATGAATTCTGTCACGTAACTTGAACTAACTACTCAGACTAATTAGATACACATCCGATTGTGATGTTAATATGATGTAGTCGCCCATCTGAGGAAGGGCGCCCACCCTCTGGCTATCTACACAACTGGTCTATAGACTATAGTGGGGTACGGTTAATATATTTGGTTTTCCAATCGATTAGAAAGATGATGAAAACCCCATTGACTATTTCACCCAGCTGATCTACGGACTATATATAGTAGCGTGAACTTAATGTATATAAGACATCCACCCGCACAAGGATACAAAACTTTTTGACTATCTCACATAGCTCGTCTTTAGACCATAAAAACTTGAGATCAATACATTGTATTCATCAATCTACATAATAATGAAAACATTTTGGCTATCTCACACAGCTGGTCTTCAGACCATAATAGCCTGAGCTTAATACATCATTTTCATCGGTTCGAAAGATGGCGCAAACCTCGTGCAACGTTTCATAATGCCTTGAAATCCATGCCTAGATCAGACACTTGCATCACCATTCAACACCTTGATTAGAGTTAAATGTCAATCCTACCATGTTTCCCAAACGAAGAACGGCGAACATATTTCAAGATTCAAACCCCTTGACAAGGAAATTAATGAGCAAGTGTGAGTGTATTGATTCTATCAGATATACTAATGCTACTAAAAAAGAGAAAAAAGAGCTTCCTTCATTATTGAGATTTAAAATCATCACATAATGCTCACCCAAACTCTCGTCCTGATTGCTAAAAGCAAGAGCATATGTGTATCGATTCTATAAAATATACCGGGTCGCTAAAAAAACAATATATATATATATATATAATACTAAAAGTGGATGAGACATTGAAATCATCACTCAATATTATTTAGACTCACGTCTTGATGTGCCTCAAAAGTAACACGAGTGTACCGATTCTATCAAATAGTATCCCTAGTATAATGAGAGTTCTCTAAAGCCGAAAATGATGAAAAATCTCTCAAAAAAATATAATAAAGGAAGCGGGATGAAATTCCAAAGCACGTGGCGCAGCGTAGAAGTTTGATTAAAACGTCAAAAATGATATTTGGGAAGAAATTTCTCTTTCACAAAAAAAACTTTTCAAAACGTGAGAACATGGATTCGATGGCATTATTGATAACATTCGCGTTGAACAAAAATATAAGAAAAATTGGCCTCCTTTTGAGACGGTCCAAAATCGACACTCGTAGTGAGACTCCAAACATGTTTTGATTCAGGATTTGTTCTAAAACGAGAGAGATCAAGACACTCCTTAACTTGCAATAAAAAAGAAAAAATAGTGAAAGATCGTAGACAAGTGCCATGGCATTTTCCAAAAATCATAAAAAGAGAAAAAAAATGTGAAAAAAATACCCTTAGACAAGTGATAGGGGAATTTTCTAAAAAAAAAAAAAAAGTCTTGCACTAGGGGAATTTTTTCCAAAACTGAAAAAAATGAAGCCCTCAAGTCATTCACTAGAGAAATTTTTCAAAACAAATGAAGAGTCGAAGTCTTCAAAACAAAAGCAAAAAGAAAAAAAAACCTAAAGTCTTTCACTAATGGCATTTTCAAAAAAAAAAGGATCGAAGTTTTCAAACAAAAATAAAACCCAAAATCATGATTAAAAATGTTTCCTTCAAAAAAAAAAATAAAGTGGTCACGACCCGAAAAATTAAAACAGATGATGAACAATCTGAGACATTTTTTTTAGGATTATACGTTCCGAGTTCCTTGTTTCTCAGCTTTTATGAGATTTGTACACCAATAACCAATAAAAGATGTCTTTGTACAGAAGCGCCCCCGAGGCATTAAGTAGTTAGAAGATTAAGCAGTAAGTCACTCATTGTGAAAATGACGCAACCTAAACCACCCTTGTGTGATCAGGCGCTTGGCTCCCCGAACTACGCAATCACAATAAAATAAAATTGTTTTGACATCAATCTACCAAGTTGACACAAACATCTGACTATCTCATGAATTCTGTCACGTAACTTGAACTAACTACTCAGACTAATTAGATACACATCCGATTGTGATGTTAATATGATGTAGTCGCCCATCTGAGGAAGGGCGCCCACCCTCTGGCTATCTACACAACTGGTCTATAGACTATAGTGGGGTACGGTTAATATATTTGGTTTTCCAATCGATTAGAAAGATGATGAAAACCCCATTGACTATTTCACCCAGCTGATCTACGGACTATATATAGTAGCGTGAACTTAATGTATATAAGACATCCACCCGCACAAGGATACAAAACTTTTTGACTATCTCACATAGCTCGTCTTTAGACCATAAAAACTTGAGATCAATACATCGTATTCATCAATCTACATAATAATGAAAACATTTTGGCTATCTCACACAGCTGGTCTTCAGACCATAATAGCCTGAGCTTAATACATCATTTTCATCGGTTCGAAAGATGGCGCAAACCTCGTGCAACGTTTCATAATGCCTTGAAATCCATGCCTAGATCAGACACTTGCATCACCATTCAACACCTTGATTAGAGTTAAATGTCAATCCTACCATGTTTCCCAAACGAAGAACGGCGAACATATTTCAAGATTCAAACCCCTTGACAAGGAAATTAATGAACACCGAAATCGGGGTATCATCGATCATCGATCATGTGATTGTCAACTTTTATTTAACCATCATTTTAATACTTTCTAAATAAATATATAAAAATGAGTCTCAATGAGATTATAAATTAGGTTATTTATAGCGTTGGGGAACAGACAAACAAAAGGGGCTCTTGCGCTCGCCATTGACAATAGGCAGTACCATTCTTCGAGCCTTTGCTACTCGCTCACATGTATTAGCATTTTATTTTATTTCATTACATTTTAGATTTAGGAACATGACATAAATGCATTTCTTAGGAACATAATAATACATAACTAGACACATGTTTATGTATGGATTTATCTTTAGACGAATACCCTAAAATTGAACAAATAAAGTGTAAAATAATATTATTTTAAATGACCAAAAGTTTAAAGTAGAGACTGTAATGTGATAGGCGTGATATATAGCGTGAGACCCATTTCTTACGTGTAACCAAGCACCGAACCATTAACAAAATCTCTAAAATGCGTTTGAACATGTAAAATATTTTTCTTTCCTAATTTCTCGAGTAGTAAATTAGGTGACGACTCTAAAATAGTCAAAGCTAGTCTAAATCGATATTTTTAAATACACACTAGTCAAGTCTACTATTTTGGTTCCTCATCTCTCTCGAGACTAAAGAGGAATGTGAGTTATAAGGTGCGACTATCGAGTAACGAAAATTCTTTTCTCGAGAAGGGTCGATTTTTGGCATTACGACAATGATACAAATAAATGAAATAAACTAAATGTATACAAAGAATGAAATCACATAATTTGATGGTTGATTCAAGGCATGTGTTAAACACATTTCCCTTAAAACAATATCATCGTCTTCTCTTGTGTTGAAGCTTATTGCATATGGCCGTCTCCCAAAATAAAATGAATCTAGTAATGATTATGCACTAGTATCACTACGCATTGAACATGACCAATGTACCTAAATTAGCACCAAGTTTAAACGGAAAATATCGAGCGAAAACTCGAAAAACACTCAGAAAATTAAGGAAATGACTTTTGGAATTCTAGAATGAGAAATAAAAGATGATCTAGTGAAAGAATTAAGGTAAAGTGATATATATAGTTGGAAATTAAACCATCAAAATGAATCCAACAATTATTAATTCATCATCCAACGATTGACATTTCTTGCCTCTTCACAAAGTTTCAACTGGTAATAATTATCAATTGATAGAAACAATAAACTCATAATTGTTATAATTAAAATTAACAATATTAAATGTATTCAATATTTGTTAATTAACATTCAAGGAATTATTGTTAATTAAATAATTAACAAATTTATTTTTATTTGAATTAAATTTGTTTAAATTCTCATTTTTATTTAATTAATTGAATTAGTTTAATTCCAATAATCCCTACATTAATAGAAACTGGAAGATTAATCTGATGAAATGTTCAACAGTTAAATCTTACATAAGATAGGTTGATGTAACCCTTTGAACATTCACTTATGAAATCATATAACTTATGAAATCATATAACTTTACTGGCTGGTTAGGAGACACAATATCCTTAAACTATTTTGAGTTTTGTGTAAATGATTACACACTTTCACATGGAATTCTTTCTGATACATGACAAACTCTCATGTTTGTGTTCATTTTAGCCATGGAACACACATATGTTTATGTGGAGAGCATCTAGAATTAAGTCGTGCAATTCCTTCAAAGTGGCCTCATGTCTCCCTCTCATAGGTGATCTCTTTGTTCATAAAGAATCATTAAAAACAATTTGCTTATCCTCGTCAAAATATATATTCTTTATATGATTAATCCTCAATAATAATCTTTCAAGTCAATACAATTATGTTGCCTCAATGAACCTAGTTCCTAGGATCTTCAGTCTTCATACATTGTATTTTCTTTCATACCAACTTATAGTAGGCTCATGTCTTAAAAGATTTCAAACTAACTATATATTAAATAATTTGATTAATGGATCCACAATAATATATTTGACTAACATAATCAAATAATGATAACTCTATTAGAGATTATAGTTTAATGACATTATGTCTAAGACGTTTATGTCTAGTTGTCATTTACTCTAAGTTTGTCTAATTTCAAATTATTATCACAATAATTAGAAATTTTTGTTGATACATTCTTAGAGACTCTTAGAATATATTCTAATAAGAAGTATAGTCATTTATATATGATTATCATTTAAATATTCTTTTATGAAAATATATATTTTACTTGATTAATTAGTAGAAAAAATATTCTGTCAACGTGTAATAATTATATATATTTCATAGAAATATTTAATTTTTCGACAAATATCAAAAAGTTATTAATATAAATTATATCGTTTAATCTATCCATCATCCTTAGAAGATTTTTATACGTTTATTGCACTTTCAAGTGTAAACATATTCACTTGTAGAAGTATTGTATTTCATTTAATAATATTAATATATCATTTGATAATATCATGATATATTGTGTAGTGCAATTCACATCCTTAATTGATTTAATTGTTTTTTTATCGTACCTTCTAACGATAAAAATATCATACAAAAAGACACGTAATGAAATAACCACTTTTATTTTCTTTAAGATATTCACAATTGTCACATATTGTTGTCTTTTCTATGATGATAATATACTATCGAGTAGCTTACCTAGCTTAATTTGAGCTGATTAAATGATAAGCAAATAGATTTGATTTTTACCAGAATTTGAAGAATGCAGAAAATGTAGTGTCCAAGAAACATATTGTTGGAAGAGATGCAACTTTGATGCAGATAAATCAAGGCACAACATCAACAGGATCATCAGATCCACCACCTCTTATCTGACATAAAGGCTCATATGGACACTCAACTTCTTCTGCCCTATCATTTTTCACAAAACATTATCAAATTAGTGAGATTATTAATAGTTTTTTAACCAGGTTTATTTCAATGAGAATCAAATTTGAGGCCTGAACCTCTAAAGGTTGGTTCTTTCTTTATAAATTTTTGAATAACTGTAGTGCAGCATCAATTCCGCTATAGTGGAACTGAAGGTCGAGCATGGCTTTGCTTGCCACAATCCGAACTAACGACCTTCCCTTCAAGTCCCGAAATGGACTAATCTGTTCAGTCAATTGATCCCGCATTAGCAAAACATATTGGAAAAAAAAAATTGTGGATGAGAAATGTAGTATAAATATCATTAATGTATAGAAAGTTATAAGATTTTTTTGAAAAATAATTAAAATAAAACGCTAGAAGAAGGGGTTGAACCTTCGACCTTGTGGTTAACAGCCACACGCTCTAACCAACTGAGCTATTCCAGCTTATGCTTAAAAATATTGAAAAATATTAACATACAGAATCATTGAATTGTTTTAATTTAATTTTTAACATGTTCAGAGACTAGCTCTAACTGACATTAAGCCACTGGAAAGAAAATAGGGCAACAAACAGTATAGTTATAGAAAGTAAAGAAGAAAGTTATAGTGAATGAGAAACAATCTATTTCTGGTTGTGTAATTTTTTGTTGAGGTGAGTTGATGCATGGCTTAATCACCAGCCCATCAAAAATAATCCTATTGTATAGAAAGTTATAAGTTTATTATATGGTAGTTATGTTTCAGTTATGATTATTCCACAAAAAACACATATCACAACACTTACTATATTTATGTATTGAGAAAGCTTCATAGCAACTTGAGTTAATGTTCTGATGCAGCTGGTTATCAGGATTGCATTATGGCTAAGATTAAACCTGATATATGAAATTTTCTAGATAAACAAACTTAGCTTAATTTTTCACCCCATTACATACAGAACAAATAATCAGCTCCATACCTGTCTAGTTGGATAATGTGGTCAATCCGCTTAAGAACCCCATTAATTTCCAGTGTTATCATTACGCTGAATTGAAACAAGGAAAAGAGATCAAAACGTTAGAACCCCATTAATTTAAATTAATTTTCTTGCTTGCCTTATTTTTTACTTTATGAAGAGAGTTTTGAGATCACCATTACTCAGTTACAAAATACTAATGGATATAATCTAATGGCATGGACAATGTATTTTCTCCAAATTTATGCTAAGACAGACAACCATAGAAAAGAAAGAAGGCCTAAACAATAAGTACAAATTGGATCATCGTATGAATAACTTAAGCTTTCAATGTATGGTTTAAGAATTAAATTCTATGCTCTGAAGAAAATATGGGTTAACAATGTAGCAACATCTTACAAGGCCAGAGAAATTCAATTAGGCTCAGCTTTATAGCCATCAGATTTCGAAACAAGAAAGCAGGTCAATTCATCAATGTCAACTTAATTAACTCAATTTGTGTACACTTTTGTTTCTCTAATTGTATTTGACAAAGAAAACACCCATATTTGTTTTACATATAACTCAACCTTTAGAAACTGATGACTAATGATCTCAAAACAGTAATTTAATCAGGATCCGTAACCATATGAGAAACATAGAAAATACTGTTTCCAAATAGATTCGTTATATTGTATTTTCACAAATGCATCAAGTACAATCATTTTGAAATTGAGGGGAAGAAAAGCAGCTAGTCATTTTCCAGATTCCCAATGCAGCTTTCCCCCATTTGGAAACATTTTTATTTT
Organism: Impatiens glandulifera; assembly: GCF_907164915.1. Lineage (NCBI taxonomy): Eukaryota > Viridiplantae > Streptophyta > Magnoliopsida > Ericales > Balsaminaceae > Impatiens > Impatiens glandulifera. The sequence goes on from NC_061864.1 coordinate 25,046,676, forward strand.
ATATTTGGATCCAGATAAAGAAATGTTTGGAAACTATATTGAGTCAGAGTCTTTATTTCTGTTTATGTATATCCAGATACAGAAACATATTCAAAATGTGTTTTACAATCATACAAATCATTATGATTTGATTAATTTTTAGTAGAAGAGCAAAAACTTCAGCTAGTTATAATTTGTCTGTGGACAGAGCCACTTGAGGCAGATTGCATACCTTCAAAAGTTGTAAAATGAACTCCACAGCCTCTGGTGGGCTTTTCGTATCTGCTACTCTAACCATGGAAATGGCATTTGGAATGGCCTGGACAAATCAAGTTGTTTCTTTGATATCATTGCCTAAACAATTCAGCATAGAAGAACAAGATAATCCAATTCACAGGGTTCATTCCTCAATAAATTAAACTTAGATGGGTACAAAACCTTTAAGGGTTTCAAAAAATCAATAATGTTTATGGAACAAACCCTACAATGGATGCATGTAATAAATCATTTCCACAGTTAGATCACAAGAAGATCCTTACCCACATTTGTATAGGTTGGTAGAGGTGAATTTAAGCAAGATACTCCATTTCTGGATCTGCTCTAAGCCAAAAAATTTGGAAAACCACACTGCAGAAACATTCAAAACCTCAATTTTACTTATTCTTTAACAAACAACCTTTATAGAAACCTGTCAAGCAATTACATATTTAGATCCCTAATGTAAGTCTGGTAGGGAAACACCTCCACCGTCTCCAACAGATTTTAAAATCCTTTTTCTTGAATGATATTTTATTTTGAAGAGCTTCAATGTATCTCCATACATTGGTAAAATAGGATGATCATAATACATGCCATCTATGTCATAAACCCTTATGCTCATCAATCCAGGCCATTCTATATTGCTTTCTTTGCTCCTGGTGGAGCTGTGCAACCACACAGCATAGCTAATTTAATCATGATATTCTTTTTGCAATAGGAATATCCCATCCTAATTAGCAGGAAAAATGAATATAATGAGATCAATGTCTTGCTTTAAAATTCCCATACTAGTCTTGTTTCAAGCTACACTCTTGGTAGGAGAGTATCATGGTTGCAAATTATTGAGTAATAAATAGGATCAGGCACTACTATGACCAATGAAAGGAAAACATTTACTGATTTTTAACAACAATAAGTTTTTCCATTATTTCATGCTTTCAAGCAATCACAATACATTTGTATAGAAAGTACATTGCCCCTTCCTGGTGCTATGCCAGACATGAAATACAGCGGAACTTGAGGAAATTTCATCACAGGCTGAAATCAATGTCCAAATTTAGAAATACTATACCATTACTTCGATGGAACAGCGAGCCACATATAAGATTATTGCTAAGAGATTACAGAAGTATAGGAGGACAAAATGCATGCGAGTTAGCCCAATACCTAATCACATCTGTATGAACAGCTCTTTCTTCAAATAAAAGTAGATAGATCATATAGATCTGTCAATATTACTTAAAGGATGAATGCAGAAGATTAAAAGGTTTCTCTATGATTCCAAATGATGAATTGCTATATTATATTCATTTCTAGGTGATAGGAGAGGTAGGAAATTAATCAAATTTAAGATAAATAAATCACCTTGTTTGTACTTAAAGTCCGCAAAGAATGGTCGGTCTATGTTGATGGCAAGACAATTGTTTGCAAAATCTGCACATTGAGAAATAAAACCACATCCACATGAAACAATTTTGCATGAACAAATAAAAGAGAGAAAAACAATTTTGCCATGTGCATGTTGATTACCACCCATCACAGATTTATAAACAACCTTATTCACTAAAATGAAGAGAATATTGAAAATCAAAATAGGAACGCTTCTTCTTTCTCATGACCCAAGAGCATACTAATGTTTTTACAACTTTAAAACATTGCTAAGGTCTATAAAATTTGGGAATTCAAAATTCATTCTGAAAAATTAACTTGACCAACATGAGTTGGCTGGCGTGTTTGATTCTGAAAATTTTACACCATGATCGAATAAAATAGGAAGTGTTTTACCAAAAAATTTAAAAATAAATAAATCTGCAGCATTTATGTTTAGATATAAGAATACAAAAGGACAACACAACTTTTTTACGAGAAGCCATCAAATCCTGATACTACCCTAACTAAAACTTGCTAAGAAAATCCATCTCACTACAAACAAAACAATTTTGAATATGTTGATCGAAAAAGGTACCTCGTGTGTAGAACATGAACAACAAATAGCAAACAGAACACCACTGAAAAGATTCTTACTTTACAAAAGGACTCAGGACCCATTTGCTTCTCTAGCATTTTAAGGACTGCCTGCCACCTACAAGCATAAATGAGTAAACAACAAATACATCATGAAAGAATATTAATAATGGAGAAAAAGAAGGCTGGGACTAAAAGCAAACTTTTCTTCTTTCTTGTTTTCTAATAACCAACAAGTTGTCCCAGATTTTCAAGAAAATAATATTAAAGAGTTTTGAAATGAGAAAATGAAGCAGAAAACAGACACCAACCCGTAGATTAGTCGCTTGTCCATATCGATTGCGAGGCATAGCTTTTGATGCCGGAGAACTTCTTCTGAAATGTCATCAGGTTTCTTCTGGTCTTCAACCTTGGGCTTACAATGCTTCACCATCTCTGAATAACAGAAGAAAAGCAGCTACATTCTTTTTCATTTTATACTGAAAAACCAGTTAGACTTACGAGGGAAATTTTACAAATGTCACTAATAATTACACTCTCTAGGTAAATAACGGGAAATTTGAGGGAATGACACTAAAGAGGGGCCTAATTACGGATCGTAAGGACTGATAATTTTAATAGCGCTGGTGATCCCTATTTTTTTTTCTGACGAAAATGCTCCTATTGCGTCACGCACCCTCCAGTTGCGTGACGCACCCGAGGGCATTGAGAAAAGTCCACAATGCCCTTACTATATAATTAAAAAAAATCCAGTTTTCCCCTTTCTTTTCATTTCTTTCTTTCTTGTTCTCTTTCTTCACTTCCCTTTCTCCTCCTTCTCTCTAAAAAGGACAACCATCGACGATCCCCGACGAAGACGGCGGAATCCCAACGAAGGAGATGTCTCTTTCTGCTACTGATATTCTTCCTCCTTCCTTTATTTCTCTCTTTCGACGCTTTGTTTGTTAGGGTTTAGTGATTAGGGAATGAGTAGGTGAATGTCACCGTTGCAGCGGAATTCGGGTGCGTCATGCAGTTGCATAACGCACTTGCGTTACGTAGTTGCGTTACGCATCTGCGTAACGCACCCCAGACCATTTATAGCTATTACTTGCATTTCATTGTTACGGTGTCTCTCGATTGATACTATCATTTTTTTCAGTTGCAGCTGAAGTATTTGCTGACGTATTTGTTGTGTACAATGGAGAGTGGCAAATTGCAGTCAATGGTACCAGGTCTTTCTCTGCACAATCATGCAAAACTATGGATATACCCCAATGTACTACATTTGCTGAATTAGTTGATATAATCTATGAGACGATTAACGTGCAAAAGTTTGCATATGATTTAGTGATTAAAGTCATGTATGATCCTTCTGCAAAACTTCCCCCTGTTGTTATTGAGGGAGATAAAGACGTGGCCATGTATTTATCACGGTTGATATCGGGTCGAACTTCGTCATCTTCGTCACCACTTTGTGTCTCATTAGTAGAGAAGTACCCAAGTCAAGATAGTACACTACCAATCATTACTTAAAAACTATACCTAGCGTTGTTTCTCGAGTTGTTTCTTAACAGATTTTATTTGAAAGTGAAAATGAAGGAGGAGGAGAAGAAGATGAACGGGCTCATCATGAACTGATTAATTATGAACGGGTTAGTGACTTCCAAGCTACTACTAGTCCTGCATCAGCAATTGCACGCACGCCGCACCGGTCAATACCTACACCATCTAGCGCAAGAGCGTCAATGAGTACACCATCTAGTGCAAGTGGGTCAATGGGTACACAATCTAGTGCAAGAGGGTCAATGGGTACACCATCTAGTGCAAGAGCGTCAATGGGTACACCATCTAGTGCAAGACCATCAATGGGTACACCATCGATAGACCCGACAGACGTATCACCGACAGACCCTTCATTTGCATTGGCGTTAACTAGTGAAACCGTATTGGAAGTCGGTACGTTATTTGATACTAAAAAAGAACTTCAACTGACGCTATATAAATATGCGATAACTTATCATTTTGATTCAAAGTGAAAAAGTCTCGAAAACATCTTTGGTATGTGAAATGTATGGATGAGACATGCAAGTGGAGCCTACGTGCTGTGAAAGGTAAGTTTTCCGAGATGTTTGAGATTCGGAAATTCAATCGACAACACTAATGCTCAGTTTTGTCGAGGCCGGAGAAAAAAATGCAAACACCGGCATGGGTTATTGGGCAGTGCATGAAGGGTAAGTACATGGACCATCACCATAACCACTTGCCTAAGAAAATAATTGAAGACATGCAGTCACCTTATGGGATGTTTTTGACTTATAATAAGGCTTGGAGGGCAAGGGAAACGACTTTAACGGCGGTGCGAGGAACGGTAGAGGATTCCTATGGAAAATTGCCTTCATACCTATACATGTTGGAGAAGAATAATCCGGGTACCATAACAGATATTCAGACAGACGAGCTCGGCCACTTCAAATATATGTTCATGTCTCTAGGCTTCTCAATTAGGGGTTTCAAAGCCTTCTGTCGTCCCGTATTGTGTGTTGATGCAAGTTTTCTCAAGCACAAGGTGGGAGGTCAACTATTGGTGGCTGTTGCATTGGATGCCAATGAGCAACTGTATCCTGCTGCATTCGGATGCCAATGAGCAACTGTATCCTGATGCCAATGAGCACTTCAAGGTTTTCACTACGTGACGCAGTTGCGTGACGCAACTGCGTGACGCAACTGCGTGACGCAACTGTGTAACTTAAGGCATTAAAATAATTGTGTAACATGGTTTACATTAGTGCAGAACCTATTACAATAACATATATAACATCAACAACGTTTGATATCATTAAATCAACCATATTACAAAGGTTTGGGATTAACATTACAAAAATTTGATATCAGTACAAAAGTTTCATAAATAACACCTATGGATCTACAAGTCCATGAAATAACCTCACCGTCCACTTTTCTCTCCAAACTTTCATCTCATTTTAGGTCACTTCTGCTAGATTCAGGTTTGCAGTCAAGTACTCTATATACATTAGTACAAAGACACCACAATCTCCACTCTTAGTTGCTTTGGGAACTTCTGACTCTGGAAGTCTTGTGTATGGCAAAACGGAATCAGGGTTAAGCAGAGGAAATCTTTGTTTATCTTCAAGAGGCAATGCCTTGTCAAATATAACCGGAATCATTTCTCACATCGGTAGCACAAATTCATCAAGATTAGCATAACATCCAGGATCGCAGTCATATACGTCTACGCGCCATTGCTGTAGACGGACAACACAAAGTATCCAGTGGACGTCTTTGATGTTCAAAGGAATATATATATCATCGCATACTTTCCAACTATTCATAAAGTTGTTTTCATTGCCCCAGAAGAATTCTAAAAAGTTTTCAATGTCATACTCAATACGACTTTCCTGAAATTTAGGGTAACCAGCAGTGAACCTGGTGTGGAACCAACAATCTCCAATAAAGAAGTTCTTCTTATATGTCTTTGGATATAGCCAAGATCTTCTTCTCAGAATGAAGCAGCCTGCATCGATTTCCTACACGAGATAAAAACATTCAAAATACAATATGCAAATGTGAAATTATTCTAACATGAATATTACTTACATCATCTTGCAGCCAGGTGAACCTTTTTAGCACTCGGCGAAATAAGTCCTTATCACCTAACGTAGTATGGAGCTCAATTTTTGTGCCGTCAGTGTTTGGATCTTTAAGCCATGTTTGCAATTGATGAAGAAGTTGATCGTCATATTTTAGAAGTGGATTGACAGTGATAGGATCTTTTAACTTGGGCAGTTTCAGATTAGGGTTGGTGAAATCTGGATCATTCTTCGGCCTCCTATTCCTTCTCGTGACCAATATGTCTTTCTTAGGAAGAGGAGGAGGAGTATTCATTATTTTTAGTTCATCTTAATCATTTTTCTCTTTCTTCTTCCCCACCTTCTTCTGAAAAGTCTTCTGTATAGGCTTTCTCTTCACTGGCTTCTCCACTTCTTCTTTCTTCTCCACTTCTTCTTTGTTCTCCCCTTCTTCTTTGTTCTCCCCTTCTTCTTTGTTCTCCCCTTCAATAGGATCAATAGGATCTTCAACAAGGTTCTCAATAGGATCTTCAACAAGGTTGTCAATCAGATCCTCAACAACCTTATCATTCTCATTCACTGCCTCTTGAAGAATGTTCTCTATCGGCGGATCCTCAACAACCTTCTCATTCTCATTCACTGCCTCTTGAAGAATGTTCTCTATCGGCGGATCATTCTCATTCTCAATCTTCTTCTGCTCCAATTCAACACTGTCCTGCAAAATGGCTCCATTATTAACCTTCTTATTCTCCTTTTGCTCCTCTTCTTCATCGAGAATGTCATTCAGACCAATGTCATTCTTCTTTTCTTCCTCTTCTTCGTCACGAATGTCATTCAGACCGATGTCATTCTCCTTTTCCTCCTGCTACAAAATTGAAAAGAATTTATATTCAGGATGCGTCACGCAGTTGCGTCAAGTAGATGCGTCACGCAAGATGCGTCAAGAAGCTACGTCACGCAAGATGCGTCAAGCAGCAACCAAACAGAACCAAACAATAACCAAGATGCGTCAGACATAAAGTAGTAAAAATAATTAGTAACTCCACTCCCTTTCCTGGACATATATACGGACCTGTGGTGTTTCATGTCCTGATCAAGACCCCTCATGGTGAATCTAAAGGACAACTTTCCCCATGGAAATCGGAGGAAATCTTCACCATCTTCAACCATATGGATGATTTTGAGATTTAAATTCCGTTTTAGGTCATATGAGAAGAGGAACTGGTTAATCAAGCAGATCAACCCGATCTTCCATGCGTCTTCCTTATCGGTGCATTTCATAAAAATAGATTTCAACTCCTGCATTCGAATTGACGTATTCCTTTTGAAATATTTAATCAGCAATGGTGGACAACCTCGGCATTCATCTTTGTATATAGGCAATCTGTCGAAGTTGAGGCCTGTAATCAATGCGTACTCTTTCATACCAAAAGTATATTCCTCCCCATTCAAGTTGAAAATCATCCTATTCAAATTGGCCTTAACCTTTCGAAGCAGCAATTGATGTAAAATTGTCCCTGAGAACAACAAGTCTGGGACTCCTTTCAATAAATACTGAAATTGGGAATTTAGAGCCCTCTCCATAAGATCTATCGCTTCAAACCTATCAGATACTTTTTCAGGGCTAGGACAGATTTCAATGAAATCCTACCAGGAAAATCATAAACCGTGAAGTCTTCCATCTACAAAAAGGAAAACAAAAACAACAATGTTTATGAAAACCTTTCACAACAAATATAAACAAACGAGAAGAAAAGCAACCGTCAAAATAGCTAGAAACAACTGTCACCTGCGATACGCAGCCTGCGTGACGCAACCGCAAGACGCAACCCAACCCATAAACCATGCATGAACCATTTGCAAGCAAGAAGCAACCTACCCTAAACCCTAACATAAACCATGCATGAACCATTTGAAAGCAAGAAGTAAACCTAAACCCTAACATAAAACATGCATGAAACATTTGAAAGCAAGAAGAAACCCTAAACCCTAACATAAAACATGCATGAACCATTTACAAGCATGAAGTAACCCTAAACCCTAACATAAACCATGAATGAACCATTTGCAAGCAAGAATTAACCAACCCTAAAACCTAATATGAGCATAAATCATGCATGAACCATTTGCAAGCAAGACGCAACCCTAAACCATACTATAAACCAACATAACTAAAACTAACCTGATGAAGTCAATGAATGAATGAGAAGACAAGCAGGAAGAGACGTCGAGGCAGGTGCGTCGTCGGGTGCGAGAGAGAGAGAGAGCATGAATAGTGGTTGAGGCTTATTTGGGTTTTTATATAAAATAAAAATAAATGTGACGCATCGTATCCTACTTGACGCATCCGACTTGACGCATCCGACTTGACGCATCCGACTTGACGCATCCGAGTTGACGCATCCATCTTAACGCATCCTACGTGACGCATCCTACCAAACAAACAACCTGCATTCAACGAATCAGGGCGAATCAATGAGGAACGTTCTGTAAAGGAAATCAACACAAACTGTATAGGAAATCAACACAAACAATCACGAAATAAACACAAAATATAAACGAATATAGTGGAATGGTCGAATGAAATGTCAATTTGTTCAAAATCCTCCGCGCTGTGCAAACTCGTCTCCGTTGGAAGTTCTTCGCAGCTATAGGCCATTGAATATGGTGGAATGGTCGACGGTGCCTCTTCGATTGGTTCTTCGGCGATGAAAAAGAAGAGAAAGTCTTCTCCGCCACCATTAGGGTTCACGACAGAGAAGACGGGGAAGACATGGATGAGAGAGAAAATGAATCGAAAATAAAAAAAATTATGACTTTATAGGGTTTAAGGTGCGTCACGCAGCTGGAGAGTGCGTGACGCAGGGGTATAATGGTCATTAAAAAATTTGGGGGTCACCAACGCTATTAAAATTATCAGCCCTCACCATCGGCTATTTGACCCCTCTTTAGGGTCATTTCCTCAAATTCCCCGAAATAACTCAGACATAATAAAGTTTGAAAAAAAATTGACCCTTTTTGAACGAAAATACATCTTTGCTTCCACTCCCTTGCATAATGTTTATAAAATGGGTCTTTTTGCCCAGCGAAAAGTCTATAATACTCATCGCACGCCTGATTTACTGCTCAATTACGAGAAATATCATTCACGCATTTTTATCTAAAAAGCGTTAGTTGATTAACACGTTTTAGATGAAAATGCGTGAATGACATTTCTCGACTTTCCATTTACAGGAAATGTCATTCACGCATTTCATCTAAAACGCGTTAATCAACTCACGTTTTTTAGATGAAAATGCGTGAATGACATTTCTCGTTTTTCATCGCATATATAATTTTTTTCCCCTAATGTAAAACAAAACCGATTCATGAATATCTATCGACTCTCTCACTTTCCCCACCCCGACTTCCAAAACTTCATCTTTACAACTGTTGACTTTCCATTCCAACTTCATTCCACATCATCGATCAACCTCGTTCAACATCATCGTTCTTCGTCCGTCCGTCGTCCGTCCGTCCGTCTCTTCGATATATTTAGGTGAGTTTAGGACTTAGGGTTTAGGTTTAGGTTTTGGTTTTGTTTTAATCTGTAATTTCTTCTTCGATGTATATTATGTCGTTTATATTGATGGATATTGGTGTATTTAGCTTTTAGGGTTCATGTATCTTATATTCGTTTATGTGTGTATATGTATGTATTTGCTTTTAGGGTATATATGACGAGTATTATATCAGTGTTCTTATTCTGCATGCATGCATTTCTCGTTTCTCGTATATCAGTGTTCTTAACAAACGTGAAATGATATTTGTTATGTTCTCGTATATCAGTGTTCTTAACAAACGAGAAATGTCATTTGTTATGTTCTTGTTAAGAAATGACATTTTCGTGTATTCTTTGATTAGTGTATTTAGAACTGTCAATTTGCAAGCATTTCTCAATGGTTAATTTTATTAGTAATTTTATATTATTAAAAACTAATAAGACAACTAGTTGTAACATGATTTTGGTTGCCTTACATATAAAAATAATTCATGTTATTTCAGATTGCGGTGAGCTTTTTGGTGGTAATATGGGGTCTTCGTTTAAGAATCTTTTTGTAATCTTACTTTTCTCTTGCTCAAGATGACAAGAATTAGTCTTATAACATGTAGTTTCATCTTCATACTTCATTTTTTTAGGAATATTATAACATGGTAATAATGACCTTTATAAAGAATATTACAGAGTTTTGAAATGAGAAATGAAGTAGAAAACAGACACCAACCCCTAGATTAGGCGCTTGTCCATATCGATTGCGAGGCATAGCTTTTGATGCCGGAGAACTTCTTCTGAAATGTCATCAGGTTTCTTCTGGTCTTCAACCTTGGGATTACGATGCTTCACCATCTCTGAATAACAGAAGAAGAAGCAACTACATTCTTTTTCATTTTATATTGAAAAACCAATTAGACTTACAAAGGGAAATTTGACAAATACCACTAATAATTACTCTTTCTTGGGAAATAACTTAGACATAATAAAGTTTTAAAAAAAATGACCCTTTTCGACGAAAATACATCTTCGCGTTACGAAGTCCCGAAGCCCCCTCGCGTTACACAATAGCACCCTTCACGTTACACGACAACACTGCGAGGTCATTTTTGCAAACATTATCAGACCACATCTTCGCGTCACGCGAAAGGTGCTTCTCATGACGCGAATGAGTATTTTAGACTTTGTACATACCGAAAAGGTCATTTTTGTAAACATTATTAGGTCTGGGTTATTTTCCAAAATGCGATCATTATTATGGTAGTCAAATTCCCCCTTACGAATTACTTCAATTAATTCTTTTAACATACAGCGGTGGGCATTCCTTTGCAAATTGAAATCGGAGGAATTTAATAACTTTATTTTTGTAACAAAAAAAAAGAACTTTTTTTAGAATTTTTGTTGGAATTTTAAACTAATTTATAAATTTCATTAATTAATGAAAATTATAATTTGGATAAATAAAATCAAATGAAATTCAAACGAAATTCAAACGTGAATTAAAGTGAAATTTGATTAAAATAATTAAATTATTATAATTAATTTGTTAATTATGTAATTAACATTTAATGACTTTAATAACAATTATCAAATTAAATCTATTTAATTTTGTTAATTGTCATTGTAACTTTCATGATATCATTGTTATCAATTTATTAGCAATTTAGAAAATCATGTAACATGTATATTCTAATGGAAAAAAATGCAAAGGGTAATGAAGAGAAAATCAAGGTCAGCCATTGGATCAAAATTAATGGTTGATTTTATTTTATAAAAAATTATCTTTTCATCAATATAAAACCCCTCATCTCTAATCTCAAACCACTTCATCCCTTATATTTTTTCACTCTAGAATTACAAAAGTCATCTTCTTATTTTGTGAGTGTTCTTCGAGTTCCTCGATATTTTTCATTGAAACTCGGTGATAGTTCATGTACATTGATCAAGTTCAATGCGTAGTGATTTCAGTGCAGAATCACTACTAGATTCATTGTACCCTATGAGACAGTCATCTGCGATAAGCTCCAGCACAAATGGGAGACGATAAAACTACTTTAAGGGAAATGGGTTAAGCACATGCCTCGAATCAACATCTCAATCGGTGATTTCGTTCTTCGTATATTTAATTTAATTTTATTTATTTATAACATCATATGTATATATATTTTCTTTTATTTCAAGACAAGAATACTAACAATCTTTTTTTTTTGAAAAAACGGTTAAAACCATTTCATTAAAATCCCCAAAGTAGGAGGGTCAAGAATCAAAGCTAGACAAATCTCAGTCATGATTAAATGATAACAATCAAACCACTCTAAAGAACCTGATTAGTAGTAATCAATACATACAAGAAAAAGAGATTACAAATAAAGATTACAAACTGTATCAAATCCTAATTATCCCAATCAAGATTTTTATTTCCATACCAACCTGTTGTTTCAACCGGTTGTCTTCCTCTTCCCTTTGTCCTTCCTCTTCCCTTCCCCTTTCTCTTGCAATAAAAGGGGGATGAACTAAAGAGGTTGAAATATTTAGTAGTTTGTTCTATCGAAATTTGTTGTCTTTGATGTTTCAAAAATATGAGTTAATGATGTTATAAAAGAGACGATGAATGTTGCTTGAAGGATGAAGCTGATTCTAAATCATTTAAAAAGAGTTGTAATTGGTTATTGTTTAATAACGCTAAACTTAAAAAGGGAAGTATCTTCTCTTTTATATTATATATATAATGCTAAGATAATATTATATATATTGGAAAAAAAATGGATAAAAAAATAATAATTTTAATTATTTGATGACAAAAGGTCGTAAATAATGGATAAAAAATAATAATTTTAATTATATAATGTTTTTCTTAATAAAGAAAACAAAAGGTCGTAAATAACGGTAGAACAATTAAAAGACGCATTGGTAAAGTGGTTTAAAGTTCAGATGCATGGGTGTGATGTGTGATAAAATGACTTTAGAAATTTCAGACTAGTTAAAATGACCTTAGTCATTTCTTATATAAAAATTTGATTTGTCAAAATGATTTTAACTATGGATGTTAGAATCATTATAATTTATTGTGTAGAAATGAAATGAATTGGGGCAGTTGACAATTTCTTATGTAGAAATTTAATTTGCTAAAATGACTTTTTCATTTATATTTTGAAGCTTTTTAATTTCTTTTATAGAATTTGTGTGATTAATTATTTGATGACATAAAATGAATGTCATTTGTGTTAGAGCTCATTATATTAATGCGTTCAAAGAGACGACATGTAAGTCAAAATATTTTCGCAAGAATTATCTCGGTGAGAAAGATCCACCTAAATTTGTTTTGAGCATTGTCGCTTCATGTGAATTAACGGTAAAATACGATAATGTAATTGCTTCGATTAAGACATCATAAGTACATTTGTAGTTATATATTGTGTTGCTAAGTGATTGCTTACATATATATAAATGCGTATTAGCTAATCTATATATATATAATAATGCTTAATTTTGAAAATGTCTGAATTGACGGGTCGAGAGCTGTGGTTAAATTAGATATATATATGAGAGTAAATAGATATTTGAGTCGGATTCTGGGTTGACCCGCCCGTAAACTTAAAACAGTTAAAAATGCTATAGGTATATTTCGAACTCGTAACCTAACAAAACAAATAAAACTATTTAACCAACAAGGCTAATAAAACTTTATATTTTAAATTCAACACCAAATTTGATGAACGCGAGATGTTATAACAATATATTTTTATCCGTATGCATCGCACGGGGATCTTCCTATTATATATAATGATGTTTAATTTTGAAAGTATATGGATTATCGGGTCGAGAGTTGTGGTTAATTTGGATATATATGTAAGAGTGAATGAATATTTGGGTCGGATTCTGTGTTGACCCATCCATAAACATAAAATGGTTAAAAATAAAATTAAAAATGATATAGTTATGTTTCGAACTCACAACCTAACAAAACAAATAAATTTTTTTAACCAACTAGGCTAATAATATTTTAAATTTTAAATTTAACACCAAATTTTATAAACGCAAGAAATTTTTAACTAACTAATATATATATAATGACGCTTAATTTTGAAAGTGTCCGGATTGCCAGGTCGAGAGTTGTGGTTAATTTGGATATATATGTGAGAGTTAATGAATACTTGAGTCGGATTCTGGGTTGACCCGCCCATAAACTTAAAACGGTTAAAAATAAAATTAAAAATATTATAGGTATATTTCAAACTCGCAACCTAACAAAACAATTATAATTCTTTAACCAACTAGGCTAATAACACATTATATTTTAAATTCAACACCAAATTTGATGAACGCGGGACATTTTTAACTAACTAATCTATATATATAATGATGCTTAATTTTGAAAATGTCCGGATTGCCGAGACAAGAGTTGTGGTTAAGTTGAATATATATGTGAAAGTAAATAGATATTTGAGTCAGATTCTAGGTTGACCCCCCCATAAACTTAAAACGGTTAAAAATAAAAATAAAAATGATATAGGTATGTTTCGAACTCGCAATCTAACAAAACAAATACAACTCTTTAACCAACTAGGCTAATAAAACTTTATACTTTAAATACCAAATTTGATGAACGCGAGACGTTGTATCAATATATTTTTATCCGTATGCATTGCACGAGGATCTTCCTAGTATATATAATGATGCTTAATTTTGAAAGTGTCCGGATTTTCGGGTCAAGAGTTGTGGTTAATTTAGATATATATGTAATAGTAAATGAATATTTGGGTCGGATTCTGTGTTGACCCGCCCATAAACATAAAACGGTTAAAAATAAATTAAAAATGATATAGGTACGTTTCAAACTCGCAACCTAACAAAACAAGTACAATTATGTAACCAACTAGTCTAATAATATTTTATATTTTAAATTCAATACCAAGTTTGATGAACGCGGGACATTTTTAACTAATATATATATATATATATATATATATATATAATGACGCTTAATTTTGAAAGTGTCCGGATTGTCGGGTCGAGAGCTGTGGTTAATTTGGATATATATGTAAGAGTTAATGGATGCTTGGGTCGGATTCTGAGTTGACCCGCCCATAAACTTAAAACGGTTAAAAATAAAATTAAAAATGCCATATGTATGTTTCGAACTCGCAACCTAACAAAACAATTACCACTCTTTAACCAACTAGGTTAATAAAACTTTATATTTTAAATTCAACACCAAATTTGATGAACGTGGGACGTTGTATCAATATATTTTTATCCATATGCATCGCACGAGGATCTTCCTAGTATATATATATAATGATGTTTAATTTTGAAAGTATCTGTATTGTCGGGTCGAGAGTTGTGGTTAATTTGGATATATATGTAAGAGTAAATGAATATTTGGGTCGGATTCTATGTTGACCCGTCCATAAACATAAAACGGTTAAAAATAAAATTAAAAATGATATAGGTATGTTTCGAATTCGCAACCTAACAAAACAAGTACAATTATTTAACCAATTAGGCTAATAATATTTTATATTTTAAATTCAACACCAAATTTGATGAACGCGTGACATTTTTAACTAACTAATATATATATTTAATGACGCTTCATTTTGAAAGTGTCCGGATTGCAGGGTCGAGAGTTGTGGTTAATTTGGATATATATGTGAGAGTTAATGGATACTTATGTCAGATTCTGGGTTGACCCGCCCATAAACTTAAAACGGTTAAAAATAAAATTAAAAAAGTTATAGGTATTTTTGAACTCGCAACCTAACAAAACAAGTACAACTCTTTAACCAACTAGGTTAATAACACATTATATTTTAATTTCAACACCAAATTTGATGAACGCATGACATTTTTAACTAACTAATCTATATATATATATATATAATGATGCTTAATTTTGAAAATATCCGGATTGCCGGGTCGAGAGCTGTGGTTAATTTGGATATATATGTGAGAGTAAATAGATATTTGTGTCAGATTCTGGGCTGACCCGTTCATAAACTTAAAATGGTTAAAAATAAAACTAAAAATGCTATAAGTATGTTTCGAACTCGCAACCTAACAAAACAAGTACAACTCTTTAACAAACTAGGCTAATAAAACTTTATATTTTAAATTTAACACCAAATTTGATGAACGCATGACATTGTAACAATATATTTTTATCCGTATGCATCACACGGGTATCTTCCTAATAATATGATAACTTGTGTTAATTTATAATATGTATCATTAACTTGTTATTTATATACATACGTGAATAAAGATTATTGTATATATATATTTTTTATTTTAATAAAAAATACTAAATTTTTTCATAAAATTATTGTGTCTTTTCGTATATAATAACTCATGTGAAAAGTTAAAAGTCATCATTAATTAAGAAATTGAAGAATTGATGATTATAATAATTAGTTATTTTATATTTGATTAAAGATAAATGGTCAATTATTGATGTATTTTAGAAAGTTATTTGTTTAATGATATATGAAGTGATTATAATATATATGCCATATCATTTGATTATGTTATTCGATTATATATTTATTTCATAACATTATTTCTATAAAAAAATTATAATCTTTCAAGCATCTTTGAACGAAGCCGCTTAAACATTTATATTGGTGGTACGTTTGCATCCCATAATATCGGCACGTTTGCCACATTATTTCTCAAATTAAACACAACTTTTCTTGTAATTATTAGATTTCAAAACATCAAATTAAACAAGTCTTTGTATGACTTATAACAATTTTTAATAATGATATGAAATTTTGATCATACTTTGATTAAAAGTGAATGTGACAATTACATATATCATGAAGACAATGTAAATTATTTCATTACGTGTCTTTTGTATGATATTTTTATCGTTAAAAATTACGATAAAAATGATTAAATTCATTAAGGATGTGAATTGCACTACACGAAATATCATGTTGTTATCAAATGATATATTGATATTATTAAATGAATGACTTTACGTCAAAAAGTGAATATGTTTACACTTAGAAGTACAATCTACGTATGGAAATCTTCCAAGAAAATTATGATGGTAGATTAAACGTTATAATTTATGTTTTTGACTTATGTCGAAAAATAAAATATTTTTATGCAAAATATATAATCGTTTACACGAAGGCATAATAGTTTAAAGACATTTTGTCTACTACTTAGTCAATTAAACAATATTTTCATAAAAAATATATTAAATGATAAATATTTACGAATGACTATGCTTCTTATTAGAAGATGTTCCAAAGTTAACTAAGAATGTATCAACATAAATTTCTAATTATTGTGATAGTAATTTGAAATTGAACAAACTTAGAGTTAATAATAAGTCTAGACATACACATCTTAGACATAATGTCATTAGACTATACTCTTTAATGGAGTTATCAAATTTGACAATGTAAGTCAAAGATAACATTGTGGATCCACTAACCAAATTATTAAATAGAGAGTTAGTTTGAAAGTCTTTTAAGACATGAGCCTACTATAAGTTGGTATGAAGGAAAATCCAGCCTATGTAGACTGGAGATCCCAAGAACTAAGTTCATTAATAGGACAACCTAATTGTACTAACTTGTAAATTTATTGTTGAGGAATAATCCTATAACGAAACAATATAAATTTTGACGAGGATAAGCATATCACTTTTAATGATTCTTTGTGAGCAAAGAAATCACCTATTTGAGTGAGAATTGGGGCCGTTTAGAAGAAATTGCACAACTCAATTCTAGAACCACTCATTGAACCAGACACGTGTTCCATGGCCAAAATGGATACAACCATGAGAGTTTGACATGTATCAGGGAGAATTCTATGTAAAAGTGTGTAATCATTTACACAAATGGTAGAATAGTTCAAGACATCGAGTCTACTAATCAGCTAGTAAAGTTATATACTTTCATAAGGGAAGGTTTAAAGGGTTACCCCTACCTATCCTATGTAGAATTCAACTATTGAACTTTTCACCGGGTTAGTCTTTCAATTTCTATTAATGTGGGGGATTGTTGGAATTTTAAACTAATTCATAAATTCTATTAATGAATGGAAATGAGAATTTGGGTAATAAAATTAAATGAAATTCAAACGTGAATTAAAGTGAAATTTGACCAAAATAATCAAATTATTATAATTAATTTGTTAATTATGTAATTAACATTTAATGACTCGAAGAAAAATTATCAAATTAAATATATTTAATTTTATTAATTGTCATTGTAACCTTCATGGTATTATTGCTATCAATTTATTAGCAATTTAGAAAATCATGTAACGTGTATTTTTTAATGAAGAGAAAATGCAAAGGGCAATGAAGAGGGAATCAAGGTGAGACGTTGGATAAAAAATTAATGGTTGATTTTATTTTATGAAAATTTATCTTTTCAACAATATAAAACCCCTCATCTCTAATCTCAAATCACTTCATCCCTTATATTTTCTCACTCTAGAATTCCAAAAGCCCTCTTCTTGTTTTGTGAGTGTTCTTCAAGTTCCTTGCTCGATATTTTCCATTAAAACCCGATGATAATTCAGGTACATTGATCAAGTTCAATGTGTAGTGATTTTAGTGCATAATCACTACTAGATTCGTTGTACCCTAGGAGACAGCCATCTGCGATAAGCTCCAGTACAAATGGGAGATGATAGACTGTTTTAAGGGAAATGTGCTAAACACATGCCTCGAATCAACATCTCACTCGGTAATTTCGTTCTTCGTATGTTTAATATAATTTTATTTATTTGTAACATCATATGTATATATATTTTCTGTTATTTCAAGACAATAATACTAACAATTTTATCATATTTATCATTTATTCTCTAGTTTAAATAAATATTTTTTTTATAATTTTTTGCAAACCCACAAAAGTATGCAGTTGTATAGAAGTATTACCAACTTAACGGTAAGGAATTCTCTCCTGATCAATCAAAGAACTGATAAATTTAACCGTAAACAATCAGAACGAGAATACAACACAAGATTTAATATCAAAGTTCGACCCAAAAATGGTCTACGTCTCTGTCGAGTTCTATTATGAACTCGATTTCACTATCACAATCAAACGTTTTAATTATACCCTTGTTCTTTATATATATCACTCACACATATATGAAATCTCAATCTATTACACTTGTGTGAATTAATATATATATATATATATATATATAAGCAACTTGTTCTAACTAACTTATAACATAAGGTTTGGACACTTCATTTAAATTGGGCATGACCCATCAACTCAATATCAACAATCTCCCCATTGGGTTGACGGTTGTTCTCCTGTTCTAGTGAGATATAATATGTTCATCACTTCTTTGCTCGAAGCATTTTTTACACTACGTCTCTTGAACTCTAAGAAAATCCAAACAATGTTTGAATTTACTTAGAGGTAGTACCTTAGTTCCAACATCAGTCGGGTTATTTTTTATTCTAGTCTTGCTTATTAAAACTACCTCATGTGTTACATTCGGTTAATGCATGTAGACCAATCATATAAATTAACAATAAAAAAATTAATTTAAAAAAAATATTTCATCAAACTTTGAATTTTAGATCAAATTACCAATCAAATTATATATTATTTTATTAAGGTCTCATATTCTTTATTAATATATAATTATAAAAAAATAAAAAATATTAAAAAATTATCAAAATAATTCATTTAAGTTTTTTTATAATTTTTATATTAATAATAATTTTGATTATTTAATAACCAAATTTAATAAGAATTGATATTTATCAAAAATAAAAAATAAATAAATTGAATATAATAAATTATTTAAAAATAAATAAATTAATATAATAGATAATTAGACAAATATAAAAAATATTTATAATTAATATATATATATATATATAATTAAAAATGTTGTAATAAAATTGTTTATATATTCTTTTAATTTATTTTTTATAATAATAAATTATTATAATAGATAATTAGACAAACATTATAATTTAATTAAATTAATATAATATAATAATTAAATAAAAAATACGTGCTAATAAAATTATCTTAATTTATTTTTATAATAATAAATTATTAAAAATCATTAAAATTAATATATATGTATATATAGATAGATATATAAATAATTAAATAATTAAATATATGTGATAATATAAAAATATTCTTTGAATTATCTTAATTTGTTTTTCATAATAATAAATAAGTTTCAAATATATTTCACAATAAATTAAAACTTAAGATATTTAGTTAAATATATTTTAAATTTTTTTAATTAAAATATTTAAATAATTTGTTTTACACTTATTTTTGAATTTTTTTCGTTAATTCTAAAACATTATTTAAGGTATATAATGTCTTATATTTTTTTTATAATTATAAAAACTCAAAAAAAAATTGATTACTTTAAAAAAATTGACATATTTAGTTAAATATATTTTTTAATTTCTTTTCTAATTTATATATTTTATACATACAGGAATATTATAAATTAAAATAATAAATATTTATTATATTTTATGAATTTTGTATATATATATAATAATTTTAATACTAAAAAAAAAGAAATATGCATTATAAAATATCTTGCACCCATATATATCATCTAAATTATCTTTCAATGATGCACTATTAACCCTAACCATTCTAATTCTCACCATACTTAAACATTCGACTCACCCCTTGTGAAAAGAACTTTGCGGTCT
Source organism: Impatiens glandulifera (assembly GCF_907164915.1). NCBI lineage: Eukaryota > Viridiplantae > Streptophyta > Magnoliopsida > Ericales > Balsaminaceae > Impatiens > Impatiens glandulifera. The sequence goes on from NC_061864.1 coordinate 25,066,660, forward strand.
TCAAGTGTGCAATCTTAAACATTCTATTACACCTTTTAGCATGATCTTAGGGCCTGAATCACCCTCCGTGGACGAACCTTTAAGTTTTCTCACAAACGTTTGCATTACTCAAGTCGATATTCCCGATATCAGATTACACCTTTCACCATACATTCTCGAATCCACTAAATCCTCACTTCCGCTTCATCTACCAATGTTCGTGCACCCACATATAATAATTGCTTTTAGAGGGATTCAAACCCCAGTCTTAAATATTAAGTATGAAGTATTAAGTATTAAAATAACATAAATTCACTTAAATATTATATATTCTTATAATAAAAATAAATATATTATATAAAAATTTAGTTTAATATATATCTATTAAAATCGTAAATAAAATTAATTCACTATTTAAAAAATAAAATAAATTATTCATAAATTTATTTTATTACATATATTTGAATTATATATAATAATTAAGATTGTACGTAATTAAAAAAAAAGAAGTAATAAAAACAATTAATAAAAACAATTATATAAATAAAAGAATATTTAAAGAGATATGTATTTTGAATTATATATATATATATATATATTTTTTTTTTTTGAAAATATCCATTTAATAAAAAATCGTTTAAGCATAACGATAAAAATATAACATGAAAAAGAGTTATATACAAATTGAATACATTGGAATAATTAATCGACTCAAACATCTTCAAGGAGAACAATAACATATCCACACAAATCCACAAATTTTCCGTATCTAATATTCGACATCGTTATGATATTGGCATTGTGAATAATACTTAACGACCTATTTTCGTTGTTAAAAGTTTTTCGATTTCTTTCCAACCAGATAGTGCACTTAAAAATTATAGGGATAGAGACCTATCTTCTAAGTTTCGCATTTTTAGTCGTCCAATCAATGTCTCCCAATAGTCACTATCGGTTTCTAGCATAACCCTTTTTATTCTAGTTAAATTCCACAAAAAAACTACATATACTTGCAACAACGTGACCATATAAAAGTAGATGAGAAATTGTCTCAATCTCTTTATAACATATATGACTCACAATAATAATGTCTTTTCCATACATCTATCGTCAGTGAGAATTCGTCATGAATAACACTTCAACCAAAAAAAGAATATCTTGGTAGAAATCTTAGACTCCCATAAATTTTCCCAACAAACATCAATTGGCTAACTTTATTAAACAAAGTGTAACAATGTCCCACATGGAAGTTATTCAGATCACGCCACCGCATAGAATCTTGAGAAGACAGATTTAACCCCTTATTTTTAACCATGGACAAAAGTCTATCATCGGACATGCTTTCCTCATTGTTTAGTCTTCTTCTATATTTGATACGGTTAGAAAAACCACTAGACCGAATGTCAAACATATCTTTTACCGATGCATCTCTACAAATAGAATTAGAAGCAATCTTGGGGAAAACTTCTCCAAACATTTACCACCACACAAAGTGTTCCCAAAACTAATCGAACTTCCATCAACCACAATAAAAATTGAATGTCCCCGATAAACCTTCCACATGGCATAAATATCACCCCAAATGTTGCATCCCATGGGTCTATAAGAATTATTGGTGAACCAACTAGACTTATCCTGACCATATTTATATTTAATCAATTTAGCCCCAAGTACTCTCCTACTCAGATGCAAATATACAACACCATTTGGATAATAAAACTTTATTAAAAGAAACAAGATCGAGAATTCCCAATCCCCCAAATCTTTTATTAATTTAACCTTCTTCCAACTCACTAAATAAAAATGAGGAATCGGACGATCCCCATAAGAGTTTACACATAATTATCTCCATCTTCAAGGTCACACACTTTGGGAGAATAAATAGATACATCATAAAAGTTTTTATTAAAGAAAGAGCGTTCTTGATAAGGACTAATCCCTTAGAAATCATCTTACTTTTCTAAAGGAGAAGCTTTCTCCATCTTACTGATGATCGGTCCCAAGAAGCATTGAATTTAACTTTAGCCTCTAAAGGGAGCTCGAAATACGTAGACGGAAAAATTCCAATTTTAAATCCCATAATACATGACAATTTAATATTTCTTCTAGATAAAACTAAATTATAAATAAGATATCAGACTTACCAAAATTAACATGTAGTCTTGAACACGCTCCAAATAACCAAAGAAATAATAAAGGTGCTTGACATTTCTCTTAGTAGCCTGAATCATACAAAGAGTGTCATCTATAAATAATAATTGAGACATAGAGAACGAAGTTTGTCTCACACCGCACTCCACCCCACGAACCAAACGTGCATTTTTGGCAAACGACATCATTCTACAAAGGCCTTCCATAACAATAAAAAATAAGAAATGTGAAAGAGGTTCCCATTGTCTTAAACCCATTGAACTCTCAAAGAAACCATGAGAACTCTCATTCACGATAACATAGAGTTTTTTCGTCGATACGCAAAATCTAATCCATCCGATCAATTTCTCCCCCATACCCATTCTACCAATAATATCAAAAAGAAACTCCCATTTAACATGATCAGATGCTTTATTGACATCAAGTTTGAAAAAAAACACATTTATCGCCTTTAGAGTTAGCCGAATTGATACACTCATTGGCGATTAGTGTTGCATCAAAAATTTGATGGTCTTTGATGAAAGTCATCTAATTGCCATAGATAATTGTACCCAAAACTCCACGCATTATGTTTTCCAAACATTTCGAGATAATCTTATAAAATGATATAGCTAAACTAATGGATCAAGAAATTTCACGTCTATAGTTCTGACTACCTTTCGAATTAGGACAACCAACGTAACATTCCAACTTTTCTCAAAAGATGAAAATCGGTATAAATGATTCATAGCCAGTATAATATCATTATTAAGGAACTCCTAAGAGTTTTTGAATAAACCCAAAATAAAACTGTCACTCCCGAGGGACTTATCACTACCACAATTCATTATTGTCGCCTCCACCTCCTCGATAGAGAAATGAACTTCCAACATGCATTTCTCATTTGCATCTATAGATGCAAAATTGATGTCATTTAGCTTTGGTCTAACCTGAAATGGTCCCTAAAAAATTCTTTGTAAAGTTGAATAATACTATTAGATATAATTGGTTCGTTCTTATTCACGACACCAACAATGAATATTGACTTAATATCGTTATTTATCGTTGTGCCTTAGAGATGCCATGAAAATACTTAGTGTTTTTATCACCTTCCCATAACCAAATCGCTCTACTACGTTGTCTTGCCTCAATTTCATCCTCTTTACATAGTTTAAGAAACTCCCTCACTAGATGAATCTGTGTAGAAATTTATGTAATAGAGAGATCAAAAACTTCCTCTGCGCCATCAATTGTTCAAATTCACAGCTTAATACCTCAACCTTGGAAGAAAATAATGCACGATCTCCCACTAACCAACTTTTTAGGAACTTTCATAGATTTTTAAGCTTAATAAATAGTCTAGAGAATGGGGAGCCAAACACAACCTCACTAGCCCACCACTCTTTCACCTTTAAGATAAAACCATCCCGAGTTAACCACTTGTTCTCGAATATGAAAGGCCGGCTAGTTGGAATCACCTCCTTCTACTCACTAACGATAGGACGATGATCAAAATAACTTTACGATAAAACATTTAGAAATATACTAGATACACCACAAAAAATCAAGTCACTCATAAGAAATATATCAATGCGGGATTGCACACTCCCACAATGTTTGTTATCTCCTTTAAATGTGAATTTCTCTCCTTCCAAATGCAAGTTACGAGTCCTAGATTTTCGATTGTCTCGGAAAACTCACGCATATGCCTTGTGAGTCTATGTTCCCTTTTATTGGTAGGAACCCTAACTTCATTCATATTCCCCGTAAAAATAATAGGTAGATCGATCCCAAATACTTGCCACTTCTACAAGCTCATTGAAAAAATAGACTTAAGGTTGGAAAGAATAGGTTTGTACATCGCATAAAACACCCAACGAAAATTATCCATACGGTAGACCCTATGATTGTTTTAGTGTTAGTTTCGTTGTTGATTGTGATAACTTAGTCGTTGGCGATGAAATTGAGCTTTTAAATCATTAGTTTGATTCATCCATGGCTTCCTAATATAAAGTTATAGGAAGGTTGCATATGTTAATGACATAAAAGTCAACTTGAAAGGGTTTGTTGGCCACTTGGACGGTAAAATTGAGGCAACCCATTATCTCACGACTATAGGTGTTGAAGCCTCTAACACATAGGTCAGATGGTATGATCTTGTCTCAAGATACGCAAAATTTCTCAAAAGTCAACCAAGGACATATGTTAAGAGCATATTCATTGTCTATTAAGACCATTGGAACAGTCTTTCCCTCCATTCACACAGAAATGTATAGGGCTTTATCATAGTTTGATTCGGCTGATAGAAGATCCTTGTCTAAAAGTCGATCATATTATGTTTCAAACTAACATATATGATTCCTACTAGTTCTTTTGGGATGATGTTAGAAGAGACATTATCCTTGCTTAACTCATTGAGAACTGCTTTCCTGTGCTCGATAGAGTACATCAGGATTTCTTCAAATGAAAATGTTAGCATTTGTCCTTTTTAGTTGACTTAGGAGACTATCTCCTAGGTTAAGAACTCTAGGCTCGTTTTCTCTTCTAGTCCCTACGGGCGATTGAGATGTGGATGGCACATTGACCGGTGTGGTTTTCATAAACTGGGTTGGTGATCACTTTCTAATCAATCAAGTCCTAGAATAGATGTGTGAGGTCACTATGTTGTTGGTAGTGTGGCACTTTGCTTGGTGGTAGTCGCACCAAGCATTCTCATACTTTCCCAAGAATGGTTAGTTTGTTCTTAGGGAGAGGGGTTTGATGATATTCTTTTCTTGGAGAATCTTCATCGCTTGATTAAAGGCATTCCTAGGCTGTCAAATACTCTAGAAGGTCTAGGTGCCTTTATAGGTGTGGTTTTGGTAGAGGTGGATGCACTTACCTTAGATTGTGGTAGGGCTGCAAATGAGTCAAGCTACTCGTGAGCCACTCGCGAGGCGCTCGGTCAAAGCTCGGCTTGAGCTTGACTTTAACCGAGCTCGAGTCGAGCTCGAGCCGGCTCGTTTAAAATTCAAGTCGAGCTCGAGCTCATATAATGCTTGCTAGATGGCTTGTCGAGCTTTTTTCGAGCCTAAGTATATAATATATATATATATATATATATTTATTTAATATTAAAACTCAAATAATATATTTTTTTCCCTCTTTTTTTTTCAAAGCCCAATATGAGGCCCACAATCCATAAGTAAAACCCTAATTTCTAACATATCTACGACTCTTCATCTAACCTAATCTTCTTCATCTAATCGCATCTTATTTCATTCTCATTTAACCTATTCTTCATCATCAAATATAATCGCCTCTTCTTTCATTCTTCCTTCATTTTCTCTTCCATCTTTACCATTTTTTCTCACTCTTCATCGTTCTTTCACACTTAATTTTTTCTTCATTCATTCTACACCATTTCTTTAGCTCATAATCTCTTATTCTTTAGTCTTCACATATTTTTCATTCTTCATCTATTCATTTTCTTCTTTTTTTCGTCTTCACATCGATCTCATTCAGAATATTCATTTTCTTCTTTTTTCGTCTTCACATCGATCTCATTCAGAATAGGCTTATAAGTAATTAAATTTATTTTCACTTTTATGATATATATTGTTTTTGCTTTTTATTTAACTTTGATTTTTTTTTACCTTAAGGAAATCCAGCAACAAAGAAAGGAAAAACTATTTTATTGGTGAACTCAGTAGTAAGGTAAGTCTTGTTCATCTATATTTATTTCATGTATTAAAAGAAATTTATGTTTATATATCCTTTTTTTCATGTATTAGGATAAACTTAGACTTCGATTATTCTATACATGAATATATAGAATAACACTGATTGGTTATTATATATAATATATAGAGAAAAAAGATATATATATATATATTATATATAATATGTTTAGAGAAAAAAAATTATAAGATTAATAATATATATTATAATATATATAAAAAATAATAAATAGTTGTTATAAGTTAGATTCTTCCTATCCTATAATGTTTGAATCTTGTTATACTTGCACCCAAATAATTCTTATGTTACATATTGAACTTTATCACCTATTTAATAAATTTTTAACTTTTTCAGAAAGAGAAGATATATCAAGAAATTTTGTTGCAGGTATCTACCTCTTAAAGTAAGTTAAATTTTAGTTATTTGTTTTAATATTTATTTTTTATATTAATTATTTTTAAGATTAAACATTTCATATTATTGAATGCAGGTAGTTGTGTAGTTGTACGTGTGCTATGATTGAAGAACATGGGTTAAAAAGATTAATATATTGAATGTTTAAACAATTTTTATAGTTTTGTACTTTAATTTTTGCATTTTATGTTTAGAATTTTGATTAATAATTATGATTTAATGTTTTGAATTATTATGTTTTAAATTTTTGAATAGTTATATGATTGTTTCATATTTTAATTTTGAAATATCATGTTTTAAATTATTAATATGTATGAAAGTTTGATATTTTAATTTTATAAATAAATTTGGTTCGAGTTCGAGCTCAAATCGAGTTCGAATTCGAGCTCGAGTTTGAGCTTGAAAATTAAATTTTTGTTCAAGCTTTCGAGTCGAGCCGAGCTTGTAGGTAATATAGTCGAGTCGAACTCGAGCTCAAATTTATAAGATCGTTCGAGCTCGAGTTCAAGTCGAGCTAATAAATACTTAATCGAGTCGAGGTCGAGCTTCAACAAGCTTGAGCTCGGCTCGGCTCATTTACAACCCTAGATTGTGGAGGCTTACTTGGGCTCGTCTTTTGAGGCGATTGCCTCGGGTTTCATTTGCCAATTTCTCTTCTCTTTCTCTTTTGTTGGATCGCGGGTATATCTGGTAGAATCGGTACATCTTTTCCATTTCCATAGCTAGGGGTGGCCAAACCTACGGTTCGAATACGATCCGGTATTTCGGATCGGATATCCGCCTCTATTTTTTTCAAAAATTGCGATCCGTATCCGATCCGGTATCCGACCACTATCCGATCCGAAAATATCGGATCGGATCGGTCAGCCGGATACCCGCTGATCCGATTTTTTGTAAGTTACAGCAGCAGCTCCAGCCTCCAAGCTCCAAGCTCCAAGCTCCAGCAACTTCTAATGATGACGATTTGAGAAACAGACAGAGAAAGGAAAATGTGAAGAAGAACAACTCCAGCAGACGATTTGAGAAACAGACAGAGAAAGGAAAATGTGAAAAAGAAGAAACGGATCTGAAAAAAAGGTAAGAAACCCGTTTGATATGGGTTTGTAAACAGACAGAGAAAAGAAAAAGAAAGGTAGAGAGAGATATATTTAATTATTTTATAATATTTTGTTTTTATATTTATTTATTTAATAAATTTTAAATATCATCGGATCGGTTTCGGGTATCCGATTTTTTTTGCCCAATTCGTATCCGATCCGAAAATCCGGTAAAAATATCGGATCGGATCGATATCCGAATCCGATCCATCGGATACAAATTTTTTCGAATCGAATTGGCCGGATCAACGGATCGAATCTTTCGAATCCGATTTTTTGGCCACCCCTACTTCTATATGCATCTAATCTGTATATTGCTTTTGTGGGTCTGCAAAATGTTTTTAAAATAATGTTTATTTAAACTAGAGAATAATGATAAATATGATAAAACTCTAAAAAAGGTTCTTCCTTATTTTGGTGAAGCATCGTAAGTTGCTTCTTCTGTTATTGAGAGATGGTGAAGCATCTCGTAAGCCCAAGGTTGATGACCAGAAACCTGATGACATTGCAGAAGAAGTTCTCCGGCATCAAAGGCTATGCCTCGCAATCGATATGGACAAGCGCTCAATCTACGGGTTGGTGTCTGTTTTCTGCTTCATTTTCTCATTTCAAAACTCTGTAATATTCTTTATAAAGGCAATTATCATCATGTTTATCGTTCGGATTGTTTTCTTGATAATCTGGGACAACTTGTTGGTTATTAGAAAACAAGAAAGAAGAAAATTTTGGTTTTAGTCCCAGCCTTCTTTTTCTCCATTATTAACCTTCTTTCATCATGTATTTGTTGTTTACTCAGATTTACAGAGCTCCAGATTGTTGTGCCAGATAATGGGATTATTGGGCTACATGCTGACAATCTGATTATTGACAGTGTTTTGGTAGATGGAGAACCGGCCAGGTTTCAAATGTACCCACATTAGGATGAGTTGCAAGATAAAAATAGGCAGTGCTTTATCTCCTCAGATAGTTACACTGGGCTGATCTCACATGGGAAATCCTCTCATAGTAAGTAGTAAGATGTCACAGATGCTTACATTCTTTTGGAAGTTCTACTGGGCATGGTTCACTTTTGTTGGAAGCCAACTTTTAACATTTTTTTGTTATGAATCTATCTATCTGTCTGTTTTCTCATAGAGGCTATGTTGGGTGCAGAATGTGAAACTCGTTCATATTGACTATTCAGCGGAGACGGCTGAAACAGGAATCCATTTTGTGAACAATGTTCTACACACTGATAATCAGTTAAGGCGGTCAAGCTGCTGGTTCCCTTGTATGGATGACAGTACGCAACGTTGCTGGTATGACCAATTTAAAATGGAGCAGCAATTGACCATATGCTATTAGTATATATATCTAATAAAGCCTTTTTCTTTTGTCTTCATTGTTCAGTTATGATATGGAGTTCACAGTTGCTAGCAATCTTGTTGCTATCAGCACAGGGAACCTATTATTTAAGGTGGGATTGTATCCGATGGTATCTTCTTTGCACTATTAACTTATTTAGGTGAGAATTAAAAATGGATCATGATGTATGTGGATCATTGTCACTTACCTTTCCTACTAGTGGTCAGTGCTTCCTTTGAAGACCATTTTGGATACTTTTTTCTGTCTTTAAAGATGTATGTTTTAGCTCAATCTGTCTTGTCTGGAAATGTTTCCTTGCCTTGCATTTTATCATGGCGGTACAAGACAATCACTTCTTCAGTTTTGATTTGATTATTGTTATTTTTAGTGGAAGAATAATTAAAAGCTCTTTAATGAGCCATTATTGTACAAGATATCATCTACTCATGCGGAAGTTCGGATATTAGCTATATTGCTGCTCAAGGCATGGCATCCGACTAGTAACCTGTGCCCATATTTTGTCACATTCAGTTTTTTTTGCAGGTTCTAAGCAATGATGATCCTCCACGCACAACCTATGTATATAGGCGCAATGTTCCAGTCACTTCTAGTTGGATATCATTGGCAGTTGCATCATTTGAAATCTTTGCTGATCATGACAATCTGTCTCATTTTTGTATGCCTTGCAATCTGCCAAAGTTGCAAAATACTATTGAATTTCCCCATAGTGCATGTAGGTTTGTCTTCTTATGGATATACTAGTTGATTCAAGTCTTTAAGTTGCTAAGCTAGTTACTCTTGACTCTCACTTGTTTTCAGTCACTTGAAGAGTACCTTAAAACATTTTTTCCTTTGGAGTTCTACACACAAATTTTCATTCTTACTGAGATGGCAATATCTTCCATGAGTTTGGGAGCTTGAATTTGGGAAACAGGTTTGCAATCATTATTCTTTCTTGTCTAGCATTAGAAACACCCCCCGCGCCGAATGTAGAAATGAACCAATGAGAATGTTAGACATATTTTGACATGTTTTCATAATTTGTGGCAGAATATTTTCTTATTGCCATCAGTTCTTAAGCGGATTGACCACATTATCCAACTAGACAGGTATGGAACTGATTATTTGTTCTGTATGTAATGGGATGAAAAATTAAGCTAAGTTTGTTTATCTGGAAAAATTCATATATCAGGTTTAATCCTAGCCATAATGCAATCCTGACAAGCAGCTGCATCAGAACATTAACTCAAGTTGCTATGAAGCTTTCTCAATACATAAATATAGTAAGTGTTGTTATATATGTGTTCTTTGTGGAATAATCATAACTGAAACAATTCTTATTCAACTTATACTTAATTAGTCATAACTACCATATAATAAGCTTATAACTTTCTATACAAAAGGATTCTTTTTGATGGGCTGGTGATTAAGCCATGCTTCAACTCACCTCAACAAAAAAATCCCCACAACCAGAAATAGATTGTTTCTCATTCACTCTAACTTTCTTCTTTACTTTTTTATAACTATACTATTTGTTGCCCTATTTTCTTTCCAGAGGCTTAATTTCAGTTAGAATTAGTCTCTGAAGTCTGAACATGATAAAAACTAAAATAGAACAATTCAATGATTTTATGTGTTATCTAATTTTCATTATATTTTTAAAAATCAAGCTGGAATAGCTCAGTTGGTTAGAGCGTGCGGCTGTTAACCACAAGGTCGAAGGTTCAACCCCTTCTTCTAGCGTATTTTTTGAAAAAAATCAATTTATATTTATACTACATTTCTCATCCACAATTTTTTTTCAATATGTTTTTCTCATGCAGGATCAATTGACTGAACTGATTAGTCCATTTCAGGATTTGAAGGGAAGGTGGTTTGTTCGGATTGTGGCAAACAAAGCCATGCTCGACCTTCAATTCCACTTTAACGGAATTGATGCTGTACTACAGTTGTTCATAAAATTCATAAAAGAAGAACCAACCTTTAGACGTTCAGGCCTCAATTTCGATTCCATTGAAAAAAACCTGGTTAAAAAAATATTAATAATCTCAATAATTTGATATTGTTTTGTAAAAAAATGATAGGCAGAAGAAGTTGAGTGTCATATGAGCATGTTAAGTCAGATAAGAGGTGGTGGATCTTATAATCCTTGTTGATGATGTAACGGATGGAACCTTTAAGTGCTTTGATTCATCTGCTTCAAAGTTTACAATATATTTCTTCGACACTACATTCTGCAATCTTCAAATTTTTGCAGAAATGTAAAATCAAATCTATATGCTTATCATGTTAAGTCCAGCTCAATCAATTAAACACTTAATTAAACAAGTAAACCCTAATAATGATAGAACTGTTAAAGAGATAACATTATGTTAAGAAAAGAGGAAATATAGGAAGAATAGAGAAGGAGGGAGTAGCGATCTCCTTACATTTATTAACTTTAAGTTTCAATTTCTTGTTGTCTTATATCTAGACTAGCTCGAATCTAAATAAAATTGGTTTTCTCTGTTTGTATAACTCAGATTTGAGTTTAAAGTTGAGAAAAACATTTGTATTCGTTTCTTGTTTATATTGAAATTTGTCGTTGGCCTAAAGGGTTTTACCCTCCAGATTGAGAGGGTTTTCCACATAAATTTGGTATTGTTTTTATTGTGTTTGATCTCCTATTTTAGATTTGGATAACCTGTGCATTTACCCATCTCACATCGATTGATTACAGTATAAAAATATTCTTCATTTCAAAATTTCACAACAAGTGGTATTAGAGTTGTTAGGTTTATTTTTTTGAAAATGTTTTTGTAAGTTGAGATGGAAAGCAATAATATAATGATCAGGATGACAAGTAATAACTGACAAATTTGGAAATCCAAAATGGAAGATATCTTTATTATAAAGATTTGTATGAGTCGATTGAAAGAGATAGTGCGAAACCAAAATATATGTCTGGCGTTGATTGGACAAAACTGAAATGAAAAGTAGTTGGTACAATTAGACAGTGACTTGATAATAGTGTATACCACCATGTAGCAAGTGATAAGAGTGTCAATGAATTGTGGAAGAAGTTGGAGTTATTGTATGAGCAGAAAATAGCAAGTAACAAAGTGTTTATGATTCGAAAGTTAGTAAATCTGAAATTTAGAGAAGGTACATGTGTTGTTGAACATTTAAATGAGTTTCAGAGATTGATTAATCAATTGTCATCGATGGAGATGACCTTAAATGATGAGCTACAAGCCTTATTGCTCTTGGGATCATTGCCCGACAATTGAGAGATCTTGGTTACGATAGTCAATAATGCAGCTCCGAATGATGTGCTTACTATGAGTATAGTTACTAGCAACTTGTTTAATGAGGAGACAAAAATAAGTCAACTAATACAAATAGTGCACCGACCTTAGTCACAAAGAAAAAGGAAATAGCTAAATACAGATAATAATCAAGAGGTCATAGCAAGTCCAGAGGCATATCAAAATCTAAAGGAATATAGTGTTATCATTGTGGTAAAGAAGGTCAGATGAAGAAAAATTGTAGAGCCTGGAAAAAACTACATAATGAAGGAAAAAATCGGAAGAAAGATAATGAAAACAAAAATACCACAGTCACAGTAATTGCAGATGATGTAGTGATTCTTTCTTGTAAGCAAGAACAATATTTGCATGTTGAAGGTCATCAAGGAGTTGAGTGGATAGTTGATATATGTACTTGCTATCATGCTACACCGAATAGAGAGTTCTTCACGACTTATATGGCTGAAGATCTTGGTATAGTGAAGATGGGTAATACTAGTCACTCGAGCATTGTGAGTATTGATGATATTTGTTTGCAGACAAAGTTGGGACATCAGTTAACACTAAAAGATGTGCAGCATATTCCTGATTTGCGTCTAAACTTGATATCAGGTGATGCATTAGACAAAGATGGATTCAAGCAATACCTTGGTGGTGGAGAATTGAAGCTCAGTAATGGATTAATGATTGTAGTAAAAGGGAAGTCGTGGCACTCCTTATACCGAACCCATGTCAAGATATTAAAAAATGGACTGTATATAGTATAAGCTAAAAGCTCTCTAAATATGTGGCATCAACGTCTCGGCCAAATGAGTGAGAAAGGGTTGCGAATTCTAATGAGGAAGCTTCACATTCCCTCAACCAAAGACGAGGTTCTGGATCTATGCGACTATTACCCATTTGGTAAGAAACACATAGTCTCTTTTAGTCAAACATCAGAAAGGAAACATAATGCGTTGGACTTGGTTTATTTTGATGTGTGGTCCTTTTGAGGAGGAGTAATTGGGTGGCAATCAATATTTTCTAACATTTATTGATGATGCATCTAAAAAGGTGTGGGTTAATTTTATGAGAACGAAAAATCAGGTATTTAATTACTTTCAAGAGTTTCATGTCATGGTAGAAAGAAAGACAAATAATAGGTTGAAATGTCTTTTCTCTGATAACGGGGGAGAATATACCTTAAAGGAGTTTAAAGCATATTGTGTTAAATATGGAATTCGACATGGAAAGACAGTGCATGGAACTCCACATCACAATGTTGTGGCTGAGAGAATGAATCGCACCATTGTAGAATAGTTTAGATGCATGTTGTAGATGACAAAGTTTCCAAAACAATTTTGAGAAAAAGCAGTTCGCACAACTTGCTATCTCATAAATAGGTCACACTCTATTCCTTTGAAGTTTGAAATATCAAAAAGAGTATGATCTAAGAAAAATATTTCATACTCACATCTAATGGTATTTGGATGCAAAACATATGTTCATATTCCAAAGGAACAAAGATCCAATTTGGATGATAAAGAAATTCCATGTATTTTCCTTGGATATGGAAATGAGGACTTTGGGTACAGATTATGAGATCCGAAAAAGAAGAGAATTGTCAAGTGCAGAGATGTTGTGTTTTTAGAGGGTCGGAATGAAATAAATCTGGAAATCAACTAGAAGTTAGAGAGCGTTGATGAGTCCATAGAACTCATACCAATTCTTTCACATGTATAGTCAACAGTAACAAATGAAGTTTAACATAATGAAGAAGTCACTAAGGAAACTTCTAACATGAATAGTAGTAATAATGATAAGAATGTTTATGATGCTCCTAAGTAGGGGGCAACATCATCAAGAGGAGTCAGAATAGCTCCCAGTAAGAAGGTCTGAAAGAGAGCATCAACCTTCTAAAAGATACCCTTCTTCAAAGTATATCCTATTGACAAAAGAAGGAGAGACAAAAAGTTTTCGAAAGTCACAAATTCATAAAGACAAACCTAAGTGGCATAATGCAATAAAAGACGAGATGAAGTCATTGCAAGAAATTGGCACATATGAGCTGGTGGAGCTTCCTAAGGGCCGAAAGACATTGAAAAAATAATGGGTGTTCAAGTTAAAGAGAGATGAAAATGGAGAAATTATTAAGTATAAAGCCCGACTGGTTGTAAAGGGTTTTAGATAGAAACAGGGCATCGACTTTGAGGAGATTTTCTTATCAGTGGTAAAGATGACATCCATTTGTATAGTGTTAGGTCTATTAGTTAGCTTAGATCTTGAGCTTGAGCAATTTGATGTAAAAACTGTATTTATTCATGGTAACTTGGAAGAAGAGATTTACATGGTGAAATTAGAGGGAATTGAAGTGAAAGAAAAAAAGAACATGGTTTGCAAATTGAAGAAGAGTTTGTCTAGTTTGAAACAAGCTCTGAGACAATGTTACAAGAAATTTGACTATTTTATAATGAGTCATGTGTACCAGAGAACCAAGGCAGGTCTGTGTGTTTACTTTAAAAGATTTTTTAATGGAAAGTTTCTAATTCTTTTACTTTATATTGATGATATGTTGATTGTAGGACATGATGCTCAGATAATAGTTATGTTGAAAAATGAGATATCCAAAACATTTGACATGAAGGACATGGGCCAAGTGTGTCAGATATTGGACATGCAGATTACTCGTGACCGAAAGGCCAGGAGACTTTAGTTGTCACAAGAGAGGTACATTTAAAGGGTTTTTGAGAGATTCAACATGCAAGAAATAAAGGAAATAAGTTGTTCCATTTCCTAGCCATTTGAAATTGAGCAAGAAGATGTCTCCATCAACAGAGAAAGAAAATGATGAAATTTTAAGTGTGTCATACTCCTCAATTGTAGGGAGTTTGATGTATGCAATGGTTTGCACTAGGCTAGATATAGCGCATGCAGTCGATGTGGTAAGTAAATTCCTCTATAATCCAGGAAAACAACATTGGGAAGCAGTAAAGTAGGTTCTTAGATATCTAAGAGGCACTTCCAATTTATGTTTAAGTTTTGAAAATGATGAAATTATGTTAGAAGGTTACACATATACTGATATGGCTGGAGATCTGGATCATAGAAAATCCACTTCTGGTTATGTGTTTACTTTTACAAGGGGAGTCGTGTCATGGCAATCCAAGTTGTAGAAATGTGTGGCGTTGTCGACAACAGAAGCATAATACATTGCATCAACTAAAGTTGGTAATGAGTTATTGTGGGTGATTAGATTTCTCATAGAGCTTGGTATGCAATAAGAAGATACAATTGTTTTATGTGATAGCTAGAGTGTCATAGATTTGAGAAAAAATGATACGTATCATTTTAGAACTAAGCATATTGATGTGAGATTTCATTGATTAAGAGATGTAATAGAAAATAAACAAATGAAGCTGAAAAAAATTCACACAGATAAAAATTCGTCATACATGTTTACGAAGATAGTTCCAAAAGATAAGATCGAACTTTGTTGTCGGCTTATCGACATGAATACCATGTGATGACTTAAAGATCGGTGTGCCTCTCTCCGTGGGAGATTGTTGGGTCTTGTGAGTTCAATCCAGTTAGGCACTTAATTAAATAAACAAAAATGTTATTCATTCTATTCTATCACTGTTAAAGAGAGAACATTCGAGTAAGAGAATGTCTTTACGATTTTGAAGATGCACTGCTCAAAAACTTTTATACAGATGGCTAATTTTTTCAGCAAGATATTAGATTCAAATTGAACCTCCTTACGCTTTTGAAGATGGAGTGCTGCAATAAATTATATATCATAAAATCTTTTATGAATCCAGTTATAATAATTGTATCTATAATTTAATTATAAAATTTAGAAAATTAGAACGGTAGTAATTTAATAGGATTAATATATTCATAAGTGATTTTATCCAAACTATTAGGGTACGTATTAATCTGAAATATTCAATTCAAATTTTAAAATACACATTTAGATTAGATTGAGTTCGAATTGAATTATTTGGATTATTCAAATAAGATATAATTTTATTATTTTTTAATTTTACCTAATATTAAGACAATCAATTTCATTTTTAATATATAATTTCTTTTATTATTATTTTTTATTTTATTTTTTTTGTTAACTATAAAAAAAATATTATAAATTAATAAAATAAAAATAAATAAATTTATTAAACAATTAAATAAAAAAAATAGATTATCAAAATCATAAATTTAACTGTTTTATTCAAACAAGAGGTGACTCTTGAGTATTTTAATTTCTCTGTTTCTCTATTCCTTTCCCTAATCATAACAAAAAAAAAAGTACCATTTTTTATTTCATTGAATGTGATTTTATTAAAATGAAGTTTCTTGAACTTTGATTCTATGCAATATATGTGAATCTCATTTATACATAAACATAAATCTCATCATATTAAATCATTATGAATGAAATTATGATCAATTCTAAGACAAAATTATTTCCAAAATAAGTTTTTTTTCTCCGACCCACGCCTAAACCAAAACCTAAAATAGGTTAATCCTCATTTTCTCTCACATAAAAACGCAATTTTGCGTATATACGGTTTACATACTCAAATTTTTTTACATACACAAAAGAGTCAATAATCTTCTAAACTTAAAAACTCATTTTCAAACTTATTTTAGTATAAATGTCACATTAATCCGCAATTATTTTACAATCAAAAAATTTATTCTTAAACCCAAAAGTATATTATTATAATATTATTTCTTATATCAACTTTATAACTTTTTAATATCATTCATTATTTTAAATTTAATTTTAAATTAATTATAAAAGTTCAATAATACACAAAATAAATATTTTAAAAATAAACATTATACAAAATAATAATGTTTTGATAAAACAAACACAAACATTATTAAAAAAATATTAAATATTCTTTATTATTATAATTTTTTAATATTATTATAATTTGTTTTAAGATTATTATAATTCTTTTAAGATTAGAATCAATTTATGTAATATAAAAAATATTATATAAATGAAATAAAATATATAAATAAATTATATTAATAAATTTAATTTATAAAATATATCTAAATTAAGTCTAGGAGTTCAAATAAATTGAAATTAAGAAATAGTCCAAATTTGCGTTTATAAGAGAGAAAATTGCTGAAAACCCATTTTGGGTTTGAAAATAAATATTGGTTGGGTTTAAGCATGGAACTCAATTGGAGATGATCTAACTAATATTAATAGTTAATTTATATATTTAATATTTTATATAATTTATTGATATGTTTTTCCTATTTAATTTTATCTTTTATTTTTTTTAAATATCATAAATATATAATAATCAATAACAATAATAAAATAATTTTTAATAATATTTGTTTTAATATAATTTTTATTTATTTATGTAATTAATATTTATTTAATAATATTTAATTTGATATTTTTTGTATAGTATAATTTATATTTATTTATTTAATAATGTTTAATTTATTTTTTATGTGTACAAATTATTAATTTATAATTAATTTTATTTAATTTGTGTGAGATTGAAAAAATATTGAGGTTAAATTTGTAAATATATAAATAGTATTAAAAAAAATTATAAAAAATATTATTCCAAAAATATTATTTTAAGTTTAAAATTGAGTTTTTGGGTTATAAATAAATTGTTTTGACGGAAAATTACTATTCTAAGAATAAAAATTCTTTGAATTAAAATACAAATCTTATCAAAGGAGTCTAATTTCATGAGATCTAATTGATGATCATTTCATTTAAAACTATAATTATAGAATTTTGAGAAGAGTGTAACTTTACATTAATATTGATTTTGTACAATAGATTGTCCAATTCCTTCACCATGGAAAAAACAATTTTTAAGATGAATCAAATTTAGTCACTAATACTTTCTTTCCCAACAAAACATACTAGTAATAATTTGTCTACGTCTAAACATTTAGGGTGTGTTTGATGATGGGGAATTGGAATTGGAATTGGTATTGGAATTCTAATTCCAATTCCATGAGAATTGGCATTGAATTACAATTCAATTTCTATGTTTGGAAAAATGATAGAATTGTAATTCAATTTCAATTCCTATGTTTGGGAAAATGATAGAATTGTAATTCAATTCTAATTCCAATGTTTGTAAAATAAAATATCGGTTCAAAATGTTAACTTTTAAAATATGATTTGACGTTTTGACACGTTTAATACGTTTTTGACATTTTTTCACATTTCACACGTTTTTCACGTTTTTCACACGTTTTAACACGTTTTTTATATTTTCACACATTTTTCACGTTTTTCACACATTTTTTCACGTTTTTCACATATTTTTCACGTTTTTCACACGTTTTTCACGTTTTCACGCGTTTTTTACACGTTTTCACACGTTTTCACGTTTTTTACACGTTCTAATACGTTTTCACGTTTTTCACACATTACAACACGTTTTCACGTTTTTCACACATTATTCACACGTTTTTCACGTTTTCACGTTTTTCACACGTTTTAACATGTTTTTCACGTTTTACACGTTCTTCACGTTTTAACACGTTTTTCACGTTTCAAACGTTTTCACATTTTTTATACGTTTTAACACGTTTTTCACACATTTTCACACATTTTCACACGTTTTCACACGTTTTTCACGTTTTCACGTTTTTCACACGTTTTAACACGTTTTTCACGTTTTTCATGTTTTTCATGTTTTTCACGTTTTTCAAACGTTTTTCAAACGTTTTTCACGTTTTCACACGTTTTTCACGTTTTCACACGTTTTTTACACGTTTTCACACGTTTTCACGTTTTAATACATTTTCACGTTTTTCACACATTACAACACGTTTTTCACACGTTTTTCATGTTTTTCACACATTATTCACACGTTTTTCACGTTTTCACGTTTTTCACATGTTTTAACACGTTTTTCACGTTTTCAAACGTTTTCACGTTTTTTACACATTTAAACACGTCTTTCACGTTTTTCACATATTTTTCACGTTTTCAAACGTTTTCACGTTTTTTACACATTTAAACATGTTTTTCACGTTTTCACACATTTTCACACGTTTTTCACGTTTTCACACATTTTCACACGTTTTCACACGTTTTTCACGTTTTCACGTTTTTCACACGTTTTTCACGTTTATCACATGTTAAACGTGTTAAAACATGCTAAACGTGTTAAATGTGTAAAAAATGTGTCAAACGTGTCAAAAACGTAAAAAACATGTGAAACGTGTCAACGTGTTAAAAATGTTTTAAACGTGTTAAAAACATGAAAACGCGTCAAAAATGTGTTAAATGTTCCAAACATGTGAAAATCGTGTTAAACATGCCAAAACGTGAAAAACGTGTCAAAATGTGGTAAACGTGTCAAAACGTAAAAAAAGTGTTAAATGTGTTAAAAACGTGAAAACATGTTAAACGTGTCAAAAACGTAAAAAATGGGTTAAATGTGTCAAAAACGTGAAAACGTGTTAAACGTGTCAAAAACGTGTTAAACATGTGAAAAACTTGTTAAACGTGCCAAAACGTGTTAAATGTGTCAAAAATGTGGTAAACGTGTCAAAAACGTAAAAAAATGTGTTAAATGTGTCAAAAACGTGTTAAATATGTGAAAAACTTGTTAAACGTGCCAAAACGTGAAAAACGTGTAAAACGTGTCAAAAATGTGGTAAACGTGTCAAAAACGTAAAAAAAACGTGTTAAATGTGTCAAAAACGTGAAAATGCGTTAAACATGTCAAAAACGTAACAAAACGTGTTACATGTGTCAAAAACATGAAAACGTGTTAAACGCGTCAAAAACGTGTTAAATATGTAAAAAATTTGTTAAACGTGCCAAAACGTACAAAATGTGCCAAAACATAAAAAACGTGTCAAACGTGTCAAAAACGTGTTAAACGTATTAAAAACGTGAAAATCATGTTAAACATGTCAAAAACGTGTTAAACGTGTCAAAGACGTAAAAAATGTGTTAAATGTGCCAAAAACGTGTTAAACATGTCAAGGACTGAAAAACGTGTTAAATGTGTCAAAACGTGTTAAACGTGACAAAAACGTGTTAAACGTGCCAAAAACGTGTTAAACGTGTTAAAAACGTGAAAATCATGTTAAACGTGTCAAAAACGTGTTAGACGTGTCAAGAACGTGAAAAACATAGTTAATGTGTCAAAAACGTGTTAAACGTGCCAAAAACGTATTAAACATGCCAAAAACGTGTTAAACGTGCCAAAATATGTTAAACGTGTTAAAACCGTGTAAAACGTGTTTAATGTGTGAAAAACGTGTTAAACATGTAAAAAAATGAAAAACGTGTTAATTTGGAATTACAATTCCGACCTAAAAAGATAGGAATTGAGAACTATCAAATTATACTATATTGAATTCCATTGGAATTCTAATTCCAATTCCAATTCTTAATATTAAAGTGTCTAACAAACATAAGAATTGGACCCTCCAATTCCAATTTCAGGGAACTTTCTCAGCACAATTAGTAAGCATAAAATGACTATCTAAAGCAATTTAATTCATAACAGCAAACTTCCAATGTGTGACGAAAAGGATATTTGAAACAGGAGAGAATCTGCTGTTACACAATACGTGCGATCAGATATACCCTCCATCAAAGTGAGCTTATTTTTCATAAAATAAAAAATTGAGTGGATCCAAACCACATTTTTGGGTAAATAAGCTCAATTTTGATGGAGAGAACATTTGAGGGCAAACATAATGTAACAACAGATCCAGGACCATTTGAAACTACACCAAAGAATGGTGTTTCCAGACAGAATGAAATGGTTTCTTTTCAATGCAGTGTAAAATCAATTTTGAGACATGTAAATGAATTTAAAAAATTTGAAAAATAACCTATCTTTCTGTAGATTCTAGAAATTGTTCTAAACAATGGCTAAGCCTCTGTAAAATTCAGTTATATCATATGAATGTAGATTCACCAAGGAGGTTCTCCCTGTAAACAGGGTCCTGGATCATCAACACCTCAATTATATGAATTAAATCATCCTTGGCAAAACTAATCTTGATACTAAGAAATCTAGTGCTGTTATTTAACTCAAAACCCGTGAAATTTTGAGGGTAAAAGCTGATAGACAACACACAATTTATGAGTTATTCAGACCCTATATCCACCATTTCATAAGGATTAAGAGTATAGTAAAACTCAATTGCAAAATATTACAACAAATAAGCCTCAGTCAAATTCATTAATCTCATTTAAATGTAGGTTCACTAAGGAGGTTCTCCCTGCAAAACAGGGTCCTAGATCTTCTACACCTCAAAAACTTGAATTATATCATCAGGGGCAACAAGAAGATGATAATAAAATATATAGAAAGGAAGTATCTTTGAAAAACAAAATAAAGCTCAGGTATATTTTGCAGCTCTATCAATCACGAATTTTCTGAAGCAGAACTGGCGTTAAAGCTGAAGATATATCATCATAGCACTTTCAAAAACAAAATCAATAATAAATATTGGCTCATATCAAGAAATTCAACCATTATCATTTATGCTTCATTGATTACTCTCAGAAGCGCGGATAGTTTTGAATCATAGCCAATGAACATGTAAAGATCGTAGATTTGAATAAATATAAATGTAGCAGTCGATTTGACACAAAATTAGCAATTCAAAAAATGCTAAACTGCAACACTTGACGGCAATAGATCTAGCACAATCATTGGGGCTTACATCGTCAATACAAAATCTTTCTGAGAAGCCCGGGAGAGATCGTGCAGGGATAACGATAGTAAACAAAAACGGAAGAATTGATATCGAATGTTAAAGATGGACATTAATATGTATTCTATACCTCATGTTTGAGAAAGGTGGAGGCTTGGATCTTTCAAGACGAGATAGCGAATTTATACAAGGATGATTGTGAAAACCTAAAGAAACCCTAGCGGCGGTGGGTTTGCAACTTGTAGAATTACTTTGAGTTGGTTTAGATATTTTTTTTTACAAAGCCCAATTAAGAAGTTTAAGTAATAGGCCAACCTCCATTGTTATCGAATGGGCTCAATTTATAATTTTATTGTTTTCCATTCTATTATTTTTTTAGATTTTAAAATAATTCATGCAAATTAATGTTAGTAGTTGGAAAGTCAAATTTTTATTTTTTTTTAATTTTGGAACCGAAGGTCCCGACCAAAACGAACTCAAGGCCTAGGACACCGGTCTTAAGACTTGTTTGGTTCCTATTTCCAAAATCCAAAATTATTTTTGTAATTTTAAAATCTCAAACTATTTTATAAAAATCTCGAAAAATTAAAAAATATTTCAAAATATTTTGGGATCCACAAAATAATTTTTGATAAATGTTTGAATGAGATTTATGTTTAAACCATAATGTTTTTAAAATGACTAATGTTCTTCATGTACTTTCCTCCATAAGTTATCAACAACAACATGTACCAACATTTAAATAATTGTTTCTACAATTTTTTAAATAACGCACAAACCTTATGCATTCTTAAGACCAAAAGAATATTTAGTAAAAATAAAATGTTATACAACCGATTTTTAAAAACTAAATTTATAAGTAGAGACTTTTTAAAACGGATACGGATGATTAAGTGTGAAAGTTATTTCCCGAGTATCACCAAACTACGAACTAAAATAAATTTTAGCCATTTGTACAAGTATGTCACTTTTATTGATTTTCAAAAATAATTGGCGATTCTATTTCAATAAATAATATTTTAAATTAATTATTTCTAAATAATTTAAAACCAAGGATTTCTAAAAAAAATCAAATTGTCATTTGATTACCGCAAATCCCCGGATTATTTAAAACTGAATCCCAAATTAATTATTTTTAATTAATTTCAAAAAGGTGTCAAGGATCATTTGAAAAATCTTTTTAAAATAATGTTTTATTTTAAAAAAAATTATTGACACGCAAACGATGTTGAAATTTCTCAAACATCGATCTTTTCCGGAACAAAGGTTTTCCGGGGATTACAGCTTTCTAGCAACTCTATTGGGATTAAATGTTTAACTCGAAAACATAAATTTGGATTTTGTATCACATTTTCAACTTAATAAGCTTGTCTTGAAGGTACAACACCTAAGAGATGCATAAATATTACCCTATTTAATAGCCTTTACATGTAAAGGGTATATCACCATCATCTTACTTGCAAAGAAGTACACGACCGGATTGATACTTCTATCTACACTTATGTGCAAAGATTGTTAATGAGCAATGACAACTTGTTACAAAACGAGTGATGTTGCGAAAAGAAAAACTAGAATGCACGGAATCGACTTCACCATTTGGCGATAAGTCGTCCGATAGGACGTAGGCATTGTGGATGTGTGGGAAATTCCCAATTGAGTTGATATTCCCTAGTTTATGGCGGCGGTTTTACCCCATCCACTATTAGTGAATGATACTATCTTATAATTCCCCTTAGAACAAAAAACCTGGATACTATCACCAAGTCGATTGTTTGTCGTGCCCAAACAACCAAAATCTCGTCACTATAACTTTTTCGTGACTATTATATATGTATTATGTGTATGCATGTATAGTCTAAGTGAACATCTCAAACATGTTTCATTCTTTTTAAAACAAATGCATTTTTGTAAATGTTTTGAATTTCTAATCACAGACGATGTCCATGCTTAAGAATATCGCATTGTTACCATGGATTGATAATTTCCACACCTTCATGATGGAAATTCAAAGAAGGTGAAACCCCATAAAACGGGCCTACTTCATGGGATAAAGGCACATTTGTCCGACCATAGAAGAATTCTGAGTTATCATAATGATGGACAACAAGAATGTTCTAGATCTGAAAACATTTATAGAATTATTGTCCCTAAGGAAGCTCTTGCAAGAAGAATACAGATACTCTAATGTAACATTTGATGTTATCCTCGTAAAGACATATATCAAGTTCCAAACATGGACTAAGATGGAAGTAAGGAATGGACAAATTCCATTTACTTTAAGATCTTCCATGATAACAATGACAATCCTACTAGCTCATTTCTTTCTAACGCCAATAAATGGTAAACCCTCCTCAAGAATCATAGAGGTAGCATACCACCTACGTAGGGGAAACAAAGACCCCTCAAGTATCATTCTAGTTGAAACGTTGATGGATTTGAACAACTTATGCCTAACTTCCACTATGAGCAAAAGAGTCTCACCTTTAATTCTCTACATCTGGCTGCTCGACAAGCTTAAACGTTTGTCGCTAGTATGTCCTAAAAACATCATGTCCCATTCTCTTCAGTATCGAAGAATGAAGGAATCTTTGCACTGGCCCTCTTGTATAGAGTAATGACAAAATCAGGGAAATACTCTCATGATATCCCATTAAGAAAATGACATTCATGATGGACGACAAACCCATAATTATAATTATAGGCTTAGAGTGGGTTACCTGTTATTACACTCATAACTTGTTCAAGCAATTCATCTATAGTTACATAGAGGTTGCTTTCTCTATAGACATGTCAATCGACCACAAGGCTTATGTGGGATATCTAGAGAAATGGCACAACGCCTTCCAAATGAATATCCTAGAAAAGCGAAGGAAGTATCTAGATGTCATTCTCCAAGAATACGAAGGTCTAGGAAAGTGAAGAGGAGTAAGTTTCTAGTGTGGTAACATGCTACAGTTGGACTTAAAGCCTATTACTTCCGTCAACACTTTTTTCCCTATTAGAGAGCTCTCTTTGTAAAATACCAACAAGAGAGCTTGGTTTGTAAGAAACTTAATGAGTATATTTGTATAACAACTCTATGTTTGTTTTTGGAATCACAAAAGAGATGTTCACTCTGTAGGATTCATCTTATGTGCATATGCATTGCATTGTACTTTGTTATAACTGCAAACTCTCACCTCTTTCTTTTTGCAGCAGTCCACGACTATGACAGTCGATACGACCCCCAAAAAGAGATACCTAAAAATTGGATGTGTTATATGCCACCAGATGACCGAAGAACTCCCATTACCTGAAATGGTCTTTGTGACTGAATTTAGTGAAATGAAGGTACCTTTGCAATATGTAACAGAATAACCTGCGTTGATCACAACTTCTTAGTTAATCAGAAAATCTTGTTTACATTCCAAAACATAACTTCTTTCTCTCGATTTCCTACCTAAACTATTCCGGTTATGTTCACACTCATTAACTCCCGACCTATTAGTCAACAAGCTCAAAAGGAAGTTTCTCTATATGAAGACTCCGAAGAGGATATCGACCTAACAACACGAGTACAACATGAATAGGTAATCAACCCCCTGGGATCACAGAAAAAACAAATTCCAATGGATGATCAACCACCGCTAACTGAATATAAATGCCAAATGGCTCAAGTTCAAGCCATGCAGATAGAGGTATAAGCCCAACTAAATAAGATGGCTAAGGGAAAAAGCACTTGAGAACACTATGATTGGAAAGATTCTATGAAAATTGTCGAACGAGCAATTATTTATTTAGGCGTAAAGCTTCCATCCATATCTAAGTACACCGGAAAAAGCGACTCGTTAATCTTTTTCAAAATGTACACTTCTACAATGACCACATTGCGACTTAGAGAACCAATTGTTCTCTACATATTCCCTAGTACCTCGATGATGATGCTCTATGCTGGTATCACCAACAAAAGATAGTTTATCTACAGAGCACAAAGGAACCATAAAAGAGGTTGAAGAACATCAAATGTGGAGAAAATGAGAAATTCTTCGTGTTTATCAAAAGATGGAAAACTGTCACCGAGGAAATTAATTCCCTCCCAAGCGAATATCATAAGATCGATATGATATTGGAAAGCATTAACGAATGATATTATGTAAGATTCGCTATCAAAATCTTCCAAAAAGCAGCACCTGAAGCTTTAATAATAAAAAATGGAAAATTGGCTATGGAGATTCCGCGCAGTATGAAATTAATACAGCGGTATTATTGGAATGATCTTTTGGTGGGAAATGTTCTTTATTTTAGATAATGAAAGCATTCCATTACTACCAACCCAAAGATTAAGAAGGCCCCTTTTTTTAGTAGATGAGATTATAGGATGAAAGGTATTATCTCAACGCTTCTTTTCCCTAGCTTGGTATACCGCTCCGCGAACAGAGCGAATGAACGAAAATCTAACTTATGTTTCCACTTAATTTTCATTACGAAGATGTATCACATATGAAGAAATTGCTGAAAACTGGCAATAACTTCAATGACGCCATCGAGAAAAAATGGAGAAAGTGAAAAATAATCAAAGTTACCCCATCTCCAAATCATTTCCCGAGAAAGGAAAAGACATAAGTACACCAGGTAACCACTACCTAGCAGGAGTAATCGCCTCAAAAGACGAGCCCAAGTAAGCCTCCACAATCTAAGGTAGGTGCATCCATCCTTACCAAACCACACCTCTAAAGGCACCTAGACATCTTAGAGTATTTGATGATCTAGGAATTCCTTTAAGTCAAGCGATGAAGATTCTCCAAGAAAAGAATATCACCAAACCCCTCTCCCTAAGAACAGACCAACCATTCTTGGGAAAGTATAAGAATGCTTGGCGCGACTACCACCAAGCAAAGGGCCACGCTACCGACAATTGTAGTGCTCTCAAACATCTATACCAAAACTTGATTGATTAGAACGTGATCGCCAAGTTGAAAATAACAAACAATCTTCTATCAGATCATAAGTCAACATGCTCACAACTAACGAAGAATCCGTTGACGCCGACACGTTACTAGACCTGATCCATGTGCTAAACTAGAAATCAACATGATTGATCCTTAACACGTCTGTTTCTAGTAAAATTTATGAATAATGGAAGTAAAAAAACGATTGCCCATATCTACGCCTTGATAGATATCACGACAGTACGTGGTGGAACAGATTTTCAACCCAGTTTTATGAAAAACCATACCGACCAATGTGCCATCCACATCCTAATTGCCCGTAGGGACTAAAAGAGAAAACGAGCCTAGAGTTCTTAACCTAGGAGACAACCTCCTGAGTCCACTGAAAAAGGACAAATGCTAATATTTCCATTTGGGAAATTCTGATGTACTCTATCGAGCATAGGAAAGTAGACCTTAATGAGTTAAGAAAGACTAATGTCTCTTCTAACACCATCCAAAAAGAACTAGTAGGGATCATATCCGCTAGTTTGCAACATAATATGATCGACTTTGAGGACAAGGATCTTTAATTAGTCGAATAAACCATGATAAAGCCCTCTATATTATGTGTGAATGGAGGGAAAGACTGTTCCAATGGTCTTAATAGATAGTGGATCCGCTCTTAACATATGTCATTGGTGGACTTTTGAGAAAATTTGTGTATCTTGAGACAAGATAATACCATATAACCTGTGTGTTAAAGGCTTCAACAACTCTAGTCGTGAGATAATGGGTTGCCTCAAGTTCACTGTTTGAGTGACCGATAAACTCTTTCAAGTTGACTTTTGTGTCATCAACATGTAACCTTCCTATAACTTGATATTTGGAAGGTTATGGATGCATCAAGATAAGGATTTAGCCTCTACATTGCACAAAAGCTCAAGTTCATCACCAACAACTAAGTTATCACCTTCAACAACGAAACTAACACTACAACACTCATTGGGTCTACCTATATTGACACCCTAAGGTTGAACTTAGTGGGTTTGAGATATGTCCAATCCTCTTAAAAGTTACGGACTCTTCTAAACACCCTGAATTTAGTACGTTTAGTCTCCCCTCCATTAGAATGATGCGCAAAATTGAATATTTCTCTAGCATGGGCATAATCCCGAACGCAATGGCATGCCATCATTCCTACAACCATGTTGCAACATGGATTGCCACGGTCTAGGAAACATCCCTATAAGATTCGAAGAAATCCATAAGGAAAGGATATCCAAACGACGCATAACTGTTCCACCAACTTTGAATAGACATTTCATCCGCGAGGAACAAAGCACTCTATGTTTTGACTTCCCCTAACCCTTTACCAATCCAAATTTATAGAGACATTTTCCATGTCTCAAAATATTTTCAGACTGTCCTTATAATCCTAACTCTTCTGTTTGCATGATTAAGAAAAGAACAGACTATTGGCGCGACTTCATGGAAAATTTGGCTTGGACTCCAAAGATAGTTGATCCAGCTTTGGAAGCCAACACTTCCCTTATTCAAGGAATCGACTCCATTTCATCTGTCGATAGAAAGATCGACGAAAGTAGAACTCTTTCTCCTCTAATGTGGTAGAGAGTTATTAAATATTTTACATTGTAAAAAATCTAAGAACAATGATTTTGTTAGATCATCTTATCTTATTGTAATAAACCCTCGATATAACATATGAAATAGACTTCAAATCTATGAGTAAAAATAATATTTCCTTTTACTCTAACTTAAACATCAAAACCAAACACTTCTTAGAAACTGATGATGAGATTGTCTCCGTAGAAAAAAAGACAATCAAATCAATTTAAACACGACCATCGATCCTCAAATTGTACTAATTGGTCAAACTTTATACTCACGAGAACATTTGGAGTTAGTTGATTTATTAAAAGCCAACAAAGAAGTATTCTCTTGTTCATACAAGGACATTCCATGATTTGATTTAAAGATCACACGCCATTATATCCCTTTATATCTTGACGCCAATGTGCCATCATTATGTGTGATCAAAAAGAGAACCTGAATAAATCCTGAAAATCTCTAAAAACATTGATAAAATGTTTTTGTGTTGGTTGAGGTATTGAAATCATCATTATGTGTTCTCACTTAGACTCTAGTCATAATTGCTACGAAAAAAACAGAATGTATCGATTCTACTAGATATACCCCGGAAATGAAAAAATAAAACAACTCAAGTGGTTGAGGTATTGAAATCGCCATTCGTTGCTCACTTAGATTCAAGTCTTGATTGCTATGGATAGGGGTGGCCAAAAAATCCGATCCGAAAGATCCGATCCGTTGATCCGGCCAATCCGATCAGAAAAAATACGTATCCGATGGATCAGATTTGGATATCGATCCGATCCGATATTTTTACCGGATTTCTGGATCGGATACGGATCGGGCAAAAAAAACCCGGATACCCGAAACCGATCCGATGATATTTAAAATTTATTACATAAATAAATATAAAAACAAAATATTATAAAATAATTAAATATATCTCTCTCTACCTTTCTTTTTCTTTTCTCTGTCTGTTTACAAACCCATATCAAACGGGTTTCTTACCTTTCTTTCAGATCTGTTTCTTCTTCTTCACATTTTCTTTTCTCTGTCTGTTTCTCAAATCGTCTGCTGGAGTTGTTCTTCTTCACATTTTCCTTTCTCTGTCTGTTTCTCAAATCGTTATCATTAGAAGTTGCTGGAGCTTGGAGGCTGGAGCTGCTGCTGTAACTTGCAAAAAATCGGATCAGCGGGTATCCGACCGGTCGATCCGATCCGATCCGGTATTTTCGGATCGGATAGTGGTCGGATACCGGATCGGATACGGATCGCAATTTTTGAAAAAAATAGAGGCGGATATCCGATCCGAAATACCGGATCGTATCCGATCCGTAGGTTTGGCCACCCCTATATAGAAGTATTACAAATCCAACTAATCCCAGACGGCAATGGTAGAAAAGTCTGAAGAATAAAAAAAAGGCATAAAAAATTTCAATCCAGTCTATCTCTTTGATAAAGGCTCCACCATTTCATGGATTCCTTGTGGAATAAAACCCACATGTTCTTACCCAGGAATCAAATTCACATATGGATCCCCTAGACTTACTTTGGCCAAGAAGTACCTTTAGCAACAAAAATCTATACATATATTAATTCATCATTTTAGGTATCTGTTTTTAAGATGGATGATCAGTTTGACAGATTAGATGAACCAATCTATGTTGAGAGTTATTTGAGCAATTTGTCATCAAAGTTCTATGGAGAAGTTACTCAATAGATGCTCAAAACATGCTGATTTTTCGAAAAGTAACAATGATATTAGATTTTTTAAGACTATTGTCGGCTTGAAGATCAAAGATCTTTATGAACAAATTGTTGCCAGTAGAACTTCTACACATGTTGAAGTTAAAGCTTGAGAAAGGAGGATGGAAGAATTTTCCACCATCTTCTTTTTTTGCTTTTTTTTTTTGCTTTTTTTTTTTTGTTCAGAATTATATTCTTTTAATTTACTCAGCTGGTTGATATTAAGAGATAATATAATATATGAGAATACAAAAAAAATGATTTTTTTTCTCCACTATTTTTATTTATTTTGTTTTTCTTACACTTACATGAGGTAAATGTTAGTTTGTTATATTAGAAAAACCTAAAACAAATTTACAAACATGGATTTAATGAAGAAAACAAACCCACGGATAAATCAAATAAAACTTCAAATTAAACTTAAAGTTAAATTTTATTTGTGAATTAATGGATAGTGAACACGACCAGTCTTTTGCCATTTGGTTGCGTCATGGTTCATAAGTGAAACCAAAGCATGAGAACTTTTTTTTAACGTATAAAGTCTC
This sequence comes from Impatiens glandulifera, assembly GCF_907164915.1. Classification (NCBI taxonomy): domain Eukaryota; kingdom Viridiplantae; phylum Streptophyta; class Magnoliopsida; order Ericales; family Balsaminaceae; genus Impatiens; species Impatiens glandulifera. Next base: position 25,097,112 of record NC_061864.1, read on the forward strand.
GACAAAATAATAATCTAAATAGGCATAAAATTAAAAATAACCAAAAACATTTCTATACAGCAACATAAAGTTCTAGAACATGGATCTTCTAGCAATAAACCTAGCCACTATATACACATTAAAATTCAATGAAAATGAAAACAACATACACATGAAATAATCATATTCTCATACACCATCAACACAATAACAGTCATATAATTATAAACCAATCATATTTCTTCCATGTTTCGCCTAATTACTCTTCAAATCAATCAGGTGAGAAAGATCACGATCCTGGGAAAGATAACTCGTTTTCCTACCAGCAATTCTAGCACTAGGTCTAATCGAGCTCTTCGAAAGTGGATATTGAGACATATTCATTGTGCAACAAGAAGGTTGTCAACCGTAAGCACATATATACAACATTCATGAGCAATTCCTGTACACAAACCATAAGGGGAAGAAATCTATACAATTAATCTCAGGAGAATATTCTTTCTCTAAATTGTTGTGCTGGTTCAAACAATTTATTTTGATCAAACACTTGGTGTGTGCAGTTTCTTTTATTTGATTTTGTTTTGGCAGGTTTATGATAAGATCTCATCATCATAAATATTTTATTAGAGAAATGATTTGGGCAACGAAATTACAGCGAAAGAAATGTTACAAATTCGACGTTGTCTGCCACATGAAGGAGAGAAAAAATATTTTATTTTTTTTATTTTTCTCACCGCCTTTTCAGCTTCTTCTTCTTTAGTTTCTTCTTCCGCTACTTCGGTGATTTCGGCGATTTCTTCTTCCGTGACTTCAGCAATTTCTTCTTTCTTCTACGACTTTAGCAATTTTTTCTTTCTTTCGCGTTTTTCTTCAGCTTACAAGTTCGAAAATGGTAAGCCTTCAAGTTTCCGAACATGATTTGAGTAACACTAACATGGCACTAATATCTATCGTCTATTCGTTTCTTTTACTTTTTAGAAGAATGAGATTCCTACAACTGCATTTAAATCTGTCGAAAACACTCAAAAGTAAGTTCCGGAACATGATTTATTTTTAGTTAAATTCATCCTGAACATGCTCCACTTCTAGTTAGATTTAGTATAAAAAACAAAAAAATTATGTTCTTCACAATGATTATTCAAACCTTGATCAAATTGTGTGATGATTATTTCGAAATACTCATAGGAACATATAGAAACTATTTACATCAGACTTTTTTTCGGGGGGGGGGACAGCTTAACGCTATTTCATTAAAAATCCCAAAAGTGGGAGAGGGTCAAAATCAAAGTTAGACAATCTCTATCTTTGATTAAAGGATGACAAACAACGACCCTAGAGTAACTGATTGGAAACAACAAACAAACAAAGATTACAGTAAAAAACAACAAAAGCATACCAGACCTACAGTTTTAAAATTTTGATTTTGTTGTGAACTTCCTCTTTGACTACTCTTACTCTTCTTTAGAATCCCAATTTACATTTTTCAAAACCCAATTTGCTTTCCTTGAATTCTAGCGATTATATTTACGTCGCATCCTCACATGTTTGGCTCTAGGCTTTACTATTGGTGATTGAACTGTTGCATATGATGATGTTTGTTTGTGAGCTGCGCATTGCTTGAGTTGTTTCGATTTACTTTAATAGTCTCCTCTTAACTTTCCTCCATTACTTTTCTATCACTTCCATCTGTTAATTTTCCATTGCTTTCATCCCCCGATTCTTCACATTTTTCTTCCTCCAATTCTTATTCATTTTCACACTCTAATTCTTCTTCTTTATCTGATTCTTCATCTTCTCATTCCTCTGATTTTTCATCTTCTCCTTCTTCTGAATCCTCAACATTTTCATCATCTGCTTCTTCATCTTTAGTTTCCTCTAGATTCTTTCCAGTTCCTGATTCTTCAGTTTCATTTTCCTGGGGGTTTTCTCATTCTGCTCCTGAACTTTTAGGCTATCCTTCTGTTTCTGAACTTTCAAGATTTCTTGTTGTTCTTCAATTGTTTTTTCACATTGATTACTGACATGTTCAAAAGTATTGCAGAATGCACATCTGTTTGGCCTCCATTCATATGAAATATCCATGACTGTGGGCTTACCTCTTCTGTCAATAACTGTCATTTTTGTTGGTAGAGTACTTCTATGGTGCACTTCAATGTTTATCCTAGTATATGTGATGTGTTCTCTTTCTTTCGTGATTGGGTCCATATACAATGGTTTTCCTAGTAGACTATCAAAATGACTAAGTGATTCTGCATTGTACATATGAGCCGGAATGTTCCTTAGTTTGAACCAAATTTGAGTCGTTTCTTTCGGTTTGTTACGTAGGTTCAATCTTTCAGACCATCTTTTCAGCTTCATGCAGTTTGACCCAACATAAGTATGCCCCAACTTCAGAATATTCTCCAAATTTGTTCCATGCTTGAACTTTAGGAAATAAAGATCATTGATATTTGCAGATACCTTTTCCAATCCAATGTGCTCCCATTGCTTTAGCAAAGCATCCTTAGTGACCAAGAAAGATACACATTTTTTTCCTATATAGTTACCAATAACTATATATTCCCACTCTTTAATGCATTTCTCTTCAACTTCAAGGGGTAATTTAAACTCAAAAGGAGATTTAAGAATCTCAACATTTGGTTTAAAATTCCCAAATCAATTTTGCCTTTGTATTGTACCTGAGTTTCAGATTTATGTTAAATGTTTTTCTTCACGACTTCATTTACTTTCCAACTGGAGTTACTTCGGATTGTGTAATTCTTGGTTTTTGGGCACTTCATTAGCTCCCGCATTGTCTCTACAGACCAACAAACTATCTTATCATATTCTTCTTTTGGGAGTAAATTCCAGTTCTGAAAATAGTGAATATTAAGTTGGGCTATGAACTGTTGAGTTTTTTCCTTGCTAAGAACAATCTCTTCTTTCTTCACTTGAAGTAGCAATTTCGAAATTTGATTCTTTAGTACGTAGAGATTAGCCCTTTCATTATATTCAACCCTCCATTTTACATATTTGTTGACTTCTGCCTGAATACTTTCTGTCATTTTAGTTTTTTTCTGAGAATTTTCTCTATTTTCCTTCTGCTCTATTTCAGCATTCTCATAACTCTATTTCAGCATTCTTATAACTCTGTTTTTGCTTTGTTTTAGTCATCACTTTCTTGCTTGTATCAATTTCCCCGAATTCTTTTCCTTCTTTTGCCTTATTTTTGTTCTTTTTCCCCAATGTTGAAGAGAAGAACACAGTAATAAAGAAGAGTAAATGCATAAACAGGGCAATTTCGAAACTTTAAGATTTAACGACTAAATCGCTTCGAAAGACAACCTTCCGAAAACACCCAAGATCAGAGAACTAATCGACGCTCGCAACCAGGAAACAAGCGTTCAAAAAAGATGTCGATGCAATTCTAATAGATTTAGGGTTAGCGTCACTTACTTCGTGAATCATGTCGTATGTGCCGATCGTGTTGTTCGTGCCGATCGTGTCAATCGTGCCGATTGTGTCGACTGTGCCGATCATGTTTCAATCGACGAGTGACTATCTACATTAGACTTCAGTTGTCAATCTTGAACTAGAGCTCAAAAACAGTAAGATTTTTTTTTTTAATTGGGACATTTTTGTCTCGAACATGGACATGTTCTGGACATTTTTTTCGAATAGTTTGAGACAATTATGAAATTTTATTATCTATCATTGTTTAACCATATTTTATTATAATCTTTATTGTCATTAAATTCTATTATTTTTTACACAAATGAGGTGGTGATAATTTCTATAACTCACAATTATATTATGTTATTTTTCTAACAAGTCATTACATTATTTCTTGTAATTGTAATAATTAATTCGTAATTTATTAGGCATTTACTTGACTATATAACATCATGAAGAATTAAGTACTTTCATCTGATTTTTTAGAGTATATAAAAGGAGCCATCGACCATCGACAACAGTTTTTTCACTATTGAACACAACAGATACAGTTGAAGATTAAGGGTGTGCATCTCTCCCCAAACAGACCAACATGTAGTCACAACATAATTTTTTTTACTAGGACCTTGTCAATGGGCTTTTACAATCTAATTAATGTTGGTGTTCCTTGCCATTGCGGGCGGGTTTTAAATTCCAGGTAAACGGGTCAGGGTTTTCTCTTATGAAAACGGATTAGAGTATAAATACTTTTTTTTGGGTATTTTTCTCATAACAGAGCAAATAGAGAGAGAGTGAATTACAGATCTAGGGTTTTCTGGTTTCCTTCTTCTTCTTGTTCTTTGGTTGATCCAGAGTGAGAGATTGGGGGAGCTTTTGATTGTGGAGTAGTCCAATCATTCCTAGTGTAATCACTTCTTTCATTTGAGAGTAGGGCATGTAAGTTTCTACTATTGACATTTGTTTGATTTAGTGAAACTTATCCCTCCCGTGGACGTAGGTTGATTTTGACCGAACCACGTATATTGTGTTGTCGTTTATTGCTTTGTGCTATTTCAGTTCTTGGTAATCTGTTTATCGTCATAGACGATTTGGAATCTGATTTGCTACAGGTTTTGATTTCTAAGAAGATCCATAGTTTTGTTGTTGCAAAACCCAACAGTGGTATCAGAGTAGTATTAATTGGTTATCTGTTTTAACATTGGAGCAGAGTGCTTTGCTGGTTATTTGGCGAAATTCATAGAAGGGATCAACTGGTTTCTTTGCTGGTGTTTTTGTCAGTTGTTAAGGCAGTAATAATGGGGAAATCTAGACCTGATATGGTGGGTCTGAATGGTACAAACTACAGACAATGAAAACTGATGATCAGTGATCTGTTAGTTTCAGATGATTTGAATGAAGCAATTGAAAATGAGGGTGTTAGACTTGAGACTACAAAAGAGGCTGATTGGAAAAAGATAGATAGAAAGGCCTACAGCTTTATTCGTTCCTGGGTTGGTGTAAATGTTGTGCACCATGTTGAGAATGAGACTACAGCGTATGGTGTATGGAGCAAACTTGAAGCTCTCTATGCTGGGAGGTCAGCAGGGAATAAAGCAGCACTGGTACGAATGCTGGTGAATCTGAAGTACATTGATAATAAATCAATTGCTGAGCACTTGAATGAATTTCAAAATATTTTGAATCAACTGAGTAGTATGAAGATAAACTTTGATGATGAGGTGCAAGCACTTTTAGTCCTTGGATCTTTGCCTGCAAGTTGGGAGACACTTATTATCACTCTGAGCAACTCAGCACCAAATGGTAAAGTCAACATGGCATTTGTCACCAGTTCCTTACTTGATGAGGAGAATCGAAAGGGGGGTAAACCCTCTAAGTCTGATATGTTGGTGGCTGATAGAGGAAGATCAAAAGATATTAGAATTGGTTCGAGCAGGGGAAAGTCTAGAAGCAAGTCTTGAGCTCCAAAGAAGGATGGTGTTTGCCATTACTGTGGAAAAATGGGTCACTGGAAAAATGAGTGCTGGAAATTTAAAAATGATAAAGCGAAGGGTACAGTGAAGCCCAGAGAAAAGAAAGAACAGAGTGCAGATACATCTGCTTATGCTTCAGATGGTGAACTGACATATGCTTCTAACTGTCAAGACTCCTGTCTTAGCACATCTTCAAATGAAACAGCATGGATTGTTGACACAGGTGCCTCATTCCATATAACTCCACACAAAGGTTACTTCCAGTCCTACAAAGCTGGTGATTATGGTGAGGTTCGCATGGGTAACAGTGGTGTGTCCAAGATAGTTGGTCTGGGTGATGTTAGAATTGAGACAAACATGGGCTGCTTCCTGACATTGAGAGATGTAAGACATGTTCCTGATTTGAGAATGAATTTGATTTCAGCAGGTAAGCTCGATGATGGAGGCTACCATAATGTTTTTAGTGGTGGAGCATGGAAGCTAAGCAAGGGTTCATTGGTTATTGCACGAGGTAAGAAATGGTGTTCCTTATACAAGACAAATTTGAAAATTGTCTATGATGCGGCCTATTCTGTTTTAATGGAGTCATCCTCTGAGTTGTGGCACAAGAGATTAGGTCACATTAGTGAAAAGGGGCTGAATGTTTTGATCAAGAGGAATGAGTTGCTGAATCTCAAGGATGCTCATCTTGAAAATTGTGAGCATTGCTTGAAGGGTAAGCAGAACAGAGTCTCCTTTAGTAAGTCAAAAGTTGAACTGAAAAAGAATGTCCTTGAATTGGTCCATACAGATGTTTGTGGTCCTATGAAGATTAAATCCATAGGCGGTGCTTCCTATTTTGTAACCTTCATAGACGATGCATCTAGGAAGGTTTGGGCTTATGATATAAAGTCCAAGGATGAGGTTGCAGCAAGGTTTGAGGTCTTTCACAAGCTGGTTGAAAGAGAGACAGGAAGAAAACTGATGAGGGTGCGGTCAGATAATGGGGGCGAGTACATAGGCTCATTTGATGATTATTGCAAAGAGCAGGGTATTCGACATGAACAAACTGTGCCCAAGACTCCACAACAAAATGGTGTGGCAGAGAGGATGAACAGAACAATGTTAGAACGGATGAGGAGTATGCTCTCTCATGCCAGGTTGGCTAAGCATTTCTGGGCTGAAGCCATGAGCACTGCAGTGTATGTGATCAACCATTCTCCCTCCAAGCCATTAAATAATAAGTGTGCAGAAAGCGTCTGGTCAGGTAAAGATGTTAATTATGACTATTTACGTGTTTTTGGTTGCAGGGCTTTTGTGCATGTTCCAAAAGATGAGAGGTCTAAGCTAGATGCAAAAACCAGACAATGCATATTTTTGGGGTATGGTGATGAAAAGTGGGGATACAGGTGTTATGACCCAGTTGATAAGAAGGTTTTGAGAAGCCGGGATGTGGTATTCCTTGAAGATTAGACTATTGAGAATTTTGAAGATGGTGAAAATCTTGATGCATACATATGTGACCTTTCTGGTCTTGAGTTGTCTCATGATGTTGAGGAGACAAGGCCACATGTAGCTTCAGACTCAGATAGTGATGATGATGTTCCTCAGGATCAAGCTGTAGGCCATGGAAATGATACTAATACTGAAACTGATCTTGGTGATAATGTTGAGGTTGATTTTGAAGTTCAACAAGAAGATGGAAATCAACAGAATCAACAAACATAGGTACTTCAGAGGTCTACTAGGGAGAAAAGATCAAGTTCTAAGTATCCTGCTACAGCGTATGTTCTTCTAACTGATTGTGGGGAGCCTATATGCTATAAGGAGGCTCTTGCGGATGCTCATAAGAAAGAATGGCTAGCTGCCATGGATGAAGAGATGAAGTCATTGCTGAAAAATGGCACATATGATCTAGTTGAAAGACTAGAGAACAGAAAAGTATTACAAAATAAATGGGTGTACAAGATCAAGCAAGAAGGTGATGATAACAAGACAAGATACAAGGCTAGGCTGGTTGTCAAAGGTTTTGGCCAGAGGCATGGAATCGATTATGATGAGATTTTCTCACCGGTAGTGAAGATGACTTCTATCTGGGTGGTGTTAAGTCTAGCTGCTTGTATGGATCTTGAGGTTGAACAACTTGATGTCAAGACTGCATTTCTCTATGGTGATTTGGATGAAGATGTTTATATGGAGCAACCTGAAAGTTATAATAAGAAAGATGAGGAAAGAAAGGTGTGCAAACTTGTCAAAAGTCTGTACGGTTTGAAGCAAGCACCAAGGCAGTGGTATCTTAAGTTTGAGTCGTTCATGACCATCCATGGGTACATGAAGACGTCTACAAATCACTGTATCTTTGTGCAAAAGTTTGCTTCTAATGATTTTATTATACTTCTCCTATATGTTGATGACATGCTGATTGTTGGGAGAGACAAACTCAAGATTGCCAAGTTGAAAAAGGATTTGGCTAAGTCTTTTGAGATGAAAGACTTGGGTCAAGCAAGACAAATTCTTGGAATGCAGGTCATTCGTGATCGGGTGAAGAAAAGGCTATGGTTATCTCAAGAGAGAGATATTGAGAAGATTCTAAAACGATTCTGTATGGACAAGGCAAAGCCAGTTGCTTGTCCATTGGCTACACACTTGAAAATAAACAAGACAATGTCTCCCAAGGATGAAGAGGAAAGACAAGAAATGTGCAGTGTTCCATATGCTTCAGCAATAGGCAGTCTGATGTATGCAATAGTCTGTACAAGACCGGATATAGCTCACGCGGTTGGAGTACTTAGTCGTTTTCTTTCAAATCCTGGTAAGACACACTGGGAAGCGGTTAAGTGGCTAATGAGATATCTTCGAGGGACCTCCAAATACGCTTTGTGTTATGGTACTGGAAAGTCACATGTTGAAGGGTTTTCTGATTCAGATATGAGTGGTGATATTGACACAATGAGATCAACTTCAGGGTATTTGTTTACTTTTGGAGGAGGAGCTGTATCATGGCAGTCTCGTCTACAGAAATGTGTTGCTTTGTCTACTACAAAAGCTGAATATATTGCCATTACTGAATGTTGTAAAGAAATGAGATGGATGAAAGAATTGTTGAAAGAAATTGGCATTGCACAAGACAGGTTTGTGGTGTTTAGTGACTCACGGAGTTCTATACATGTGAGCAAGAATCCAAGTTTCCATTCACGGTCAAAACACATCCAAAGAAGGTACCATTGGATCCGTGAAGTGCTCGAGAAGAAGGAGTTATACTTGGAGAAAGTGCACACAGATGAGAACGGGTCCGATATGATGACAAAGGGCTTGCCAAGAGGAAAGCATGAGATATGTTGTGCCAAAGCCGGAATGGTTCTGGCAGAAGTGCCACGATGATGAATGTTTATAGCAACATTCTCCCATGGCTCGGAAGGGGGAAAATTGTTGGTGTTCCTTTCCATTGCGGGCGGGTTTTAAATTCCAGGTAAACGAGTCAGGGTTTTCTCTTATGAAAACGGGTTAGAGTATAAATACTTTTTTTGGGTATTTTTCTCATAACAGAGCAAATAGAGAGAGAGTGAATTACAGATCTAGGGTTTTCTGGTTTCCTTCTTCTTCTTGTTCTTTGGTTGATCCAGAGTGAGAGATTGGGGGAGCTTTTGATTGTGGAGTAGTCCAATCATTCCTAGTGTAATCACTTCTTTCATTTGAGAGCAGGGCATGTAAGTTTCTACTATTGACATTTGTTTGATTTAGTGAAACTTATCCCTCCCGTGGACGTAGGTCGATTTTGACCGAACCACGTATATTGTGTTGTCGTTTATTGCTTTGTGCTATTTCAGTTCTTGGTAATCTGTTTATCGTCATAGACGATTTGGAATCTGATTTGCTACAGGTTTTGATTTCTAAGAAGATCCATAGTTTTGCTGTTGCAAGACCTTGTCAATGGGCTTTTACAATCTAATTAACAGTTAGCGTATGAACAAAAAAAGTCGTGAAGACCATAGGCTTCAGAGGGCTTCTGTCACTTGGCTTTTTAAAATGTCTTGGTGAACTATCTCGACACATCGTTAGATCATTCGACTATAGTAGGCGTGTGATCATCCTACGAAATGATGAGTAAGTCAAAATAGATGAAGAGGATGTTTAGTGCATATTGGACATCCCTAAATGGGAGATTGGAATTGTGGAGTCAATTTGAAACGAGACAATGTACTATGAATATGATGTTCAGTTGAGAGAGTAGAGGAGACGATGGAGAATCATGCAAAACAGTGGTAGTCCTAAAAAAATTAAAATGTCATAGAAGATTTTAAACAACCGAGCAACTGTCAATAATTTTAAGATAGACTTTGTAGTCTATGTTGTCAGGTATAGAGTTAATCTTAAAACTTACATTCCAAATAATCATTCATTTATATACACTTCTCTTACCCAATTTTTGTACTTGTAGGTTTAAAATCATGAAATTTATATTTGATGTTAATATTATCTGAAAGTTGAATTGGTGTCAATTCATAATTTATGGATAGGTTGATGTTTGCAAAAAGTGGTAGATAAATGAAAAAAGTCATTTTCATGGACCGCAAATATTTCTCTTTATAAATAATCTTTATCAAATATCAGTACTTTAATTCAATGTTTATTCAAATGTAAATATAAATGTTCTAACATATTGAATATTATTTTTATTTGCGCTACATGGATAAGATTGTGAACCATGAACTCCAACTACCTTACAAACTGTTATTTCCGATATTGTCATATTGGAATGACAATAAGATGAAAAGTAGCATGAAAATAGAATTGAGACAAGGAGGATTCAGATTTGAAAGGGATGTTGGACGCTTACCACTTTCTAGGACCCACCAAGATGAGCCTAAGATGGTGGTAGATGAGGTGGTGCCTCAAATGGTAGAGGTGATGCCTTAGATTACAGAGGATGAGCCTTAGTTGTCATAGTATGATGTGGATAGTCAAGGGCAACGGGAGCCTGAGAAAGACAAGCATGCGCCAGTATTAACCCCCTCCATTGTTATAAATGCATTAATGACTATTGCTATATCTGCATATAATATGGCAAAAGTCACATAGCAATATCAGCACAACAATAGAAAATGAACTCAGGTGTATTATTTGATACTTCGATCCATGTCTTATATGAGGCTATGGACAGAAATGAATTTCTTAGGGATTTCCACCACAAATACTTCACAAAGACTGTAGAAGCCACATAGCTTCGAGTTGAAACACCCCCCAAAGTGGTGGTTGACATAAATTCAACTCGTAGAGGAGGTTTGAGTTGAAACACCACCTGAAGTGGTGGATCCGCAAAGGAGGTTCAAGTTAAAATATCACTCAAAGTGGTGGTTGGCATAAAATCTCAACTTGCAAAGTAGTTTCAAATTGAAACACCACCCGAAGTGGTAGTTTGAGTTGAAACTCCATCCGGAGTAATGGTTGACATACAATCTCAACCCATAAAGGAGGTTCGAGTAGGAAAAGCCCTAATCAGAACACATCATAAAAAGAAGATTAAAATCTTCCGAAAGCTTTTAGCTCTCCATACATGACAACAACTTCGAAAAATATGCCATATACTTCGAAAAGATCATAATAAGTGACAAAGATAAACTCATTATGGAGTTAATTTTATCAAATGATATGGACTTAAGGTAACATCTTTAGAACTCTTCATAGTCATTAAAATATTTTCTTAATTCTTATTAGGATGTGTTTGCTTCATTTTTTCTTTTTAGGGAAATTTTATTCCGGGACATGCAAACCACTCTAACCAAAGACCATATGCTTTCAATGAAAAGTGAAAGATATCTAGACTCTGGAATAATTGATGTTTGGGCCCATATTATTAATTAAAGGAATAGTAGACAACCTAGATACGACATCTAGAGAATTTGCTTCTCAACACTTTCATATATAAGCTGTTTTTTTTATTTGATGGCCTTGTTAGGCGCTGTTTATTATCTTTGTTTTTTAATGTGATGTTCATTTGCAGATGATACATTATTTTGAAGATTCTTTTTCCGTCACACTTCAAAAATAAATGAAATTATTTAATATATATCATCTGAAGAATTAAAGACGGATAACATTGACCTCTCCAATATTTTATTTTTCGGCTACCTGACCATATGACATCTTAAAATGGGACTTTGCACATTTTCTTCCCTATTATAGAGATTAGCCATTACATATTTTCTACATCAATATTCCAAAAAATAAATTCAAATGATTGACAAATTTCCATTGCTAAAAGGTTTAAATTGGGAGGAAAAATATTTCACATCTCAGGTCATGGTAATAAGTTGAACTTTTCTAAAATTATTTATATTTCACATCTATGTTTATATTTTTTCTTGCCTTGGTAAAACATAAACTATCCTTTGTGAATTTCATAAAAAAAAGGTATTGACTCAACGATCGTCGTTTCAATATCTCAATTCTCGTTTAGGGTTTTGACATTTCCTTGGTAAGACCCGGATAATAAAATTGATTATGGAATTTACTTATGAGGCATTTGGAGACTTATACAAGAGATGAAGCAAAATGCAATTGTGTTTTGACCAAAAAATGTAAGTTATACAGTTTTAACATATTAGTTGTTTAACATTTTGATTGTTTGAGAATTCTCTATACAAATTTACTGAGACTTATTTTTTCGAAGGCCAAAGAAATAATTGAGGCATTAAGGATAAAATACAGTACGGTGATCCTACTATCAGATCTAAACATTGTTAGGAAGGAATTGCCTCAAAAGTTTTGTCCCGTTGAGAAAAAAATTTATAGATGAACACAAATTGAAACATTATATATGAAATGAAATACAATTGGTTGTTTCAAATGAAATGAAAAAGTCTGTTGAAAATCAATACAATTTGACATGACATTATTATATAAATACACTAATCTGGTTGCTAACTATCTGCATTATACATCATTATATATTTTTTTAATGCATAAAATTTATAAATTCATGATCTAAATCAAAAAAAAAAAAAGGAACAAATTAAAGAAACAAAACTAGGAAATTCAAATATCTCTACTAATTGAGATGAGAAAACTAATAACATTTTTGTCCCGAACATAACCATGTTCGAGACATTTTTATACAATATCTTTTTAGAAAAAATCAAGTTTTTTTAGTGGAAACTTATTTGTAAGTTTTCTTTTAATAATCAACACGAATATAAAAAAGTCTCGAACATACTAAAATCAAGTTTTATTTAATAATCCACTATCTTATGAAAGTTTGAGTTATAACATGTTCACAAAATTAACATCCTTAATCCTATGTGTTGTCAATGAGGTAGTAAGCATTCATGTTTGTTTGTGCATTTCTTGTCAACCCTAACTGCGAAAGTTGCGATGACAAGAGAAACGTGAATGAAGTATTAATAATGCTCAAACTTTCATTCTAGGTTGTGGAGTTTATGTTGAAATTGATGTTATAGGCTAAAACAAAAAACATTTACAAAACTTTTATTAAACATGACATGATAAATAATTAAGATAAAGAATAATGCAGTCAAACTTTCTTTCAGAATCTCGAGTTGGTGATCGATTTCCTTATAATTTTCTCAATGAAAGATTGTTTCTTCTTAGTAGGTGGTCGACCTCGATCTCTTGCTTTCATAAGAGAGTGTATCAAAATTCTTGTTGATGGAGATACTTTTGTGCCTTTGTCTAGAGATACTTTGTGCATTTGTTTTCCCTTCCATTATTATGTTCAATAAACATAAATTGTTCCTTGAAGACTTTTAGTTCGTTGAGCAAAATAGAATAATTTTCTTCAGATGTTGCTCCAAGATGTTGAATCTCTTGCATTAATGGGGTTAAACTGTTGTAAAGTTTTTTTCTTCCACAGACATATCTAAATCATAAATGTTGATGATAGTTTGATACTCACGCTTAATATCTTTACGTCACTAGTCCATGATAAAATACACTGGTACCTTATTCACCTTCATTTTACTCAATACGGTAACGATATGTTTACACAAAATACTTCTAAACTCAAACATTCGACATTCACTTAACATTGTAGTCCATTTCGGTATAGTGCACTTTGTAAAAGATATCTCTTAAATGTTCTTCAATAACCCTCAAAATGTTCTCATCAACTTCAATATAAAATTTGTTCCTTCCTCTTTTAATATAGAGATATGCAGAATCACTCTAAACCCTAAACCCTTAAATATCTCTTTAGTGTAAAAGTTTTGAAATTGTCTTTCAAAAGCATAATCACTCACAATTGGTATGAGAGAATTAAACGATTGAAATTTCAGTTTCTTTTCTTTCTCAATATTCTTTAACAAAGTCTTATCATATTGCTCCACGAATTATTTGAATGATGTTTTGGAGTTCACAAAGTCATCATAAGAGGAATTCATACTTTCACTATGTAATAAAAAATAATAATTATATATATATATATTAATTTATTATTATGTAAAATGACTGAAATAAAAAATATAATTTTTTTTTTTATAAAACTTTGATAAATTAATAAAAATATTTAAAATATAAAAGAAATTTAAATAGATTTAACTAAATAGGTTAAGTTGTAAGATGTTTGAGAAATGTATTTGAGACTTATTAATTACTACATACTTGAAATAACTATTTTTTAGCACAAAATTTTAAAAGATATATATTAATTACCACATGTTTTTTTTAATTTATTTAATTATATATATATATATATATATATATTAATTTTAAATATTTTATAATGTTTGTCCAATTATCTATCCTAATAATATTTTTCTAAACAATTAATTATATTAAATTTATTTATTTATTCATTTATGATAATATCAATTTTTAATAAATAATTAAAATCATATAAATTTAAAAAAAATGAAAATGAATTGGTTATGTGATGTTTAATATTTTTATTTTTTAAATAAAAAAATCAACCCTAAATAATATTATACCGAAGTAGAACTTTTATATAATTTGATTCGGAATTTGATTCAAAACTTAATGTTTTACTATTTCTCTTCACACCTACCCGAGTTATGTTGTGATTCGTCGCACTTGCAATAATTTATACATTTGATTTTTTCTTTAATTGTTCTTTAAATAGAAATAAATTATTTTCAAATCATATAAATGAATTTTTATAATTTTATATATTTGATAAATTTAGACATATATATTAATATTAAATTTTAATTAAAAGTACCTTTTATAAAAACAAAATAAATTTAAATAATATTATTTCTATTCAAAATATTTTTACATAAATATATATATTCTTACCCGTGCATTTAACTAAAAATGTTAAAATGAATAATAAATCTAAAATTATTTAATTCCTAATAATAAAATAATTCAAATTTTAAGAAGAATTCAATTAATTTAAAATCAAGTAACAAACCTTGAAACCATAAATTATTAAAAGAAATAATTTGAAAGATATTTAATTATTATAATATAAAAAATATGTTTATATTTAAAAAAAAAATTATTTATAATTCATGATAATGACTCTCTTATTTTTATTTTAAATATATAGATTTTCATTTTTCTATTCAATTATACATAAATAATAGTTTATTAAAATTATATTTTAATAAAAAAATTATGATTTTTTAAGATAGTAGTTAACTAATAACAGTAAAATTAATTTTGTTTTAGCATTTTCATCCTCATCCACACATTTTTTTTACTAACATTTGTTCTTTCATAATTGTGTAAACATTTTTTTTTTGTTATAATAATAATAATGTGTTGTGTCTTAATTTTTTTTTTTACCAAAATTCTCTAAAATACACTATTTTTTAAACACCTTTTTTATATTTTTACCAAAATTCTCTAAATTTATGATCAACTTTGTGGGATTTTTTTAGGATTATATCAAAATTTTAATTTTTTTATTATATTATTATCATTATAAACACTCATTTTAATTAAAATATTTGTATCTTATTTTTAATAATTTTAAATTTTAAATAAAAAAAGACATTTAAATAAATAAACCAATTAATTTTCTTTTATCAATTTTCTTTTAAAAAATCTCAAAACAAATTTCTAAAAAACAAAAGTAAACAAGCGCGAAAAGAACCCGTTTCCAGAAACTCTTTCTCACATACCTTGTTATTCTCACTTTCGCGAACCCTCCTATTGCAACCAAGGTGGCTCTAACCCCCTTTTTCAACAAGCATAGGTGATTGAGTTGGTTTATGGAGAGAATATTTATTTTCCATGATTAATATTGACATCAAAGTTGGTTTGTATTGAAGGTCTACATTCTACATCACCCATTTCAGACTGCAACAAGACTTCTTGTGACAATAGAAATGAGACTTTGAAATCAAAAGGTAATTTGGTCTTGTCTTATTGGATTACCAAATGAATACTATATATAGTCTGACCATGAATAATTGATGGAATTGTCTAGAAATATTTATACTCAATTAATTTTAATCACTACTTCTTTACATGAGTTGTATTTTATTTTAATGTTATGACTTGAGTATCTGTAATTTGAAGGGGGTTGTGGTTAATTAATAAATAAATCACTTTTTTCAAAAATTAATTATTAGTTTATTGGAAATATAAATTACACAATTATTTATAAAGTGGGTATAGTTTTATAATTAAAAATTGCAAAATGGTCATTTAGATAAGAAAGGCAGCTTCTGACTTTTTCTTTATTATATTTTTGCTGAGCAAGCCTTCCAGACTTTATAACAAGTGGAAACATCAAAAGCACTAAATAAATTTTACAAAATAATATCAACAAAATTGAATATTGGCCTTATCTATAACATCATGTACTCTGAACAAATATAAATAAAGTTTTATTTATTTATTTAGAATTACACAATTACAGTTATAAATACTTTAAATTATTAATTTAAATGATCAAAATAAAAAATGAAAACGATTTTATTTTCTAGACAATAATATTATATTATCAAATGATCCTTTTTGTAATTTTTTATCGTTTATTTTTTTTTTTATTTCTTTTTGCCATATAATAATTATTGAATTTTATATATTATCTAAAACTAAGTAACAATTTGTCAAATAAGAGGACTTTTTTTTTTTATCAAAATAGTTAATGGTTAAACTTAATAATTAAGAATTAAAATTTATGAAATATATAAACTAAGTACTTATAAAATTCATAACAAATAATAATATAAAATTTAATAAAAGGTATTAAGTAAATTAAAAAAATTAATGTAACTAACTATAATAAACTAAACATTTATCTATAAGATTTAACGATTAATCAATTATCTATTACCTTATTATTTAAATAATTATATAATTAATTTTAATCATTACTCTTATTCCAACATGCATTTTTAATCCATACATCACTTAAAATTATTGTTGTAAATTTATAATTGTGTTTATAAATATATTAATTGATATAATATGTAAGTTAACTTGTATATTAACTCAAGAGTTAACTAATATTAAGTATTGGTTCAATAGTTAGCTCAAATATTATAATTGATGTCGACGAAAATCAGAAATAATTTTTTTTTTAAAATTTAATAAGTTAACAATATCCCTCGCATAAATGATTCTTATTTTAACTTAAAATATTCTTACTTATATTATGCATAGTCATATTATAGGCAATTTTAATTAATCCTTTCATCAATAAAAGGATTTTTTCTTTTAAAAAATTAATATATATATGAAAGTGATTAGTTACTTCTATAACTTTGAAGAGTCATTAATAGGTTAATCAAATATTTTATTCTCTTAAGTAGAATGAATGGGGCACATTAGCTATAGGCCTTTTCAAAAGTCATAACAACGTTTGAGAATAAAAAATGACAATGTTTTTTTAGAATTTACATCGATTTTATAAGTAATCATAAATCTGTTTGTGTATTTAACATTACTTGATAGATTAATTATTCAATAAACAATATTATGAAGTTACGTGTTTATTTTCAGTCGCGATGACAACAAGTTAACAACGACTATATATTAACACAAATTTAACATATAAAAACTATAGGGTAAATCAAATAGAACTTTTTATAATTCTAAACATATTGTGTAATACATAAAAACCAATTTAATTGTAATTAATATAACGGTAGTACTGTTATTCATCCTTATACATTATTTTATTCTATCTAAGTTGAAAAATACAGTATAAAACTCAATATCAAAATTAGAAGTGAAGAATGACGATTCATTTATGAAGTTGAAATTGCATAAATGTATAATATAATCTCAATAAATTATATTTAATTATCTATATAAAGTCCTTAAACTCTGGTCAACTTTTTGATACATGTAATACTTTATTTTTTAATTAAGTCTCTTTAAGTTCCAAAATATGTTTTGAAATATTACCACCCAATTTAGATAACAAAAATCAATAATTCTGGTTTAGTCTTATTTTCATTAAAAATACCTTATATAAATAAAGACACAATAATTTTAATATACCAAATCTATTTTTGTCATTATAATAAAAACAAATAATAAAATGTGAATGTGTTTATTACTAGTGAAAATCAGAACTAAGGTTTATACAATTTGATTCTTTTGTGTTATACTCATCCTTTT
This sequence comes from Impatiens glandulifera, assembly GCF_907164915.1. NCBI lineage: Eukaryota > Viridiplantae > Streptophyta > Magnoliopsida > Ericales > Balsaminaceae > Impatiens > Impatiens glandulifera. Next base: position 25,115,030 of record NC_061864.1, read on the forward strand.
TTCAGCTACTTCTATAAAAAAATTTAATTTCAGTAAAACTTTGAAATATTTAGATATAAAGATGACTTGGATCAAATGTCATTTAATATATTTATATGTTGATATTTCGTTATATTCTTTCGAATTTTCAGGCTAATGATCAATATGTGTATTCGAGGATATCAATAATAAATACATTCTCAATAAAAAAACTACTATAGTAAAATGGTGAGATTTAAAGATCAAATTTAGTTAACATCAAACAAAATTTATATTTGAAGTTATTTGATATTTTATTTTTTGAATTTTTACCAAAAAATCATATATCACGTTTTAATTATTTTAAAATATTTATTACTTAATTAATCAATTAAAATATTAAAATATATCTATTTTATTTTTATACAACTTAAATTTTAAATTCAAAATAACATTATATTAGTTCAACAAATTAAAAACTAAAATAATTTATTTTTTATTGAACAAGATTCTTTTCAAAAATCCAATTATAACCCTTTGGACAGTTTTTTTTTTTGTGTGGATATCAACCAGTCAATTAATTTTACAAACTTATTTATGAGTTTTCTCTTATATAGAATAAAATTCATGGTATTTGACTGTGAGTTTGACCAGTATAGATTATATTGAATTATAATCCTTGAAATCACATATATATATATATATATATATATTTATATATATATATATTTCTATTATCTCATTTTATTATTAAAATTTAAAATGTAATACAAAGAATCTAAAAAAATATATTTGCACCAAAAAATCTAGAAAACCAAAAAATAAATCCAAATATTTTTATTTTAGTCAATGTTAATAAAACTTAGAGCCTGTTTGTTTATTTAAAAGATTCTCACCAAATTCAAAGTTAGAGTTTTATTCTCAACATAACTCTAAATCAAACAAGCCTTATTTTCACATCACTATCTTGGGACAATGAATGTATAGTGGACTCTCTCCAATATTATTGAGACCATAATTTATTTGAATTTAATTAATATTTAATCAACAACCATATATTTTTCCATTAAAATTATTCTAATTATATTAAAAAATAGATTATTTGTATTAACAACTAATCAAACAAACAAGCCTTTAATTATTAACATTATCTTTTATAAATATAAAATTACTGTCAATAATATTTTGTTAATGTTCAATATTTAGTAAATCTATATTAATTAATTGTATTCAAGTATTTATGGTAATTACATCACCATTTACTAAAATTTTATCTTAAATAAATATAATTGGCATGTATCATCCCTCATTTTTTTTTTTGCTAAAAAATATCGTGAAAATATTTTCTCTTTTTTTGGACATAAATTAAATGAATACTTTATTTTAATAATATAATATAGCCGGTTAATCAACGGTAACAGGTCATATCTTTCCTATAAATACCAGTTATTTTTAATTCTTCCTTCCATTGTCTCTCTCTCTTAAATATAAACTATAAAGTAAGAAGAAGGAAAGATGGTCCGTCCAACTACACCGCAACCTCCGACGAACGTTTCTGTAACGCCGAAGCAATTAGCTTCAGGAATCGCTGATTCGGTCATTACTCTCATCTCTCTTTGCGGTAGTAAAGCGAAGAAGCAATTGAGTTTAGTTACGAAGAAGCTTCAAGTCGGAACTGGACGTTTGATTGCTTCTCCTTCGCCGATTGCGCGATCGAAGGTTATGATTGCTTCGATTAGCAATAAGATGATTCAGTTGAAATTGAAAAGGAAGAAGAGATCTGGTAAGGGAGAAGATGGATTGGATGGAGGATTGTGGCGTAGGACTATATTGATGGGAGATAAATGTCAGCCGTTGGATTTCTCTGGTGTGATTTATTATGATTCTGATGGAAAAGCACTGTCGGAGATACCGTTTAGGTCTCCTAGGGCAACTCCGATGTCGAATCATGCTTTGGTTCCTGCTAAATGAGATTCTCGTGTTCAAGTTCAGGTTCGAGTTTGAGTTTGAGTTCGAGTTTCGATGTAGTAAAGTAAAAGGTGATTGATCTGTTCGTCTCCTGTATAGGTATCAGAGAATTTGAGATGAAACTTAATTAGTTTCTTTTGATCTTCTTCTACTTTTTTTTTTTTTGATCTTCTTCTTCTTTTACTGTGTGCTGTTGTACTTCAGCCGATTTGAAGAAGTAATAACTTCAATTTCTGGATTGATTTGAGAAGAAATCAATGGTGGTTATCAAACTATAGATTTATGCAATCTCTTTTTATAAATCTTGTTTATGAATTTTCTTCCAATATTTGATCAAATATGAATTTGTAGAGTATAAGAAAATTGATTGTTTCATTCCAAAATGAAGAAAGTTAGATCTCAAATTTCAAACTTTTTGAAAAGGAAATTCTTATATTTTATCTATTATATAAAAATGTGAAAAAATGATTTTTTGCCCATATTTTTGGATTATATTAATTTTTAAATGACTATTTGTTAATTATTATTTTTATTTTCAGAGAAATAAAAAAAAATGGCATATCATTTCTATTAAGAGCTTGTTTAACATTTGAGTTATTTAGTTTCTTTATTGTTTTTAAAAATATATTTTTTTAATTAAAAACAAGTTAATTATTTGAGTTTTGATTGATTATTATTATAATATTTTTTTATTAATATTTAAATTTTATATAAGTAAAGATATGTTGATATTTTAATGGATGAATTAAGTAATTGAATGAAAAAATAATAAATTATAAAATGAAAAAAAAGTCTTAGGTAATATTAATTGAAAAATGAAATCTTCTTTTCTAGTGTAGCGGCAACAAGAGATGCATATCCCCGACTCCCTGAGGTCCTGTGTTCGAGCCTGTCACTCCAAAAGAGAAACGATACTCAACTTTCTCAAAAGAAAAAGTTAAATTTTTTTTTGAGAGAAAATAAAATAATTATAGTAATAGACCCTTATTAGAATAGAATAAATCCACTCTAACTAATGTATCCAAACAAGGTTGTATGTGATTCTGAATGGGGGATTGTGGACATTTATGAAAGTGATTATTGTAATTTTAGAAAAATGTTTATGTTATTATTATGGTGTGATTAAAATATAAGTAATTTAATAAAAAATAGTATTTGATCTTCAATCAAAAAATGTTTTAAAACTAAAGTAAGAGACATGACTGCATACATAATATATATATATATATATATATATATATATATATATATATATATATATATATATATATATATATATATATATATATATATATATATAAGTAATTTAATATATATAATATAATATGTTAAATTATAAAGTATAAAGTTAAAGAAACATTATCATAAAAGAGAGAAGATATTTTCTCATTTCATCAATCTTAAGATTGTGATATTTGTAATGGCTTTATTTATTAAACTTGAATCAAAAGAAGAAGAATATTATAAATATGCATTGTTAAGCATAAAAATATTAATATATATATATATATATATATATATATATATATATATATATATATATATATAAACTTGTTAAGATAGCTGACTAGGAAGAATAGTGACTAAAAGATCAAAAAATTTACCAATTAAATTGTGTTAATTAACTTCCTAAAGTTTAAAAATATATATTTAAAATATACTTAAAAATGTTACCTCTTATATTTAAATTTGAAAATATAATTAAAAATATATATTACTGAGATAATTTGTATTATCTCAATAAAAGTATGGCCAAATCTAAACAAGAATAGAAACCATTAAAATAGTGGACTTCGATCAAAATTCCAAAAAGAAAGTGGCCTGAGTCAGATGACATTGAATGTTCCTATATATATTTCCACTAAGAAAAGAATAATGGTCATTTTCTACTATATCTTATCTTATTTATTTTTGCTAACCAAACCACATCAAAATTGTTTGTTATTTAATTTGTAATCAATTTTATAGTTCAACTATATATTTTTTACTAAACTTATATATAATAGGTGTATATACAAATTTTGGACATGTAATTAGCATTAAGTTATTTTGTTTATTGAGTGTATATTTTGTTTATTTCCTTTTCATTTATAAGAGAGTTTTTCAAATCTAATTCGTACTTATGACTTATGAGACTAAATCTTGTAGGTTCGAATTTTACTGAAACCTCTTAAATTAAAATGTAAATTGTTTTTGTTTGCAATAATAATATTGACCCTTATGTATAATTTAGAATTGCATATACCTATTTTAATTTTCTTTAAGAACTATAAACTTAGTATTTTGTCAGATTATCAAAATTCCATTTATAAAATTGTGTTCAATTGAAAATTGATTTATTTGGTATAAATTTTGTTTGCAATTATTTTTAACAAAGATAAAAAAAGTATAAAAAAATTAATAAAAAAAATGTATTTTACAACAAGAGAATCCAACTTATATGTTAATAAAGTTGATGGTAAAAATGAAGAATAAATAAATAAAGAAAATAATAAAAAATGCATGTCAAAGTTTAAACAATGTCACAAATCGAACTAAATCAAATCAATTTTACAACTTAGAACAAATGAAATGAATCAATCAAACTTTTCACAATAAACAAAGTTGTAATGATATTTTATTTATTTTATAAAAAAAACTAATAAAGAATTCTTTCCATCTTAGTTCTACCTTCTCACTCTATTTATTTAATCTTTTATAAGAAAATTTAATAATTTTTATTTATTTTTTATTTTTAGGTAAGGTGCTAGCATAACCCAAAATATTTCACTTACTCCGATTTAAAGAGTTTTAAAAACAAAATCGAACTCGTGGTCCTTTATTTTCTTAGGAACCACTATTATGTGCTGGTCGGCCCCAAGTTTTGGGTTGTCCCAACTTCGGTAGAAAAAATATCGATATCAAGCGTTTGGACATATAAAATAAGTTAAAGTATGTGATGGTCTTTAAAGAAAATCCTTAATCTAAGAAACAATATTGCAGGACTTTTTGATATTAACTAGGGAGACGGCAAAAACACACTGTTTTAGCATGATCCCTGGTTTGAGAACCAACCACTAATCAATAAATAGTAATTCAGAAACGTGAGGATCAGACGGGACTGCCTAGCTGCCAAGGTTAGAGACATTAAAAACAGGCAATGGAATGATCCTTAGACGAATACTGGTGGGGCGACGCATTCTCGAACATATCAGTAACATCCAATTCAACAAAAGAACAAACGTACATTCATGGAAAGCCAAGGAAAATGGGAAGATGATTTCAAGCAAAGTGTGGAACATCATCCGAGAGAAGGAGCAAACAGTAGATTGAGCTAATCTGGTCTGGTCGTCAAAAGTTATCCCGAGACACCAATTCATCTTATGAATTGCATTTCGGGAAAAGCTAAACACGAGAGATCGCGTTAGTAAGTACATGGAAATTCCGGATTCAAGTTGTCTGTTGTGTGAAGGGAATAAAGAAACAACTAATCATCTATTCGAGAACTGTTCATTTTCCTCGAAACTTTAGAATAAATTTGCAAAAAATATAAAGATGACCAGATTCTTAAGAGACTGGAAAGAAATCAAGGAAGTGACTGTGAAGAAAGCGAAGGACAAAAAGTTTAAGTTAAAGATTTTCAAATGCGGATTCGGCTCAACAGTTTACAACATCTAGCGGGAGAGAAACACGAGGGCAATCTCGAGGAATCAAAGAAGTCTGAAGCAGACATGTGATGATACTGTAACTGACTGTAGCGCGGACATTTAGACGTGGAGAAGAGTCCCAAAAAATGAACAGAATTGGAACCTCTACAAGAACTGGAAAGTATCATATCAGGAAGTCACCAAAGACGCCGTTTTTTTAACGAGATAAACGCAATTTAAATTTGTTTGTAATTCCAATGATTGTTTGTAATTCATTTATTTTTAGACCGTAACAAACTTAATTTTCTTAGGCTTGTCTAGGAAAATACAAAAACTCATTTGATTTTTTCCCGTTTTGGGGAATTTTTAATGAAATGATGTTAAATCATTTTCCCAAAAAGAATTGTCGATGGTCTAGTATAAAAAAGCTGATAAAAAATTGTTTTTTTTTGTGAGGTTTGAACCATAAACAAATAAAAACTTTAAACTATTATCTTAAACCACTAAACTACAATGTTTTTTTTTTTTTTTTTTTGTTAAATGTACAATTTTCTAAAACTAAATATCTTAGTATTTAAAATTAATAGGCTGTCTTGAAGTGAGCTGTCCTAGTCCGAGGGCTTGCGGGGATTACCCCGTAACCAAAACTATTGTTTGAACTACCTTAGTAGATTTCAAATTGACAAATTAGTCTAACTATGATTATACCCATATTCAACTATTAAAATTGATAAATTAATCGAAACGAGATTATACTTACCAAATGAATTATCGTTTAACTGCAACCATTATCAAATAATTTCTAAAAACAGAAATCAACAAATGAAAAGAAATTTTGAACCAACTCAACTTACTTGTTCATTACAAATCTTGACAAGACTTATAAGTTAGTTCTAAGCATTTAAAAGAACAAAAACATAATAATTTTGAAATGGAGACAAAAGTTAAGGTATTGGTCAAACAAAAATGGCAAAAGAAGAAGATGATATTACAACTAGGATGAATGTGCATAGCTAAAGTTTTAGTGGGTTTGACTCTCTCATAGTGGACGGCGTCAACCCATCATCACTAAACAAGGCCAGGAATAAAAATACATTTAGAATGAAGATTCTAATAATAATATTATTATTATTGCTTCTGAGGACCACCACTAGATGAAACAAAAAATAAATATCAAAAATTCAGATAATTTGTTATTCTGCTTACAAAATAAGCATTTATATTATATGGTCACAAAATGCTTACTTTTTTTCTCACAAAAAAAAATCAACTTTTTGTGTATTTTTGTTTTCTATTATATATATTGGTAAATAAGGACATTGAACAAGATAAGCCTTAGAGCTCATTTGATGTTGAGTTTTTTTTTTAAAGTTATACATTTTTTTCATTGTTTTTCGGTGTCATAAAGTTCAGAACACCTAAATTGGAAAATAAACCTAATAACTCGTAAAGAAACACAATCGAAACAAAAAGAAAATATAATTAATATTATTGACGTGAACATGTTTACCTCAATCTTATAGTTTGCATCATTGTTTACTTGAACATCTCTCTTCGAAGTTGTGATTTCTTGATTTTCTCTTATTTTTCTCGATACTTGTCGCGATGGTTTCAAAAGTCTCATTATCTTCCAAAATTATGATTAAAATTGTGTTTTGGTGACCTTTTCAAAGCTGTAATTTCTTATTATGAGTCGGATGATCCCATAACATTTTGATGAAGAATTTCGGCATCCCAACTTTATTTTTCTAATACATTAAGAAATTATACAGTAAGAATAGATGGTTCAAATAAATGTTTGTTCCCATTGATGCAACATTTAATTTTGCTTTATGGATTCTCTATTCCACATCGAGAATTAGAAATAAGGTGAAGAATAAACCGTCTATTAAAATCACGAATGAAGTGATCATTTATACTCCCTCTAACGAGGAGGCTCAAGATGGCCATGTTGAGTACACAACAACCTAGGCTCATAATATCATGACCCCCATAATGTGCCAATTTTTATGTACATTATGCTGTTTTTGAGTAAGTTTAGATCATAGACAAAATAATTGTGAAAGTCATGAAAAGTAAAAAATGAAAGTTTCAAAATTAATAATTTAGCAATGGAAGAGATTGAAAGTAGGCCTACAAAATTTATAGCGAGATGCATTATAATTGTAGAACTCATCTAAGACAAACTCAAGGGCATCAAGATATATGTCAACATAAATTCATCGTGCGCTACAAGTTGAATTTAGTTGCACCACAAGTTGAATTTTAGCGCCACAAGTTGAATTTTATTTAGACTATAATTTTGATGTAAGTTTTGTGACGATTTTTTTATAACTTATTACTATTCAAGTCATAATTTACTAGATCTATTTTTTTTTTTATAGGATTTCATTGTAAATTTGGTGCTCTTCTAAAATATGAACTTGTAAAATGTTTATATTTTAGAAAAATATGGCTGATTTAAATAAAAGAATATTTTTTAGATGAGAAAATAATTAAAAAATTGTATATCCTAATTAATTAGAATTAGATTACTCAACAATTATACAACTAAGTAACCACATATATTTTTTTAAATTTGAATCTCTCACTCGTAACAATTTTATACATTTATCTCAAGGTCATTAAATTGATCTCAATTGAAAACACTTTGAATTGAAGTGTTGAGTTAAATTTGTGAAGTGTCATTCTAATTCTTTTTAATTCAAAATATATATATATATATATATATATATATATATATATATATATATATATATATATATATATATATATATATTTTTTATGATTTCCTGTAAGACATCTAAATTGATTACAAATATTATTTTCAAACATGTCTTATTATATTTAACATTAATTTATATACTCAAACATGCAATTAGAATTAGCATGTCTCAAGGCATAATTATATAATTAAAAAAAAGAAGAAGTCAATACCCATTTAGGACCTTAGGTCATGCATATGCAATAAGGATGAAATGTGTCCAACTTGAGCTAGTTAATTTAAATATGGCCCCGGCTGATTAATGGGTTTTAGATTAATATTATTTAATAATATTATATATAGGTCAACTATGTCTCATTTAAGAGGCATCATTGATATAAGAGAAATTGTAGAATGCTTGATACATGAGGTAAAATAAGGGCATTTAAATTAGTAAAATTTAAAGTTTAGATATAATTGGTAAGAGTTTAATTTATAAAAATATTAGTTATATATTATTATTATTATTATTTAAATATATAATTAATTATTTTATACCTAGTTAATTTTAAAATTTTATATATTTAAATATAAAATTAATAAAAAAAATAAGTAATACTAAAAAAATAATTATATTTACAAAATTAATTAATTTAATTAATTTATTTAAATATATAATAATATATTTTTTTTAATTTATAAATATAAATTTATTTATTTTAACATAAAATTATATAAAATTGTAAAATTGTAAAATTTTATTTTCGTAAATTTAAAATATTAAAAGTAACTTATTTAAAAGTTATTTAAAATTAGACTTGTAAGATTTGATACATCTCCTCTATTTTAGCTGTAAATCAATTTAAATATAAGTTTTTAAATCGAGATAGCCCAAGGGTAAGTCCAGGCCCATGATTAGGAACGACCCAATCCATTAACAGCTCAAATACCATACTTAAAAAAGAAAAAACATTTTATGTATCTTATATTTTCCCCTCTCCTTCTTTCCATCTCTTTCCCTTCTCATGGGTTAGTCCAATCTTTAGGGCTGCACCTGCAAATCAATGTGTCCCTTATATTTTTAAGAGAAAAAAAAGTTATATTTGCTTTTGAAATACCATATTTAAATATGTCTTTAAAATATGCAAGTGTTACTTAAATTTTATTTTTGTAATAAAACTCTAATTTGTATCAATTATTATTCTTAGGTAATAGTTTGGGCTTAAATTTGGGTCTACCAATATTTAGTACCATATAATGAGCCCATTACCAAGAAAAACTAACTATTTTTTTTTACAAGAGTTTCCTGCATTAATGTCATTTATTCCAGAATATATGGAAACTTTCAGAATAATGCATGGAACCATGCAAGCTTGTTTGATATTTTGTATTTAAATAATCTGTTTTTTTATAATGTAAATAAAATTTTATTTATAAAGAATACAACTTGGCTAGTCTAGTGGCCCAAGGATACAGACAAGAGGAAGACATTGATTTCGAAGAGTCATTTTCTCCAGTTGCCAGACTTGAAGCCATTCGAATTTTTCTAGCATTTACGGTTTTTAAAAACTTCAAGTTTTTTTGGACATTAAAAGTGCATTTTTTAACGTAATAATTAATGAGGAGGTCTACGTTAAGCAGCCTCTCAGTTTTAAAAACTCTGCCTTGATGAGTCATGTCTTTAGATTAGATAAATCATTATATGGTCTTAAGCAGATTCCTAGAGCCTGGTATGATACTCTTACTAAATTTTTATTTGATCACGACTTCACTATAGGTTCTGTTGATAAGACATTGTTTAAATTTGAAAAAGGTTCTTATATCTTACTTGTTCAAATATATGTTGATGATATTATCTTTGGACCATCTAACCCCAAATTGTGTGAAAATTTTTCTAAGATGATGACAAATAAATTTGAGATGAGAATGATGGGGGAGCTAAGTTTCTTTTTAGGCCTTCAAGTTCGTCAACTTGAAGGAGTCACTTTCATCAACCAGGCAAAGTACACCAAGGAACTACTGAAGAAGTTCGGCATGGAAAGTTTCTCTACTGTCTCAACACCAATGAGCTCATCAATCAAGCTTGATAAGGATGAAGATGGTCAAAGTGTTGACATCACTGCCCATCGTGTGATCATTGGTTCTCTGCTCTATCTAACAACTAGCAGTCTGGACATCCTCTTCACTATCGGTGTTTGTGAGAGATTTCAGGCTAATCCTAAACAATCTCATTATGTTGCTGCTAAAAGAAATTTTGAAATATCTTAAGGGCACTCAAAATGTGGGATTGTGGTATCCGAAGGATTCCAGTTTCAATTTGATTAGCTACTCTGATGCAGACTATGCAGGTTGTAAGGTGGACAAGAAGAGCACCAGTGGAACATGCCAATTCCTTAGTGATCAATTTGTTTCCTGGTATATCAAGAAACAGACCTCCATAGCAACATCAACGGCTGAAGCAGAGTATCTTACCGTTGGCAGTTGTTGTGCTCAGCTACTGTGGATCCAACAATAACTGAAAGACTTCGGTATTCAGACTAAGGAATTCCCAATCTTCTGTGACAACACCAGCACTATTGCCATAACCTACCATCAGGTGTTGCACTCGAGGACCAAGAACATAGATATCAGATACCACTTCATTCGAGATCATGTGGCGCAAAAGCTTATCCGACTAGAATATGTCTCAACCGATCAACAAGTGTCTGATATCTTCACCAAACCACTCCAAGAGACTAAATTTTCTTACTTTAGAAACATTTTGGGTCTTCTAGACCTTAACTAAATCTTCTAAAAACCACGACATGCATTTAGGGAGAATCCTTCGCTTCTCAAAATAATTTTATTTGTTTTCATAAAAATACCATGCATGAATTTAGGGAGAAGCCTTCGCTTCTCAAAATGTTTTTATTGCATGATTTCATAAAATATTTGTTTGCATAAATTTTAGAGGGAAAATGACTTGGTAAACCAATTAGACAGATAAAACCGGATGGTTTTCTCCTTTTGAAACCGACCAGATCATTCGATCGAAACAACTATAGACTAAACCGAACAACTTAAGTAACTTGGAACTTAAGCTAGTCGTTTATTTACAATTTGAGCAAACACTGCTCAGTTAAGTTTTTGCTTTAAGCAAAAGCGGTTTTTCCTCAAATTTAAATAACCGACCCCTTAAATACAGGATATGTAGACATCTATTTTGGTTATTTATATGAAAATTTTAGTAGTCTCATCTTCGGATCAAGATGGGACAGTTGCCTTATTTTATCATTATCTGTCTATGTAAATTCCATTTCAGAAATTAAATAGTCATATCTCAAATAACCTGAAGACACATGTCTATCAATGTTCAAAAGTATGACTAACATAAGTACCGACAATTTTTCTTTGTCCAATAGACTTTAGGATGAACTTTAAATGACTACCCCTTATTTAATGATATCTTTATTGAGAGTAACTTAAGCGTTTCAAAGTTCTTTTTAAATGATTCTATGTTCCTATCCTCTCTCGATCTAGAACTCTCCTTCCCAAACAAAAGTCATCTTCCTCCTTCGAAATCAAGAAATGGAAGTCTTTGCTCGTAACACTTTGCTCATCAATTTCGAATCTGTCTCTTCCGTCACGGATGAATAGATGGTCTCAATGTTTGAATCCCTCGAGGATTCAGGCTTGAAGAAATTTCTCGAGGGATCCTTTGTAATTTAAGAAGAAATCGTCTTTGAGTTCTTTGAGAATGTAAGGGTAATTGATGATGAAATTATCCTGTTAAAAGTAAGAGGAGAAGAATTCTTCTTCTCCGAAGAAGACTTTTCCCAAGTCTTCGAACTTCCAACGGAGGGGTTCTTAGATTTTCCCACTTCCCCAAGTGATATTATCTACGAGATGTCACTAATCTTTTCAGACACCTCCATTCGTGTTGAAACTCATGGGGATTACGTCCTCTCTGAAACCCAAATTCTCTCTTCTCAACGACATCATTTCCAAATGTCTTATGGCTAAAGAATTCACAAACGTCTATTTCAAAAAAACTTTTGAAATGATGGTAGCTATTACTAGGGGTATACCCATAAATTGGTTAAAAGTTATTTTCGACAACTTGGTGAAAATTATATCCTCTCCAAGAATGCTAACTAGATATGTTGCTCAACTTATCACATTTTTCTTCGATCTCGGTGTTCGTGTTGGACCTGGAATTCGCATCAAGCCCTCCTACGTTTTGACCGATGAAAGAGTCCATGACTATATCTCTAGGGTGGAGAAAGAAAAGACCAAGAAAAGATTATTTCTAGGGTCCCCAAGTCACTAGAATTTCCGTTAATCTTTCTAATGTTATCAAAAATGGAATAATGAACCTTCTTAATTTTTATCTTTTGTGAACCTCATAAATTTATTTTTATTGAAGTTATTTTCCGATAAGTGGTTTTGCTTCACTAAATATATTATAACTGTTATTTCTATTTAAATAATTGTTATAGAATATTCATGATTAATATAATAAATCATAATGAGCTTTTCTTAGGAATATATTTTGTTTTTCAAAAATGGTGCCTTTTAACCTTCAATTAAAGCGCTTGGGAAACACGCGCTATTAAAGTGACGGTTCACTATTCATTAATAGCGATTTAAAACACGCTTGTCATGTCCTTTTAAGAACATAGTGCATGCCAAAATTTTGCTTCACGTTCTCATTAAGAATTTTCTAAAACCCTAAATCTATATTCTCTCTACCTTCTCTCTAAAATCTTTTTCGTTTCTGCTAGACTGTTTACTATGGATAAAGAATATTCCTTCTCTAACAATATTATGTAGGTGGACTTCGAATCCATCTACGAGTCTAGGGTACTGGAGATGGTGAAGGTTTTTTGATCGATTGAGGCTTCCGACCTTAGTAAATTTCTGGGCGGTCTATTCATTTGTTACGATGAAGATGTACGGGCCTTCTTCGACTCGGCGAAGATTGTCGAAGAGCCTATATCAAAGTTGAGAAGAAGGGGTGACGTAGGAGTTCTTACTCCGAACATCCATAAAATATCTTGTCTCTTGTGTTCCTTTCTTTTAATTACATTTACTTGCTGCTTTAAGTCTAAACAAACAAGTACCGCACTTGAACGCCGTTCGAGAGTTTGTGACGACTTGTGAAGAATAAACACGAATATTAACTTCTAATAAAGTTAATATCAAAGTGAAGTGTATAAGCGTTCAACATAGTGAGACCCCGTCTCTATTATTGTACCCGTTACTAACATAAACATTTAACAAATAAACTTATTTAAACTAGGTAGTTGAATCTCAATGTCTATTTTTATTATTAATAATGTTGACAAACTTTAAAATAAATAAAATGTATTGAAATGTAAGATTTTTCAGAAAAATATTATAAAATCAAGAAAATGTCAAAATACTTGCCAAATAAAAACAAAGGAAAAAGTAAGGGGACAAGATTGAATATGGGGTTGTAATTAAACTTTTGAAGCACATATTTAATCAAATAGCTTAGAAACGTAATCAAACTACTTTATATACCATTAAATAATTACCTTTATAAAATACATCAATAATTAATTATTACAATTAATTAGACTACTGACAATTTATTTTTAATCAAATACAAAACCAACTAATTATTATAAATATTATTAATGTCATCAATTTTATAATTTTTAATTAATTATATGAATTTTAACCAAAAGACACATAGTTTAAACATGTCAAAAATATGTTAAACGTGTAAAAATATGTCAAAACATGTTAAACGTACCAAAAACGTGTTAAACGTGCCAAAACATGTTAAACTTTTCAAAAACGTGTTAAACGTGCCAAAACGTGTTAAACATATCAAAATAAGTTAAACGTGCCAAAACATGTTAAACGTGCAAAAATATGTTTTACGTGCAAAAATATGTTAAACGGGCCAAAAACGTGTTAAACTTGCCAAAACATGTTTAACATGCCAAAAATGTGTTAAACATGCAAAAAATGTGTTAAAATACCAAAAATGAGTTAAACATGTCAAAACATGTTAAACGTGCCAAAAAAGTGTTAAACATGTCAAAACGTGTTAAACATGCCAAAAACGATTAAACGTATCAAAAACATGTTAAACGTGTTAAATATGCCAAAAACGTTTTAAATATGTCAATAATGTGTTAAACATGCTAAAATGTGTTAAATGTGTGAAAACGTGTTAAACATGTAAAAAACATGTTAAACATGTTAGCATGTGAAAACGTGAAAAACGTGTTAAACGTAACATGTTAAAACGTGTTAAACGTAACATGTTAAAACGTGTTAAACGTTCCAAAATATGTTTAACGTGCCAAAACATTTTAAATTTGACAAAAACGTGTTAATTGTGCCAAAAACGTGTTAAACTTATCAAAAACGTATTAAATGTGTTAATAACGTGTCAAACATGTGAAAAACGTGTTAAATGTGCTAAATGTGCCAAAACGTGGTAAACATGTTAATCGTGTGAAAAACGTGATAAGCTAATGAAAAACGTGTTAAACATGTGAAAAACGTATTAAACATGTTAGAATGCCAAAACCGTGTTAAACGTATCAAAAATGTGTTAAACATGTTAAAAACGTGTTTAACGTGCCAAAATGTGTCAAACATGTCAAAACATGTTTAACGTGTAAAAAATATGTTAAATGTGCCAAAAATGTGTTGTATGCGTGAAAACGTGTTAAATATGTCAAAACGTACCAAAAATATGTTAGCATGTCAAAAATGTGTTAAACGTGTGATATGTGTCAAAAATATGTTAAACGTGTTAAAAACGTGTTAAATGTGATAAAAACATGTTAATCGTGCCAAAACGTGTCACACGTGTCAAAACATGTTAAACGTGTTAAACGTGCCAAAAACTTGTTGAACGTGCAAAAAACCTGTTAAACATGTCAAAAACGTGTTAAACGTGCTATAATGTGTGAAACATGTCAAAACGTATTAAACGTGTGAAAAACGTGTTAAACATGTGAAAAACGTGTTAAACATGTTAGCATATCAAAAATGTGTTAAACGTGTGAAAAATGTGTTAAACGTGTTAAACATATGAAAAATGTGTTAAAATGTTAAAAATGTATTAAACGTGCCAAAATGTGTTAATCGTGCAAAAACGTGTTAAACGTGTCAAAAACGTGTGAAATAGATTAAAACGAGTTACATAATTGTCAAAACTAAAAATGTATTAAGCGAGTCAAAACAGGTCAAACAAATCAAATATTAGTTAAATGAGTTAAAAACGTGTTGATGAGTCAAAAACCTAGTAAATTGGGTAAAACGAATCAAATAATTGTTAAACGGATCAAAGTGTGTTAACCAGAAAAAAAAACGTATTAAATATTAATCGAGTAAAAACGTAATAAATGTGCAACAAACTAAAATTTAATTTGGGTTTCCTAGCCTAACCCATATTATTCATTAATATGGGTTGAAAAATGGGTTGACCAAATTTAATTTGGGTTGGGTTTACCCATTTGTACATCCTTAAGGAGAAGAACAAGTACACAAAATCTTTTACTACAAGATTTTTATAATTTAAATTTATAAAAATAAAATAAGTGTTTTAGAATTTTAATTGTACAGTAACTTTTGATAGTAAAAAAAAATACAAAATGACATGTCAATTAAATATTTGATAATGACATGATTTAAAAAAAATAAACAAGGCCTTAATTTGAAAAAATTCTACTAACAAAATTATATATATATATATATATATATATATATATATATATATAAAAGGAAACATGGTTGATAATCAATATCTGTTGTTGGATCAACAACAACCAGATAATCTATTAGATAATTTGATTTACGACTACGACGCCTCAATGATTCCGTCTGATTTGATGAATATCGACAGAGACGACAGATTCAGAACGATCGACATCAATAATAATATGATTCATATACTCCAGAATGGTTACGAAGAACAACAAATTGAATATTACTCTGGAATGATGCAGAACAATAATAATACAATGCAATATCAATCTGTGATGGATACGACGGGATCTATGATGCACTATCAATATGTACCTCCGTCGTTATCGTCATCATCATCGTCATCTTCATCGTCGATCTTCAATAGTGGTTATTCTGACACCTGTGGTGAATCTCAATTATTGCATCCTCCTCCTCCTCCTCTTCTTACGCAGAATCATATGGATGTTAATTGGAACCCGTGTACTGCGCTTGAGATTTCTTCTTTTAAACTTTATGGATTTAATTTTGAAGCTAGGGTTTGACATTATATGTGTTCTTTTATGTTATAATTCAAAAGTTTTTGAGACGTTAACTATTGCAATTCTACTATACTACATATCATCTCATATCTCTTCTTTAGTTCAAAATTTAAAGATTATTATTCTGTTGTGATTTTTATTTATTTGTTATAAATCATAAAAAAAACATTGATTTTATGAAAAATAAAAGATGAAAAAGTTATTTTCAAATCTCTCAAAGAGAAAACCCTAAAATAGCGGCGAAATTTGTGATTGGCACGATCGGTACAATCGACACGATCAGCACGATCGGCACGATCGGCACAATTGGCACGATCGTCATGATCGGCATAACAACGATCGATACGATCGGCATAACAACGTTCGATACGATCGACACGTTAGCAGCACGGAATTCGGTCGGTTGATTTGGTAGTCGGTTACAAGAAACGTGGTTGGAGTCCGTACTACTATGTTTGAAATTTTCGAATTTTAAACTCAATGAAATTAATTTTGATTTTAGGGTTTGACATTATCATTTATCACATATTTTGTGTTATAATTCAAAAAAACTTTTTTGCTAATTATCAATTGCATTTATATTGGACTACAACTTATATTTATTATTTTTTGTAACTTTATATTTATTTATCAAAAGTTAATTATGTTTTTATTTGATTTTCAAAAATTAAATTTTTATAATTAAATTAAAATTAAATCTATTTAGAGAATCGATAAAAAAATTACTTTTAGATTTAAGCTTAAAATTTGTTGATGATAATCTAAGTTGATTTGGTTAAAGATTGCGTTTGATTGAGTGAATCTTTTCAAATCTTTTAATTTAATTAATATAAATTATTATATATCAAAAACAATATTTTTTATTAAAAAAATAAAATCTTATTTTCTTTTATTTTTAATTATAAATAAAGTCTATCATATATATTATTCTTGATTATAATTAACGTAAATTCTTTGCCGTCACTATTTTTGTTCCCATTTGTTATTTCATCTTCTTCTAGAAATATAGATGGTCATGAAATTACTCTTGTTGTTGTTCGTCGACATTTCTAGATTGGGCTCCCCTAATTCCAAATCTCTAATGGCTTCCTTCTTCAAATTAACAAACATATATTATAAACATTTAACAAATAATCTTATTTAAACTAGGTAGCAGAATCTTAAAGTCTATTTTTTTTTATTAATGTCGTTGACAAACTTTAAAATAAATAAATGCTTTGAAATATAAGATTTTTCATAAACATATTATGAAATCACGAAATTGTCAAAATATTTGCAAAATAAAAACAAAGAAAAAAGTAAGAGGACAAAATTGAATATGGGGTTGTAATAAAACTTTTGAAGCACTTATTTAATCAAATAGCTTAGAAACGTAATCAAACTACTTTATATATCATTAAATAATTACCTTTATAAAATACATCAATAATTAATTATTACAATTAATTAGACTACTAACAATTTATTTTTAATCAAATACAAAACTAACTAATTATTATAAATATTATTAGTGTCATCAATTTGTCTAAATCTTAATTAATTAGATGACTTTTAACCAAAAGTCACATAGTTTAAAAATGTCAAAAATATGTTAAACGTACCAAAAATATGTGAAATGTGTCAAAAAATTGTTAAATGTGTCAAAATGTGTTTAACGTGTGAAAATGTATTAAATATCTAAGAAACGTGTTAAACATATAAAAAAACGTTTTAAACATGTTAGAATGAGAAAAAACGTGTTAAACGTAACATGTTAAAACGTGTTAAACGTGCTAAATATGTCTAACATGCCAAAACATTTTAAACTTCACAAAAACGTGTTAAACATGCCAAAATGTGTTAAACTTATAAAAAACGTGTTAAACGTGCTAATAACATGTTAAACGTGTAAAAAACGTGTTAAACGTGCTAAATTTGCCAAAAGATGTTAAACGTGTGAAAAATGTATTAAAATGTGAAAAACGTATTAAACATTTAGAATGTCAAAAACGTATTAAACGTGTCAAAATGTGTTAAATATGTTAAAAACGTATTAAACGTGCCAAAATATGTCAAACGTGCCAAAACATGTTAAACATGTCAAAAAATGTTAAACGTGCCAAAAACGTGTTTAATTTGTCAAAAACGTGTTAAACGTGCCAAAAACGTGTTGAACTTGTCAAAACATGTTAAATGTGCCAAAACTTGTTAAATGTGTCAAAAACGTATTAACCGTGCCAATAATGTATTGAACGCGTGAAAATGTGTTAAGAATGTCAAAACGTATTAAACGTGCCAAAAATATGTTAGCATATCAAAAAAACGTGTTAAATGTGTGAAATGTGTCAAAAACGTGTTAAAAATGTGTTAAACGTGCCAAAACGTGTTAAAATGTCAAAACATGTTAATCGTGCCAAAACGTGTCACACGTGTCAAAAATGTGTTAAACGTGTCAAAAACTTGTTGAACGTGCCAAAAACCTATTAAACATGTCAAAAACGTGTTAAACATGCTATAATGTGTGAAACATGTAAAACGTATTAAACGTGTGAAAAACGTGTTAAAAATGTGAAAAACGTTTAAAACATTTGAAAAACGTGTTAAACATGTTAACATATCAAAAACGTGTTAAACGTGTGAAAAATATATTAAACGTGTAAAAAATGTGTTAAACATGTTAAAAATGTATTAAACGTGCCAAAATGTGTTAATCGTGCAAAAACGTGTTAAACGTGTCAAAAATGTGTGAAATAAACTAAAACGATTTACATAATTGTCAAAACTAAAAATGTATTAAGCGAGTCAAAACAGGTCAAACGAATCAAATATTAGTTAAACGAGTTAAAAACGTGTTGTATGAGTCAAAAACCTAGTAAATTGGGTAAAACGAATCAAATAATTATTAAACGGATCAAAGTGTGTTAACCAGAAAAAAAACGTGTTAAATATTAATCGAGTAAAAACGTAATAAATGTGTTACAAACTAAAATTTAATTTGAGTTTCCCAGCCTAACCCATATTATTCATTAATATGGGCTTAAAAACGGGTTGACCAAATTTAATTTGGGTTGGGTTTACTCATTTGTACATCCTTAAGTAGAAGAACAAGTACACAAAATCTTATACTGCAAGATTTTTATAATTTAAATTTATAAAAATAAAATAAGAGTTTTAGAATTTTAATTGTCTAATAACTTTTGATAGTAAAAAAAAATAAATACAAAATGACATGTCAATTAAATATTTGATAATGACATGCTTTTAAAAAAACAAACAAGGCCTTAATTTGAAAAGATTCTACTAACAAACTTTATATTTCATTTGGCCTATATATATATAAGGAAAGCCCTAACTTGCATAATAATCCATTAGTTTACAGGATTTTAGAAGATTTGAAGAATGGGAAGATCGAAAGTAAAGATGGAGCTTATAAAGAACAAAAAGAGTCGCCAAATTAGTTTCAAGAGAATGAAGGCAAATCTGATGAAGAAGGCTTCCGAACTTCATACCTTATGTGACGTGGACGTGTCCATTATTACCATTCCACCAAACACCGACGGTGAAGACGAGGAGCAATTACAGTCTGAGATCTGGCCAGCGGCGGGATCTGACAAGTTCCTTTCTCAAATTGAAGAATTCAAGAAACAATCGCATGAGGAGAAGATGAAGAGGACAATCGAAGTCGATAGTTACTTAGAGGAGAGGTGCAAGAAACTCGAAGATGAAATTATTAAGCAAAGGAAGAAGAACTATGACGCCGTTTATCCAAGTTGGAATCATCCTTACTACAATGACTTGCCGGAAGAGAAACTTGTTCAAATCGCATCTGATCTTGAATATAAACTTCATCAATCTACCAATGTTTTTAAGCTTGGATCGCAGCAACCTGATTATCATCATCATCATCCGTCTGAATTCATTCCTAATATGACATCGAATTTCCATGACAACATTGTTGATAATCAATATCTGTTGTTGGATCAACAACAACCAGATAATCTATTTGATAATTTGATTTACGACTACGACTACTACTCCTCAACGATTCCATCTGATTTGATGAATATCGACAGAGACGACAGATTCAGAACGATCGACATCAATAATAATATGATTCATATGCTGCAGAATGATTACGAAGAACAACGAATTAGATATTACTCTGGAATGATGCAGAACAATAATAATACAATGCAATATCAATCTCTGATGGATACGACGGGATCTACGATGCACTATCAATATGTACCTTCGTCGTTATCGTCATCATCATCGTCATCTTCTTCGTCGATCTTCAATAGTGGTTATTCTGACACCTGTGGTGAATCTCAATTATTGCATCCTCCTCCTCCTCCTCTTCTTATGCAGAATCATATGGATGTTAATTGGAACAAGTACTACTGCGCTTGAGATTTCTTCGTTTAAACTTTATGGATTTAATTTTGAAGCTAGGGATTGACATTATATGTATTCTTCTATGTTATAATTCAAATGTTTTTGAGACGTTAACTATTGCAATTCTACTATACTACATATCATCTCATATCTCTTCTTTAGTTCAAAATTTAAATATTATTATTCTGTTGTGATTTTTATTTATTTGTTATAAATCATAAAAAAATATTTATATTATTAAAAATAAAAGATGAAAAAGTTATTTTCAAATCAAATCCTCTCTAAGAGAAAACCCTAAAATAGCGACGAAATTCGTGATTGGCACGATCGGCACAATCGGAACAATCGACACGATCAGCACAATCGGCACGATCGGCACGATCGGCACGATCGGCATAATCGGCACGTTTGGCACGATCGTCACGATCGGCGTAACAACGTTCGATACGATCAGCATGTTAGTAGCGCGAAATTCGGTCCGTTTGTTTGGTAGTCGGTTACAAGAAACGTGGTTGGAGTCCGTACTACTACGTTTGAAATTTTCGAATTTTAAACTCAATGAAATTAATTTTGATTTTAGGGTTTGACATTATCATTTATCACATATTTTGTGTTATAATTCAAAAAAACTTTCTTTGCTAATTATATATTGCATTTATATTGGACTACAACTTATATTTATTATTTTTTGGTAATTTTATATTTATTTATCAAAAGTTAATTATATTTTTATTTGATTTTCAAAAATTAAATTTTTATAATTAAATTAAAATTAAATCTATTTAGAGAATCGATAAAAAAAATTACTTTTAGATTTAAGCTTAAAATTTGTTGATGATAATCTAAGTTGATTTGGTTAAAGATTGCGTTTGATTGAGTGAATCTTTTCAAATCTTTTAATTTAATTAAAATAAATTATTATATATCAAAAAAAATATTTTTTATTAAAAAAATAAAATCTTATTTTCTTTTATTTTTATTTATAAATAAAGTTTATCATATATATTATTCTTGATTATAATTAACGTAAATTCTTTGCCGTCACCATTTTTGTTCCCATTTGTTATTTCATCTTCTTCTAGAAATATAGATGGTCATGAAATTACTCTTGTTGTTGTTCGTCGATATTTCTAGATTGGGCTCTCCTAATTCCAAATCTCTCATGGCTTCCTTCTTCAAATTAACAAACATATATTATAAACATTTAACAAATAAACTTATTTAAACTAGGTAACAAAATCTTAAAGTCTATTTTTTTTATTAATGTCGTTGACAAACTTTAAAATAAATAAATGCATTGAAATATAAGATTTTTCATAAATATATTATGAAATCACGAAATTGTCAAAATACTTGCAAAATAAAAACAAAGAAAAAAGTAAGGGGACAAAATTGAATATGGGGTTGTAATAAAACTTTTGAAGCACTTATTTAATCAAATAGCTTAGAAACGTAATCAAACTACTTTATATATCATTAAATAATTACATCCCCTCTTTTAGCCTAGTGGCAACAAGAGGTGGATATCCCCCAGGTCTCCATGAGGTCTTGGGTTCGAGCCCGTCAGGCGGCAAGTTCTGCGCCTGGTTAATTGGTTAAGTATGTTTGCGGGCTATGTACTTAACCCGCGGGGATTAGTCGCACTCCATAGGAGTAGCGGAACCCAGCGTTCTCAAAAAAAAAAAAATTACCTTTATAAAATACATCAATAATTAATTATTACAATTAATTAGACTACTAACAATTTATTTTTAATCAAATACAAAACTAACTAATTATTATAAATATTATTAGTGTCATCAATTTGTCTAAATCTTAATTAATTAGATGACTTTTAACCAAAAGTCACATAGTTTAAACATGTCAAAAATATGTTAAACGTACCAAAAATATGTGAAATGTGTCAAAACATGTTAAACGTCCCAAAAATGTGTTAGACGTGCCAAAACGTGTTAAACTTGTCAAAAACTTGTTAAACGTGCCAAAACGTGCTAAAAACGTGTTAAATATGTCAAAACATGTTAAACGTGCCAAAAACGTGTTAAACATATCAAAACATGTTAAATGTACAAAAACATGTTATACGTGCAAAAATGTGTTAAACGGGCCAAAAAAGTGTTAAATGTGCCAAAACGTGTTACACGTGCCAAAAACATGTTAAACGTGCCAAAAACGTGTTAAACATGTCAAAACATTTTAAACGTACAAAAAATGTTAAAACTGCAAAAATATATTAAACGGGCCAAAAAAGTGTTAAACGTACCAAAACATGGTAAACATGTCAAAAATATGTTAAACATGCCAAAACGTGTTAAAATACCAAAAACGTGTTAAAATACCTAAAACGAGTTAAACTCTTCAAAAACGTGTTAAACATGCCGAAAAATTGTTCAACATTTCAAAACGTGTTGTTAAACATGTCAAAACGATTAAACGTGTCAAAAACGTGTTAAATGTGTTAAATGAGCCAAAAACGTGTTAAATATGTCAAAAAATTGTTAAATGTGTCAAAATGTGTTTAACGTATGAAAATGTATTAAATATCTAAGAAACGTGTTAAACATATAAAAAACATTTTAAACAAGTTAGCATGAGAAAAAACGTGTTAAACGTAACATGTTAAAACGTGTTAAACGTGCTAAATATGTCTAACATGCCAAAACATTTTAAACTTCACAAAAACGTGTTAAGCATGCCAAAAATGTGTTAAACTTATAAAAAAATGTGTTAAACGTGCTAATAACATGTCAAACGTGTAAAAAATATGTTAAACGTGCTAAATTTGCCAAAAGATGTTAAACGTGTGAAAAATGTGTTAAACATGTGAAAAACATATTAAACATTTAGAATGTCAAAAACGTATTAAACGTGTCAAATGTGTTAAACATGTTAAAAACGTAATAAACGTGCCAAAATATGTCAAACGTGCCAAAACGTGTTAAACATGTAAAAATATGTTAAACGTGCCAAAAACGTATTTAATTTGTCAAAAACGTGTTAAACGTGCCAAAAACGTGTTGAACTTGTCAAAACATGTTAAATGTGCCAAAACTTGTTAAATGTGTCAAAAACTTATTAACCGTGCCAATAATGTATTGAACGCGTGAAAATGTGTTAAGAATGTCAAAACGTATTAAACGTGCCAAAAATATGTTAGCATATCAAAAAAACGTGTTAAACGTGTGAAATGTGTCAAAAACGTGTTAAACGTGCCAAAACGTGTTAAAATGTCAAAACATGTTAATCGTGCCAAAACGTGTCACACGTGTCAAAAATGTGTTAAACGTGTCAAAAACGTGTTAAACGTGTCAAAAACTTGTTGAACGTGCCAAAAACCTACTAAACATGTCAAAAACGTGTTAAACGTGCTATAATGTGTAAAACATGTTAAAACGTATTAAACGTGTGAAAAACGTGTTAAAAATGTGAAAAACGTTTAAAACATTTGAAAAACGTGTTAAACATGTTAGCATGTCAAAAATGTGTTAAACGTGTGAAAAATATATTAAACGTGTGAAAAATGTGTTAAACATGTTAAAAATGTATTAAACGTGCCAAAATGTGTTAATCGTGCAAAAACGTGTTAAACGTGTCAAAAATGTGTGAAATAAACTAAAACGATTTACATAATTGTCAAAACTAAAAACGTATTAAGCGAGTCAAAACAGGTCAAACAAATCAAATATTAGTTAAACGAGTTAAAAACGTGTTGTATGAATCAAAAAGCTAGTAAATTGGGTAAAACGAATCAAATAATTGTTAAACGGATCAAAGTGTGTTAACCAGAAAAAAACGTGTTAAATATTAATCGAGTAAAGACGTAATAAATGTGTTACAAACTAAAATTTAATTTGGGTTTCCCAGCCTAACCCATATTATTCATTAATATGGGCTTAAAAACGGGTTGACCAAATTTAATTTGGGTTGGGTTTACTCATTTGTACATCCTTAAGTAGAAGAACAAGTACACAAAATCTTATACTACAAGATTTTTATAATTTAAATTTATAAAAATAAAATAAGAGTTTTAGAATTTTAATTGTCTAATAACTTTTGATAGTAAAAAAAATACAAAATGACATGTCAATTAAATATTTGATAATGACATGATTTTAAAAAAACAAACACGGCCTTAATTTGAAAAGATTCTACTAACAAACTTTAGATTTCATTTGGCCTATATATATAAGGAAAGCCCTAACTTGCATAATAATCCATTAGTTTACAGGATTTTAGAAGATTTGAAGAATGGGAAGATCGAAAGTAAAGATGGAGCTTATAAAGAACAAAAAGAGTCGCCAAATTAGTTTCAAGAGAATGAAGGCAAATCTGATGAAGAAGGCTTCCGAACTTCATACCTTATGTGACGTGGACGTGTCCATTATTACCATTCCACCGAACACCGACGGTGAAGACGAGGAGCAATTACAGTCTGAGATCTGGCCAGCGGCGGGATCTGACAAGTTCCTTTCTCAAATTGAAGAATTCAAGAAACAATCGCATGAGGAGAAGATGAAGAGGACAATCGAAGTCGATAGTTACTTAGAGGAGAGGTGCAAGAAACTCGAAGATGAAATTATTAAGCAAAGGAAGAAGAACTATGACGCCGTTTATCCAAGTTGGAATCATCCTTACTACAATGACTTGCCGGAAGAGAAACTTGTTCAAATCGCATCTGATCTTGAATATAAACTTCATCAATCTACCAATGTTTTTAAGCTTGGATCGCAGCAACCTGATTATCATCATCATCATCCGTCTGAATTCATTCCTAATATGACATCGAATTTCCATGACAACATTGTTGATAATCAATATCTGTTGTTGGATCAACAACAACCAGATAATCTATTTGATAATTTGATTTACGACTACGACTACTACTCCTCAACGATTCCATCTGATTTGATGAATATCGACAGAGACGACAGATTCAGAACGATCGACATCAATAATAATATGATTCATATGCTGCAGAATGATTACGAAGAACAACGAATTAGATATTACTCTGGAATGATGCAGAACAATAATAATACAATGCAATATCAATCTCTGATGGATACGACGGGATCTACGATGCACTATCAATATGTACCTTCGTCGTTATCGTCATCATCATCGTCATCTTCTTCGTCGATCTTCAATAGTGGTTATTCTGACACCTGTGGTGATTCTCAATTATTGCATCCTCCTCCTCCTCCTCTTCTTACGCAGAATCATATGGATGTTAATTGGAACCAGTACTACTGCGCTTGAGATTTCTTCGTTTAAACTTTATGAATTTAATTTTGAAGCTAGGGATTGACATTATATGTATTCTTCTATGTTATAATTCAAATGTTTTTGAGACGTTAACTATTGCAATTCTACTATACTACATATCATCTCATATCTCTTCTTTAGTTCAAAATTTAAATATTATTATTCTGTTGTGATTTTTATTTATTTGTTATAAATCATAAAAAATATTGATATTATTAAAAATAAAAGATGAAAAAGTTATTTTCAAATCAAATCCTCTCTAAGAGAAAACCCTAAAATAGCGACGAAATTCGTGATTGGCACGATCGGCACAATCGGAACAATCGACACGATCGGCACAATCGGCACGATCGGCACAATCGGCACAATCGGCACGATCGGCACGATCGGCACGATCGGCACGATCGGCACAATCGGCACGATCGGCACAATCGACACAATCGGCATAATCGGCACGTTTGGCACGATCGTCACGATCGGCATAACAACGTTCGATACGATCAGCATGTTAGTAGCGCGAAATTCGGTCCGTTTGTTTGGTAGTCGGTTACAAGAAACGTGGTTGGAGTCCGTACTACTACGTTTGAAATTTTCGAATTTTAAACTCAATGAAATTAATTTTGATTTTAGGGTTTGACATTATCATTTATCACATATTTTGTGTTATAATTCAAAAAAACTTTCTTTGCTAATTATATATTGCATTTATATTGGACTACAACTTATATTTATTATTTTTTGGTAATTTTATATTTATTTATCAAAAGTTAATTATATTTTTATTTGATTTTCAAAAATTAAATTTTTATAATTAAATTAAAATTAAATCTATATAGAGAATCGATAAAAAAAATTACTTTTAGATTTAAGCTTAAAATTTGTTGATGATAATCTAAGTTGATTTGGTTAAAGATTGCGTTTGATTGAGTGAATCTTTTCAAATCTTTTAATTTAATTAATATAAATTATTATATATCAAAAAAAAAATTTTTTATTAAAAAAATAAAATCTTATTTTCTTTTATTTTTATTTATAAATAAAGTTTATCATATATATTATTCTTGATTATAATTAACGTAAATTCTTTGCCGTCACCATTTTTGTTCCCATTTGTTATTTCATCTTCTTCTAGAAATATAGATGGTCATGAAATTACTCTTGTTGTTGTTCGTCGATATTTCTAGATTGGGCTCTCCTAATTCCAAATCTCTCATGGCTTCCTTCTTCAAATTAACAAACATATATTATAAACATTTAACAAATAAACTTATTTAAACTAGGTAACAAAATCTTAAAGTCTATTTTTTTTTATTAATGTCGTTGACAAACTTTAAAATAAATAAATGCATTGAAATATAAGATTTTTCTTAAATATATTATGAAATCACGAAATTGTCAAAATACTTGCAAAATAAAAACAAAGAAAAAAGTAAGGGGACAAAATTGAATATGGGGTTGTAATAAAACTTTTGAAGCACTTATTTAATCAAATAGCTTAGAAACGTAATCAAACTACTTTATATATCATTAAATAATTACCTTTAGAAAATACATCAATAATTAATTATTACAATTAATTAGACTACTAACAATTTATTTTTAATCAAATACAAAACTAACTAATTATTATAAATATTATTAGTGTCATCAATTTGTCTAAATCTTAATTAATTAGATGACTTTTAACCAAAAGTCACATAGTTTAAACATGTCAAAAATATGTTAAACGTACCAAAAATATGTGAAATGTGTCAAAACATGTTAAACGTCCCAAAAATGTGTTAGACGTGCCAAAACGTGTTAAAATTGTCAAAAACTTGTTAAACGTGCCAAAACGTGCTAAAAACGTGTTAAATATGTCAAAACATGTTAAACGTGTCAAAAACGTGTTAAACATGTCAAAACATGTTAAATGTACAAAAACATGTTATACGTGCAAAAATGTGTTAAACGGGCCAAAAAAGTGTTAAATGTGCCAAAACGTGTTACACGTGCCAAAAACATGTTAAACGTGCCAAAAACGTGTAAAACATGTCTAAACATTTTAAACGTACAAAAAATGTTAAAACTGCAAAAATATATTAAACGGGCCAAAAAAAGTGTTAAACGTACCAAAACATGGTAAACATGTCAAAAATATGTGAAACATGCCAAAACGTGTTAAAATACCAAAAACGTGTTAAAATACCTAAAACGAGTTAAACTCTTCAAAAACGTGTTAAACATGCCGAAAAATTGTTCAACATTTCAAAACGTGTTGTTAAACATGTCAAAACGATTAAACGTGTCAAAAACGTGTTAAATGTGTTAAATGAGCCAAAAACGTGTTAAATATGTCAAAAAATTGTTAAATGTGTTTAACGTATGAAAATGTATTAAATATCTAAGAAACGTGTTAAACATATAAAAAACATTTTAAACATGTTAGCATGAGAAAAAACGTGTTAAACGTAACATGTTAAAACGTGTTAAACGTGCTAAATATGTCTAACATGCCAAAACATTTTAAACTTCACAAAAACGTGTTAAGCATGCCAAAAATGTGTTAAACTTATAAAAAAATGTGTTAAACGTGCTAATAACATGTCAAACGTGTAAAAAATATGTTAAACGTGCTAAATTTGCCAAAAGATGTTAAACGTGTGAAAAATGTGTTAAACATGTGAAAAACATATTAAACATTTAGAATGTCAAAAACGTATTAAACGTGTCAAAATGTGTTAAACATGTTAAAAACGTAATAAACGTGCCAAAATATGTCAAACGTGCCAAAACGTGTTAAACATGTAAAAATATGTTAAACGTGCCAAAAACGTATTTAATTTGTCAAAAACGTGTTAAACGTGCCAAAAACGTGTTGAATTTGTCAAAACATGTTAAATGTGCCAAAACTTGTTAAATGTGTCAAAAACTTATTAACCGTGCCAATAATGTATTGAACGCGTGAAAATGTGTTAAGAATGTCAAAACGTATTAAACGTGCCAAAAATATGTTAGCATATCAAAAAAACGTGTTAAACGTGTGAAATGTGTCAAAAACGTGTTAAACGTGCCAAAACGTGTTAAAATGTCAAAACATGTTAATCGTGCCAAAACGTGTCACACGTGTCAAAAATGTGTTAAACGTGTCAAAAACGTGTTAAACGTGTCAAAAACTTGTTGAACGTGCCAAAAACCTATTAAACATGTCAAAAACGTGCTATAATGTGTAAAACATGTTAAAACATATTAAACGTGTGAAAAACGTGTTAAAAATGTGAAAAACGTTTAAAACATTTGAAAAACGTGTTAAACATGTTAGCATGTCAAAAATGTGTTAAACGTGTGAAAAATATATTAAACGTGTGAAAAATGTGTTAAACATGTTAAAAATGTATTAAACGTGCCAAAATGTGTTAATCGTGCAAAAACGTGTTAAACGTGTGAAAAATGTGTTAAACATGTGAAAAACATATTAAACATTTAGAATGTCAAAAACGTATTAAACGTGTCAAAATGTGTTAAACATGTTAAAAACGTAATAAACGTGCCAAAATATGTCAAACGTGCCAAAACGTGTTAAACATGTCAAAATATGTTAAACGTGCCAAAAACGTGTTTAATTTGTCAAAAACGTGTTAAACGTGCCAAAAACGTGTTGAACTTGTCAAAACATGTTAAATGTGCCAAAACTTGTTAAATGTGTCAAAAACTTATTAACCGTGCCAATAATGTATTGAACGCGTGAAAATGTGTTAAGAATGTCAAAACGTATTAAACGTGCCAAAAATATGTTAGCATATCAAAAAAACGTGTTAAACGTGTGAAATGTGTCAAAAACGTGTTAAACGTGCCAAAACGTGTTAAAATGTCAAAACATGTTAATCGTGCCAAAACGTGTCACACGTGTCAAAAATGTGTTAAACGTGTCAAAAACGTGTTAAACGTGTCAAAAACTTGTTGAACGTGTCAAAAACCTATTAAACATGTCAAAAACGTGTTAAACGTGCTATAATGTGTAAAACATGTAAACGTGTGAAAAACGTGTTAAAAATGTGAAAAACGTTTAAAACATTTGAAAAACGTGTTAAACATGTTAGCATGTCAAAAATGTGTTAAACGTGTGAAAAATATATTAAACGTGTGAAAAATGTGTTAAACATGTTAAAAATGTATTAAACGTGCCAAAATGTGTTAATCGTGCAAAAACGTGTTAAACGTGTGAAAAATGTGTTAAACATGTGAAAAACATATTAAACATTTAGAATGTCAAAAACGTATTAAACGTGTCAAAATGTGTTAAACATGTTAAAAACGTAATAAACGTGCCAAAATATGTCAAACGTGCCAAAACGTGTTAAACATGTCAAAATATGTTAAACGTGCCAAAAACGTGTTTAATTTGTCAAAAACGTGTTAAACGTGCCAAAAACGTGTTGAACTTGTCAAAACATGTTAAATGTGCCAAAACTTGTTAAATGTGTCAAAAACTTATTAACCGTGCCAATAATGTATTGAACGCGTGAAAATGTGTTAAGAATGTCAAAACGTATTAAACGTGCCAAAAATATGTTAGCATATCAAAAAAACGTGTTAAACGTGTGAAATGTGTCAAAAACGTGTTAAACGTGCCAAAACGTGTTAAAATGTCAAAACATGTTAATCGTGCCAAAACGTGTCACACGTGTCAAAAATGTGTTAAACGTGTCAAAAACGTGTTAAACGTGTCAAAAACTTGTTGAACGTGTCAAAAACCTATTAAACATGTCAAAAACGTGTTAAACGTGCTATAATGTGTAAAACATGTAAACGTGTGAAAAACGTGTTAAAAATGTGAAAAACGTTTAAAACATTTGAAAAACGTGTTAAACATGTTAGCATGTCAAAAATGTGTTAAACGTGTGAAAAATATATTAAACGTGTGAAAAATGTGTTAAACATGTTAAAAATGTATTAAACGTGCCAAAATGTGTTAATCGTGCAAAAACGTGTTAAACGTGTCAAAAATGTGTGAAATAAACTAAAACGATTTACATAATTGTCAAAACTAAAAATGTATTAAGCGAGTCAAAACAGGTCAAACGAATCAAATATTAGTTAAACGAGTTAAAAACGTGTTGTATGAATCAAAAACCTAGTAAATTGGGTAAAACGAATCAAATAATTGTTAAACGGATCAAAGTGTGTTAACCAGAAAAAAAACGTGTTAAATATTAATCGAGTAAAGACGTAATAAATGTGTTACAAACTAAAATTTAATTTGGGTTTCCCAGCCTAACCCATATTATTCATTAATATGGGCTTAAAAACGGGTTCACCAAATTTAATTTGGGTTGAGTTTACTCATTTGTACATCCTTAAGTAGAAGAACAAGTACACAAAATCTTATACTGCAAGATTTTTATAATTTAAATTTATAAAAATAAAATAAGAGTTTTAGAATTTTAATTGTCTAATAACTTTTGATAGTAAAAAAAATACAAAATGACATGTCAATTAAATATTTGATAATGACATGATTTTAAAAAAACAAACAAGGCCTTAATTTGAAAAGATTCTACTAACAAACTTTAGATTTCATTTGGCCTATATATATAAGGAAAGCCCTAACTTGCATAATAATCCATTAGTTTACAGGATTTTAGAAGATTTGAAGAATGGGAAGATCGAAAGTAAAGATGGAGCTTATAAAGAACAAAAAGAGTCGCCAAATTAGTTTCAAGAGAATGAAGGCAAATCTGATGAAGAAAGCTTCCGAACTTCATACCTTATGTGACGTGGACGTGTCCATTATTACCATTCCACCGAACACCGACGGTGAAGACGAGGAGCAATTACAGTCTGAGATCTGGCCAGCGGCGGGATCTGACAAGTTCCTTTCTCAAATTGAAGAATTCAAGAAACAATCGCATGAGGAGAAGATGAAGAGGACAATCGAAGTCGATAGTTACTTAGAGGAGAGGTGCAAGAAACTCGAAGATGAAATTATTAAGCAAAGGAAGAAGAACTATGACGCCGTTTATCCAAGTTGGAATCATCCTTACTACAATGACTTGCCGGAAGAGAAACTTGTTCAAATCGCATCTGATCTTGAATATAAACTTCATCAATCTACCAATGTTTTTAAGCTTGGATCGCAACAACCTGATTATCATCATCATCATCCGTCTGAATTCATTCCTAATATGACATCGAATTTCCATGACAACATTGTTGATAATCAATATCTGTTGTTGGATCAACAACAACCAGATAATCTATTTGATAATTTGATTTACGACTACGACTACTACTCCTCAACGATTCCATCTGATTTGATGAATATCGACAGAGACGACAGATTCAGAACGATCGACATCAATAATAATATGATTCATATGCTGCAGAATGATTACGAAGAACAACGAATTAGATATTACTCTGGAATGATGCAGAACAATAATAATACAATGCAATATCAATCTCTGATGGATACGACGGGATCTACGATGCACTATCAATATGTACCTTCGTCGTTATCGTCATCATCATCGTCATCTTCTTCGTCGATCTTCAATAGTGGTTATTCTGACACCTGTGGTGATTCTCAATTATTGTATCCTCCTCCTCCTCCTCTTCTTACGCAGAATCATATGGATGTTAATTGGAACCAGTACTACTGCGCTTGAGATTTCTTCGTTTAAACTTTATGAATTTAATTTTGAAGCTAGGGATTGACATTATATGTATTCTTCTATGTTATAATTCAAATGTTTTTGAGACGTTAACTATTGCAATTCTACTATACTACATATCATCTCATATCTCTTCTTTAGTTCAAAATTTAAATATTATTATTCTGTTGTGATTTTTATTTATTTGTTATAAATCATAAAAAAATATTGATATTATTAAAAATAAAAGATGTAAAAGTTATTTTCAAATCAAATCCTCTCTAAGAGAAAACCCTAAAATAGCGACGAAATTCGTGATTGGCACGATCGGCACAATCGGAACAATCGACACGATCGACACAATCGGCACGATCGGCACAATCGGCACGATCGGCACGATCGGCACAATCGGCACGATCGACACAATCGGCACGATCGGCACAATCGGCACAATCGGCATAATCGGCACGTTTGGCACGATCGTCACGATCGGCATAACAACGTTCGATACGATCAGCATGTTAGTAGCGCGAAATTCGGTCTGTTTGTTTGGTAGTCGGTTACAAGAAACGTGGTTGGAGTCCGTACTATTACGTTTGAAATTTTCGAATTTTAAACTCAATGAAATTAATTTTGATTTTAGGGTTTGACATTATCATTTATCACATATTTTGTGTTATAATTCAAAAAAACTTTCTTTGCTAATTATATATTGCATTTATATTGGACTACAACTTATATTTATTATTTTTTTGTAATTTTATATTTATTTATCAAAAGTTAATTATATTTTTATTTGATTTTCAAAAATTAAATTTTTATAATTAAATTAAAATTAAATCTATTTAGAGAATCGATAAAAAAAATTACTTTTAGATTTAAGCTTAAAATTTGTTGATGATAATCTAAGTTGATTTGGTTAAAGATTGCGTTTGATTGAGTGAATCTTTTCAAATCTTTTAATTTAATTAATATAAATTATTATATATCAAAAAAAATATTTTTTATTAAAAAAATATTTTTTATTAAAAAAAATAAAATCTTATTTTCTTTTATTTTTAATTATAAATAAAGTTTATCTTATATATTATTCTTGATTATAATTAACGTAAATTCTTTGTCGTCACCATTTTTGTTCCCATTTGTTATTTCATCTTCTTCTAGAAATATAGATGGTCATGAAATTACTCTTGTTGTTGTTCGTCGACATTTCTAGATTGGGCTCTCCTAATTCCAAATCTCTCATGGCTTCCTTCTTCAAATTAACAAACATATATTATAAACATTTAACAAATAAACTTATTTAAACTAGGTAACAAAATCTTAAAGTCTATTTTTTTTATTAATGTCGTTGACAAACTTTAAAATAAATAAATGCATTGAAATATAAGATTTTTCATAAACATATTATGAAATCACGAAATTGTCAAAATACTTGCAAAATAAAAACAAAGAAAAAAGTAAGGGGACAAAATTGAATATGAGATTGTAATAAAACTTTTGAAGCACTTATTTAATCAAATAGCTTAGAAACGTAATCAAACTACTTTATATATCATTAAATAATTACCTTTATGTTAGATAAAATTAGACCGGTTTACATAACCTAACTTAAATAAACATTCCATGCAGGAACAAGGAACCGGACCGGACAAATAAACCGGTTAAGAAAACTAGCCGGTCAAGTCACTAAACCAACCAGGAACACTTGAAACATGACCGCACAAAGGAAGGATCGGCCAAAGCTTAAAACCGGAAACATTAGACAGCCGATCAGCCACAAGGCAGAGGAATAACCGGAAGATGTCCGGTTAAACTACTCACACCGGAAGCCATCCGGTTAAGTCGAATGACCGACCAGTACAAGAAGACAATTCGGGTATCTGTTGAAGATGATACCAAAGGAACAGACTGAACACTTCCATATCCATACAAGTCTGAGGAAAGCCTGCAGGTTGCAGAAGACAGTCCTACAGGATCTTTTCACTTCGGGATAAGTCAGAAAGGAGATCTTCTAAGTACAGACAACTGTCTAACAGACAGTATCCACTTTGAGTAAAAGACAAACCTAGCAGGTTTGTCTTACACACCAGAAGAACAGACTGCCAAGTCTGTGAGATTGTTCGCCAGGTCTGAGGTTGACCGTCAGGTCTGAAAAGATGACCGCAGGGTCTGAATCACTGAATCACTGAACCTCTGCACCTCTGCTCAGCCAATCAGATTCAAGGAGATGAAATATGACCGTTGGCATATTTCATCTATAAAAGGGGCAGTTGAAGAAGAGTAAATGTGGGACAAGAGAAACATCAAGAGAGATTCTAAGAGCATTTAATTTACGAGTTAAAGTGTGTGTTTTACAATTTCGGTGTAAATTGTAATAGTGTTATCAAGCAGGAAATAAGTCTTGATCGGATTGTACTTGTATTCCTTAGTGAATATCCTTCTCATGGTTTCGAGAGGAAGGGATGACGTAGGAGCTTTATCTCCAAACATCCATAAAATCTGTCTTGTCATTTACTTTCTGTCGGTTCCATTATCTAACCGATCCGTACCGCTTTAACCTACTAAACTCTATCCAAGCCGAATCACCAGGTTACCGAAACCGACCCATCATTTTCTTTAACCTTCATCATCCGAAACCGGTTCTGCCTATCATACAAGTGTGCTGCTTCAACCTGAAACAAACCTCTTCCGCGCTTGAACCTAGTTCAAGGGTTTGTAACAGTTTGTGTAGTATTGAAACCCCGGTGTTAATCTCTAACCGGATTAACCACCACCCTTTGAGTGAAACCCGTTAACCGGTCCAACCCCGGTCCTCCAGCGGCTACCTAGATCCTAACAATTGGTATCAGAGCAGTGAGTTTCAATACTCAAGCAAGCATGTTTCAGGATAGTCCTCCAATGCTAGAAGGTGATGACTTTGCCAACTGGAAGGCACGCATGCACCTACACTTAATCACTTTGGATGATGAGATGGAGTCCATTCTGGCTGAAGGACCGATAATCATTGATAAGGACATAAAAGAATGGACAGCTGAAGATAGAAGGAGAAACATCCTGGATAACCATGCTAGAAACCGGATCTCCAACAGTGTGGATAGAAATACGTACTGCAAGATTAGAGACTGTAAGACCGCAAAGGAGACATGGAATACGGTTATTCAGATCTTTAAGGGAAATGAAAGAACAAAGGAAAACAAGATAATGGTAGCTACTTAGAAGTTTGAAAGCATCAAGATGAAACTGGGAGAAACTATGAAAGAGTACAGTGACCGGTTCACTGGTGTGTTAGATGAGCTAGCAACACTTGGTAAGAGGTATGACAACAAAGAGGTCATCATGAAAGCTTTGAGATCTCTTCCAAGTGTATGGGACATAAAGACAATGGTAATGAGGGAATCAAAAAGCCTACGTAAGATGAAACTACACGATGTATTCGAAGATCTTAAGGCATATGGGTTTGAAATGAGGTCTAGAACTGAAGAAGAAGTCTTGGCCTCAACATCAACCAGAGCACTAATCACCTCTACAGAACCGACTGCACTTGCACCGGCACCTGCACCTACACTGATCAGAACCGCCGAACAGTTCACCGAGGATGCCATGGCCATGCTTGCACAAAAGTTTGGGAGGTTCATGAAAAGAAGCCAACCGACCAACTACAACTATGGCGACAAATCCAATGTAAGGTGTTATAACTGTAACTGTTTGAGACATTTTAAGTGGGAATGTAGGAAACCAAGGAGGGATGACCGGAAACCGGATTACCAAAATAACCGAAACAATTATCAACAAACCGGTGAAGGAAGTGAGGTACCGAAAGCACTGATAGCCCATGATGGAGGAAGCTTATGGGCTCACAGTGACAGTGATGATGAACTCACATGTCTCATGGCAAATGAGGAACAGGTATTTGACTATCCCTGTGAAGAATTTACTAAAGATGAGTTATATAATGCATTGAATGACATGGTAGAAGAGTATAAGAACCTACTAGCCATGCTATCTAAGCACCTCAACATTAGAACCGATCCCATAGTACCCATTCCGACAGAACCAGAAGTACCCGTTATAACCAAACCGGAAATCATAAAACCTGAGGAAACATCTACCTTAGAAACCGAGTTAGAACCTGAACCACCAATTAGGACCGAACAGTCTAGTGAACCAGCTAGAGAACTAACCGAAGAAGAAAATGCCCGACTCCAATATAAGATGGCTGCATATAAGAGATCTAGTGATATAGTAAAGAAAATGTGTAGTCATTACAGACATCCCCGTTGCAAGTTCGGCCTAGGATACACAGAGGATAGCTCCAAAGACCAAAAACCCGTAGAGAAAGTAAGGTTTACAAGAAGTAACTTCCCTCTTATAAGATTCCTTAAAAGCTCCTGAACCGCTGAAGAAGAGTTGACCACATACTATAGGGAAGAAAAGCTAAAATACGACTATGTTGGTCCAACCGACTCTGAGAAGTGGCTTGATCCTGTGAAAAGAAAAGCCGAAATCCTCAAATATATGAAAGCCAATCCTGAACCGCATATGTCAAACCAAAGATCACCATTATTTAAGACCTTTGTAGAAAAACCGAGATACACAAGACCGAGTGCCAAAAGGACGGTTAAAACCCTAACAAAGAAGGCCGTCCGGTTTGTAAAGGTTTGGGTACCCAAGGGACTAATCGCATGTGGACCCAAGTAAATGTGGGTACCAAATAGTTATAAATATGTACATTTTGCAGGATCTAAAGAAACGGCTAGGAAACTCTGAATGGTACTTGGATAGTGGTTGCTCCAGGCATATAACCGGAAACAACAACCTGCTAACCGACATCAGAATAGAAACCGGTGCCCTAATCACTTTCGGTGACAATTCAAAAGGTAGAACTGTGGGCAAGGGTAAGATTGTCCATGATAATTTTACTATTGATAACGTACTTCTGGTTGAAAACCTACGTTTTAACTTGCTAAGCATAAGTCAAATGTGTGATGCTGGATACACGGTAGAATTTCTTAAACATGCATGCTTAGTTAAGAACTCTCAGGGTATTATACTGCTAACCGGAAATAGGTTAGGTAATATTTACAAGGTAGACTGGAAAACTAAGGTAGAATACCCTATATGCATGATAGCTAAGACTGATCAAACCTGGTTATGGCATAAGAGACTAAACCATCTAAACATGAAAACCTTAAACTACATTCGCGGTAAAAAGCTAGTTGAAGGTATTCCTGACATAGTATTTAACCAGGATAAGGTTTGCTCAGCATGTCAAATGGGTAAACAAACTAGGTCAACCTTTAAGAGTAAAGGAATTATACAATCTAGCCGATGCTTAGATCTCCTTCACATGGATTTATTTGGACCGATTCAGGTCGTTAGCCTAGGAGGTATGCTTTACACCATGGTAGTTATTGATGATTATTCTAGATTTACATGGGTAATATTTTTACCATCTAAACGTGAAACCGCATCAAACTTGATTACACTGCTTAAACGTTTGCAAAATGAAAAATCAACTCGCATTAATAGCATTAGAAGTGATAGAGGTACCGAATTTACCAATAGTACCTTAACCGCATATCTTGATGAATCCGGTATTAGACACGAGTTGTCTAGTGCTAGGACTCCTCAACAAAACGGCCTGGCCGAGAGAAGAAACCGGACTCTCAAGGAAGCCGCACGGTCCATGATAGCCGATTCGGGCATTGCTCAGAAATTTTGGGATGAGGCTATCAACACAACATGTTATACACAAAATCGGTCTCTGATTAACAAGTTTCATAACAAAACACCTTATGAGGTTTATTTTAACAGGGTTCCCAAACTTAAGTACCTCAAGATTTTTGGTTGTAAATGTTATATTCATATAAATGGTAAAACATACCTTTCTGCTTTTGATGCAAAAATCGATACTGGGATCATGTTAGGTTACTCAGCAGTAAGTAAGGCATATAGAGTGTACAACAATAGAACTTTAACCATGGAGGAAACACTTCACGTTGTTTTCGATGAATCGATTGAAAGTAATACTGCATCATGCCTTGATCTACACAACAGATTGGAAAACAATAATATCCATTCTGATAGTGAAGACGAAACTCCAGTTTTCAGGCGGTTTGTCCATGACCAAATGGGTAATATTGAAACCCAGCCGGATCAAGCTGTCCCACGACAGGAAGCTGACACTTCGGTCCAATCCGAGGAAGTCGGTCGGTCTCACAATCCTGTTCAACCTACCGACATGTCTAGCCTTGATCAAATAAACGGCAATTTGGTAGACATCCCTGAACCGAATTTCAAAAGAAACACTAAACATCCTCCTGAGAAAATTATAGGTGACCCTTCAGAACCTGTTCGAACTAGGGGTCAACTAATGGAGGAATACCTTAATTCCGCCTTTATATCCCAGATTGAGCCGAAAAGAATAGATGAAGCATTGTCAGATCCGGATTGGATCTTGGGAATGCAAGAAGAGCTAAACCAGTTCGAGAGTAATAAAGTCTGGTACCTAGTCCCTAGACCGAAAGATCAACCGGTCATAGGAACAAGATGGGTATTTAGGAACAAACTCAATGAAGACGGTTTGGTCACGAGGAACAAAGCCAGATTAGTGGCACAAGGTTACAAACAGGAAGAAGGCATTGATTTTGAAGAATCATTTGTTCCTGTAGCTAGGATTGAAGCCATTAGGATTTTTCTAGCCTTCGCTGCTTTCAAAAAATTTAAGGTTTTTCAAATGGATGTCAAAAGTGCATTTTTGAATGGTGACCTGCGAGAAGAAGTGTATGTTGAACAACCACCCGGTTTCAAAAGTGCTGAATTTCCAAACCATGTATACCGGTTAAATAAAGCTTTATACGGTCTAAAGCAAGCACCTAGAGCCTGGTATGATACACTAACCGCATTTCTGTTACAACATGATTTCACCATCGGTTCGGTGGATAAAATTTAAATTTGAAAAGAATGAACATATCCTACTTGTTCAAATCTATGTAGATGATATCATTTTCGGATCAACCGATCCTAAGCTATGTGATAAATTTTCAAAAATGATGACTAACAAGTTTGAAATGAGTATGATGGGAGAATTAAGTTTCTTCCTAGGTCTTCAGGTTAAACAACTCAAAGAAGGAACGTTCATAAGTCAACCCAAGTACACCAAGGAGCTTCTAAAGAAATTTGGAATGGACACATGCTCCTCAGCGGCTACTCCAATGAGCTCATCGGTCAAATTGGACAAGGATGATGAGGGCCAATCGGTAGACCAGATCGCTTACCGGGGCATCATCGGTTCTCTCCTATACCTGACAGCGAGTAGACCGGATATTTTATTTGCAGTCGGTGTGTGTGGGAGATTCCAAGCAAATCCTAAACAATCCCATTACACAGCCGCAAAGAGAATATTGAAGTACCTAAAAGGGACACCTGATGTCGGTCTGTGGTATCCAAAGGACTCGTCCTTTAATCTAATGAGTTATTCAGATGCAGACTATGCAGGATGTAAGATTGACAGAAAAAGCACCAGCGGAACATGTCAGTTCCTAGGTGACCGACTTGTTTCCTGGCATAGCAAGAAACAGACATCGGTGGCCACATCCACTGCAGAGGCTGAATACCTGGCGGCCGGAAGCTGTTGCTCACAACTCCTTTGGATACAACAACAGCTGAAGGACTTCGGTGTCATAGCCGAAGAGTCCCCGATCTTCTGTGACAATACAAGTGCCATATCAATCACTTACAACCCGGTTCTCCACTCTAGAACCAAGCATATTGACATAAGGCACCACTTCATCCGGGAACATGTCACGCTGAAGCATATCCGGCTGGAATACGTACCGACTGATCAACAAGTAGCCGATATCTTCACGAAGCCTCTATAGGAAGCTAAGTTCTCTCAATTCAGACTTACTCTCGGTTTAACTGACATTAGTCAGATCCTTCGTAAAGACGCTTAAAGGGAAACCGGTTCGGACAGATAAAACAGGTAGCTCTTCCTAACCTGTTGGACTTCAAATTTTCTTGGTATCTATGGAAGAACCGCCCAGACTATCAGATAGAGTAAACCGACCGGCTACTTGGTGCATGCACCAAATAACCGCATCGGGATGAACAACTGATAGCTGACCGGTTCGGAAATAGGCTATCTTAGATTATTTGAATTTCAAACAAAAGTGGAATAACTATCAGTGTTTAAAGATATCTGTTCTGAAACATTGCCTTTTCAAAATAAATGGTCGCACCTAAAAAGACGTGAAGATCTGATAATATCTTTCATGGTCCAGGTCTATGACCAACACCCTAGACTGCAAACATACCTATTTCATACAATACCTTTTATCCTGCAGTTAATAGATATCATCACATGTAATACCTGGACATTAGGATACCCCCCAACTAGTATTTAAGAGAAGCAAACATTAACCAAAACACTCACAAGACAAAAGATCATTCTCTCACTAAGGCAAAAATGTCTCAGTTTCCCAACATCTTTCAAGTTGATTTCCAATCTACCTTGAGCACCGAACACTATGAGGTGTACAAAGTGATCAAATCCTTGGAAGATACTGGGCTTCGGTACTTCCTGGATGACAAGCAGACTATATACTCTGAATCAGTCCTGGAATTCCTGTATAATGCCAGGGTATTCAGAGGAACTCCTCATTTCGACACTCATATCCAATCAAAAGTGGGAGGTATAGTCTTTGACTTCACAGAGAACGACTTCGCTAGGTGCTTCAGCCTACCGAAGCAAGGGTTAACTGATCTGAATGTTCCGGCCGACCTCAAGGCCGAGATGTCTCTAACCTTTGCACGGTCCAACCTACCGGTTGATGATCATGGAACTAAATCACTATTGAAAGCTGAATATCAGCTCCTCAACGATGTGATAGGTAGAAGCATCCTGGGAAGAGATGTGACAAACACTTACTGCACAGCGACCTTCAATATGATGGCAGCCATCACCACCGGTACACCGGTGAACTGGTCAAGGGTCTTGTTCGACGTCCTAATCTAGATGATTGGGGTGCGAACAATCGGCCTCGTCCCTCAGCTAAGCTACCTACTAGTTGAACTTGGTGTTCTGACCTGTCCGGGCGAAGGTCTAAACCAAGCTCAAGTGCTGACCAAAGAGATAACCGACTCCTTCTATGAGTGGTTTGAAAGGGCTTGGAGGAGAAGGAACCGTCGCAACAACCCCAACGGTGTCGTCAACTCCCACGAATACTGAGTCACTCCTTCCTACACCCGGTCATTTTGCTTCACGTACCGGGTGTATCTCTATTCAACCTACCCATGATCGTTCCGGCTTTATCAATGTTTTCTTCGGCTTTATTTACATTCCCTTCGGTTTTCTCTATGATCTTTGATCTCATCTAATGTTTCCATCGGTTTTATTTAATGAAAAAAGAATCTTTAATTAATGAGGTAACTCCCAACTAACTCAAGTAATCAATATCCAACTAACTTGGTTACTTTTCAACTAACACCTACCTCGGGCTCCGCAATCAGCCTATTCCCAATGCACCTTGGAAACATAAAGATTCTCTTCCCCAATGAGACAAATCTGTCATTCAATGCAAACATTTTCCCTCCAAAACCGGTTCTATATAAAGGGAGCTTTCCTAATGAAATCAACACACCTCAAATCCTAAACTCCCTCTATATCTACTATCAAAGTTTAGGAACATGCCAAGCAGAACTTTAGGAAACTTTTTGAGCGTCGATTTCGACTCATGTATGGAAGAATGGGACGGAAATCATGGAAAGAGGATCATGTTTGAATCTCTCATCGTCACCGGCCTTCGAACCTTTCTCGAAGAATCCGGTCCTATACTAATTGAAGATGTCAAGACGTTCTTCAGGAGCGCTTGCATCAGGGGGAACTACATCGTATCTACGGTCAGAGACCACACGTTCTGGCTTGATGAAGCCGAATTTGCCTCCATATTTAATTTGCCCACAGAAGGGTTTTCTGATTTTCCAACTCTGGAGGGAAGTGAGGCGTATTATCACGCACTACTCTTTTCTGGAACCATCATTCCGGTAGAAAACTACGGGCAAAAAGCCAGCCTCGCTCGTCACACTCAACTCCTTCTTGAGATTGTGACCCGGTCTATCCTATGTCAATCTCCAAATCAACGGTACTCTAAGAACACATACAACATCATGACCCACATCGTTAACAAAACAACCATCAACTGGTCCGCGGTCATCTTCCAAAATCTGAAAAACATGGTGCTAACCAAGAAAGGGCTCGGTTATGCCCCTCACATAAGTAAGCTGATTCTCAAGTACCGGCCTGAGTTCGGACCGGGCACACCGGCATCCCCTTCGAACATCCTTGATGTGGATGCAGTGGAAGAAAAGTTTTCTAAAATGGTTATCACATAAGTTGTATTTTTCCATCTTATGTATGTCTATTTTCGCACCGATCTATCTTTCGGTTTTTATTGTGTAACGTTTCCTCAATGCAATTCTATTAACGTTTAAATGACCGAGTCATCTGAATATTTTGAATATCTATCTAAGTAACCGGTTAACATTGTCAAAATAATCGCGCTCCTATCCGGTCTCAAAAGAAAATCGCTTAAACTCAAAAGATTGCACAATTCTGCTTACTCAACATAACCGGCTAACTTTCGAAAACCGCAGCATTAATCAGTTTCAATAGGAGATTGCGTCATCCAAGACGAAAGTAAAATTTTGGAGGGAAATCTCCCGCCCAAATCTCCCGCTCCTGGTTTACCGCCCATAGTTTTGGTGCCTTTTCGATTACCGCCCATGGTTTCCCGCCCACGGTTTGCCGCCCTTTCGGCTTGGAGGGAAATCTCCCGCCCATTGTTGATGGGACGGTTGGGTTTCTAAACCGCACCTATAAAAGGGGCTCTCGGCCATTTCCTTTCACTCTCACGCGAAACTACTTTCTCTCTCTAAGCTCTCAAACTCTCTCAAGCGGTTATCTACTCTTGTATTCTTCAGACTTTCTCAACTCTCTAAGATGGGGCGCAACTCGGTTCTGTTCCAACATATGACTCAGGTGGATTTCGAGGAAATCCGACAGAAGGGAACGCCTGCAGCAATAGAAGTTATTAACCGGGTAGCCGAGGCCGGACTAGAGTACTTTCTCGGCGGTCCCCATATTTTATATAGAGATGCGGTTGAAGAATTTTTCAACACCGCGACTGTAGGCGGTACTGAATTCGAGCTAACCGAGGAATCGGTTGCGGAGAGCCTGCGCCTTCCAACAGCCGGCCAAGATGCAACAGCGGATATAGAGCTAAAGACGTTCGAAGCAACTTGCCAGATACTCTCAGCGACTAAGGAGCCAATAAAAGTATCCGGTAACAAAGCAACATTGCGACTGGAGTACATACCGATTTGTGATATCTTCACAAAGGCGGTTCAGGCAAGAGGAGGAAACTACAGCTCCCTCACCAGGGACAAAATCAGGATGCTAGTCGGCCTGATAGAAGGCACAAAAGTGAACTGGGCGAAGGAAGTGTTCCACAACTTGAAGGAAATGGTGAAACCGGACTCAACCCGGTCATGGGGATACGCCATCCCTCTTGGAAAAATCTTTCTTCACCACAACATCAACACCGGTCCCGGTGTCATTATCTCATCCGGAAGGTTAATCAGATCCAAACAATTCCTGGAAAGGAAGTAGCCGGCCCCCGGTTACACAGGTGGCCGAAAGAAGAAAACCGGCAAGAAATCGGCCCCGGCGAAAGAAAAGGCCGAAAGTAAAGGCAAGGAGAAAATAGTCTTCTCGGAACCGCCACAACAAACAGAGGAGGAAGAGTCGACTTCCACATCTGAACGGACCGAATCAGAGAAGACCGATGACGAAAGACCGAATGATGACGAAGAGCATTCGGGCCA
This sequence comes from Impatiens glandulifera, assembly GCF_907164915.1. Taxonomy (NCBI): domain Eukaryota; kingdom Viridiplantae; phylum Streptophyta; class Magnoliopsida; order Ericales; family Balsaminaceae; genus Impatiens; species Impatiens glandulifera. Next base: position 25,159,698 of record NC_061864.1, read on the forward strand.
AAGTCCCGATAATGCCGGTACAGGCGCAAATTCTGAGAGCGCCGAGGGCGGTGAAGAAAGTGGTGAAGAAGAAGAGGAGGAGGACGAACGGACAAAGGCCGATACTATAACGCGCCAAATCTTGGAGACCATTACACGGTGAGCTGACAGGGTTGGTGATATATTCCGGGAATGGCACGAGCACCGGTTCAGCAAACGTTATAGACATATCTTACCAGGCTTAACCGACGAAGAATGTTTCCAATGGCTGAAGGAGATCGATGACATAGTTATGAACCTCACAAACTCCGAAACCATTCACGATGCTCTGGGCTGAACTAACCTCCTAAGACCGCGAGTTCAACTACAGAAACTAACCGTACGAATACGGAAGATTAAGGAACGGTACGAGGAAACATCGGAGGATACCTTAACGCCTTTGGTGTTACAAAGGCTTGAGAAAGCGAGAGGGGAACTCGTTGAAGAAATTGATCGGCTGGAGGTGATGTGCAGACAATGCCAAATACCGCACCCTTCTGTTCCTCAGATCGACAAAGGTCAGACTCATGGTGCAGCACCGATTCAGGCGGATCCGGTGATAAACAAAACCGATGAAAGGGCGGAGTCTCCTATCACCGAGCAACCTCCACATGAACAACCGGGAGTCTCCGAACCGGGCATTACAAAGGAATGGGTCAAGAGCCTTCTCCAAGAATTTGCAGACTCAACGGTTCACCCGTTAGAGGAGAGGATGGATAAAACCGTGAAGATGGCACTCCGGTTCGCCAACAATACGAGGAATAAGCTCGTAATGACAGATAACCGGTTCTCTCAAATAGACGCTGACTACCGGGACGAGGCCATTCTGCGCGACAACTATCTTCAGCGAACTAAGGCCTTGGAAGAAGATAACTCAGAAATAAAGAATGAGTTCGATCGGTTTAAAAGAGAGACCGAACAAAAGCTAAGAGACGTCACTGAGAATCTGGCCGGCAAGGCTTCGGAGCTGGAAAAGAAGAATGCGGGTCTTGAAGACCGCAACGACAAACTCGAGGCCGACCTCAAGGCGCTTTCCGCACAAGTCGATGAACTACTCAAGGCTAAGATGAATGCGGATGCCGCGGTTGTGGAGGCAAATGCCCGAGCGGCTCAGGAAGTCCAGGATACGCTGGACAACGAAGCAAGAAAAGCAAAGGAGCCACCGCAACTCACCAAAGAGGAAAGAGCCGAGCGCGAACGTAGAACAAAGGTTAAGTTTCCGGGACTTGAAGAGTCTGTAGCCGCTCAGCAACGGGAAGATGCAGAGCGGCTAAAAGCACAAAAACAAGGGTTCGAAGAATTTGCGACCGCCCACAAGAAGAAGCAAAAGGCGGCCTCTGCCTCTTCGATACCGGCAAAGTGAAAAAGGGAATTCTCAAAGAGGGCTCAAGTGGTCGAGCTGCTGAATGAGGTCACTGACACGGTTATTGAGAGTCTACCAGATCAGGCCACTCACGTCGAAGAAGAGGATGAAGAGCACCTACAGCCCCGGTCTACAAGACATCGAGTCTCAAGACCGGATAAGAAAAAGAGGAAAAAGGATCTGATGGCCATCTACGACTTCTCGGACTAAGAATAGGGGCTCCCTTTCTTTTAACTATGTTTACCTTAACTTTTCTATATAACATCTTATATTTTCGGTTATCTATCTTATATATATATAAAGTTATTTTTGAAACCGGCCTACATTTGCAATTCTACATGGTTTTGATAATTTTAAATAAAATAATCAAAAAGGAAAAAATTGATAAGACAAGACTTTTCCAAAATTTTTCCAAATTTTTCGAAAAATTCTCCCAAGTCAGTTTCAAAAATCCGATCAAATAAAGAACCGGCCTATGTTTGCAAACTTACATGATTTTGATAATTTTAAATAAAATAATCAAAAAGGGAGAAATTGTTAGATAAAATTAGACCGGTTCACATAACCTAACTTAAATAAACATTCCATGCAGGAACAAGGAACCGGACCGGACAAATAAACCAGTTAAGAAAACTAGCCGGTCAAGTCACTAAACCGACCAGGAACACTTGAAACATGACCGCACAAAGGAAGGATCGACCAAAGCTTAAAACCGGAAACATTAGACAGCCGATCAGCCACAAGGCAGAGGAATAACCGGAAGATGTCCGGTTAAACTACTCACACCGGAAGCCATCCGGTTAAGTCGAATGACCAGTACAAGAAGACAATTTGGGTATCTGTTGAAGATGATACCAAAGGAACAGACTGAACACTTCCATATCCATACAAGTCTGAGGAAAGCCTGCAGGTTGCAGAAGACAGTCCTACAGGATCTTTCCACTTCGAGATAAGTCAGAAAGGAGATCTTCCAAGTACAGACAACTGTCTAACAGACAATGTCCACATTGAGTAAAAGACAAACCTAGTAGGTTTGTCTTACACACCAGAAGAACAGACTGCCAAGTCTGTGAGATTCACCGCCAGGTCTGAGGTTGACCGTCAGGTCTGAAAAGATGACCGTAGGGTCTGAATCACTGAATCACTGAACCTCTGCACCTCTGCTCAGCCAATCAGATTCAAGGAGATGAAATATGACCGTTGGCATATTTCATCTATAAAAGGGGCAGTTGAAGAAGAGTAAAGGTGGGACAAAAGAAACATCAAGAGAGATTCTAAGAGCATTTAATTTACAAGTTGAAGTGTGTGTTTTACAATTTCGGTGTAAATTGTAATAGTGTTATCAAGCAGGAAATAAGTCTTGATCGGATTGTACTTGTATTCCTTAGTGAATATCCTTCTCGCGGTTTCGAGAGGAAGGAGTGACGTAGGAGCTTTATCTCCGAACATCTATAAAATCTGTCTTGTCATTTACTTTCTGTCGGTTCCATTATCTAATCGATCCGTACCGCTCTAACCTACTAAACTCTATCCAAGCTGAATCACCAGGTTACCGAAACCGACCCATCATTTTCTTTAACCTTCATCATCCGAAACCGGTTCTGCCTATCATACAAGTGTGCTGCTTCAACCTGAAACAAATCTCTTCCGCGCTTGAACCTAGTTCAAGGGTTTGTGATATTTTGTGTAGTATTGAAACCCCTGTGTTAATCTCTAACCGGATTAACCACCACCCTTTGAGTGAAACCCGCTAACCAGTCCAACCCCGGTCCTCCAGCGGCTACCTAGATCCTAACACTTTATAAAATACATCAATAATTAATTATTACAATTAATTAGACTACTAACAATTTATTTTTAATCAAATACAAAACTAACTAATTATTATAAATATTATTAGTGTCATCAATTTGTCTAAATCTTAATTAATTAGATGACTTTTAACCAAAAGTCACATAGTTTAAACATGTCAAAAATATGTTAAACGTACCAAAAATATGTGAAATGTGTCAAAACATGTTAAACGTCCCAAAAATGTATTAGACGTGCCAAAACATGTTAAACGTGTCAAAAACTTGTTAAACGTGCCAAAACGTGCTAAAAACGTGTTAAATATGTCAAAACATGTTAAACGTGCCAAAAACGTGTTAAACATGTCAAAACATGTTAAATGTACAAAAACATTTTATACGTGCAAAAATGTGTTAAACGGGCCAAAAAAGTGTTAAATGTACCAAAACGTGTTACACGTGCCAAAAACATGTTAAACGTGCCAAAAACATGTTAAACGTGCCAAAAACGTGTTAAACATGTCAAAACATTTTAAACGTACAAAAAATGTTATAACTGCAAAAATATATTAAACGGGCCAAAAAAGTGTTAAACGTACCAAAACATGGTAAACATGTCAAAAATATGTTAAACATGCCAAAACGTGTTAAAATACCTAAAACGAGTTAAACTCTTCAAAAACGTGTTAAACATGCCGAAAAAGTGTGCAACATTTCAAAACGTGTTAAACGTGTTGTTAAACATGTCAAAACGATTAAACGTGTCAAAAACGTGTTTAATGTGTTAAATGAGCCAAAAACGTGTTAAATATGTCAAAAAATTGTTAAATGTGTCAAAATGTGTTTAACGTATGAAAATGTATTAAATATCTAAGAAACGTGTTAAACATATAAAAAACGTTTTAAACATGTTAGCATGAGAAAAAACGTGTTAAACGTAGCATGTTAAAACGTGTTAAACGTGCTAAATATGTCTAACATGCCAAAACATTTTAAACTTCACAAAAACGTGTTAAGCATGCCAAAAATGTGTTAAACTTATAAAAAAACGTGTTAAACGTGCTAATAACATGTCAAACGTGTGAAAAACATGTTAAACGTGCTAAATTTGCCAAAAGATGTTAAACGTGTGAAAAATGTGTTAAACATGTGAAAAACGTATTAAACATTTAGAATGTCAAAAACGTATTAAACGTGTCAAAATGTGTTAAACATGTTAAAAACGTATTAAACGTGCCAAAATATGTCAAACGTGCCAAAACGTGTTAAACATGTCAAAATATGTTAAACGTGCCAAAAACGTGTTTAGTTTGTCAAAAACGTGTTAAAAGTGCCAAAAACGTGTTGAACTTGTCAAAACATGTTAAATGTGCCAAAACTTGTTAAATGTGTCAAAAACGTATTAACCGTGCCAATAATGTATTGAACGCGTAAAAATGTGTTAAGCATGTCAAAACGTATTAAACGTGCCAAAAATATGTTAGCATATCAAAAAAACGTGTTAAACGTGTGAAATGTGTCAAAAACGTGTTAAAAACGTGTTAAACGTGCCAAAACGTGTTAAAATGTCAAAACATGTTAATCGTGCCAAAACGTGTCACACGTGTCAAAAATGTGTTAAACGTGTCAAAAACGTGTTAAACGTGTCAAAAACTTGTTGAACGTGCCAAAAACCTATTAAACATGTAAAAACGTGTTAAACGTGCTATAATGTGTGAAACATGTCAAAACGTATTAAACGTGTGAAAAACGTGTTAAAAATGTGAAAAACGTTTAAAACATTTGAAAAACGTGTTAAACATGTTAGCATGTCAAAAACGTGTTAAACGTGTGAAAAATATATTAAACGGGTGAAAAATGTGTTAAACATGTTAAAAATGTATTAAACGTGCCAAAATGTGTTAATCGTGCAAAAACGTGTTAAATGTGTCAAAAACGTGTGAAATAAATTAAAACGATTTACATAATTGTCAAAACTAAAAATGTATTAAGCGAGTCAAAACAGGTCAAACGAATCAAATATTAGTTAAACGAGTTAAAAACGTGTTGTATGAGTCAAAAACCTAGTAAATTGGGTAAAACGAATCAAATAATTGTTACACGGATCAAATTGTGTTAACCAGAAAAAAAAACGTGTTAAATATTAATCGAGTAAAAACGTAATAAATGTGTTACAAACTAAAATTTAATTTGGGTTTCCCAGCCTAACCCATATTATTCATTAATATGGTTTTAAAAATGGGTTGACCAAATTTAATTTGGGTTGGGTTTACCTATTTGTACATCCTTAAGTAGAAGAACAAGTACACAAAATCTTATACGGCAAGATTTTTATAATTTAAATTTATAAAAATAAAATAAGTGTTTTAGAATTTTAATTGTCTATAACTTTTGATAGTAAAAAAAATACAAAATGACATGTCAATTAAATATTTAATAATGACATGATTTTAAAAAATAAACAAGGCCTTAATTTGAAAAGATTCTACTAACAAACTTTAGATTTCATTTGGCATATATATATATATATATATATATATATATATATATATATATATATATATATATATATATATATATATATATATATATATATAAGGAAAGCCCTAACTTGCATCATAATCCATTAGTTTACAGGATTTTAGAAGATTTGAAGAATGGGAAGATCGAAAGTAAAGATGGAGCTTATAAAGAACAAAAAGAGTCGCCAAATTAGTTTCAAGAGAATGAAGGCAAATCTGATGAAGAAGGCTTCCGAACTTCATACCTTATGTGACGTGGACGTGTCCATTATTACCATTCCACCGAACACCGACGGTGAAGACGAGGAGCAATTACAGTCTGAGATCTGGCCAGCGGCGGGATCTGACAAGTTCCTTTCTCAAATTGAAGAATTCAAGAAACAATCGCATGAGGAGAAGATGAAGAGGACAATCGAAGTCGATAGTTACTTAGAGGAGAGGTGCAAGAAACTCGAAGATGAAATTATTAAGCAAAGGAAGAAGAACTATGACGCCGTTTATCCAAGTTGGAATCATCCTTACTACAATGACTTACCGGAAGAGAAACTTGTTCAAATCGCATCTGATCTTGAATATAAACTTCATCAATCTACCAATGTTTTTAAGCTTGGATCGCAGCAACCTGATTATCATCATCATCATCCGTCTGAATTCATTCCTAATATGACATCGAATTTCCATGACAACATAGTTGATAATCAATATCTGTTGTTGGATCAACAACAACCAGATAATCTATTTGATAATTTGATTTACGACTACGACTACTACGCCTCAACGATTCCGTCTGATTTGATGAATATCGACAGAGACGACAGATTCAGAACGATCGACATCAATAATAATATGATTCATATGCTGCAGAATGATTACGAAGAACAACGAATTAGATATTACTCTGGAATGATGCAGAACAATAATAATACAATGCAATATCAATCTCTGATGGATACGACGGGATCTACGATGCACTATCAATATGTACCTTCGTCGTTATCGTCATCATCATCGTCATCTTCTTCGTCGATCTTCAATAGTGGTTATTCCGACACCTGTGGTGAATCTCAATTATTGCATCCTCCTCCTCCTCCTCTTCTTACGCAAAATCATATGGATGTTAATTGGAACCAATACTACTGCGCTTGAGATTTCTTCGTTTAAACTTTATGTATTTAATTTTGAAGCTAGGGTTTGACATTATATGTATTCTTTTATGTTATAATTCAAATGTTTTTGAGACGTTAACTATTGCAATTCTACTATACTACATATCATCTCATATCTCTTCTTTAGTTCAAAATTTAAATATTATTATTCTGTTGTGATTTTTATTTACTTGTTATAAATCATAAAAAAATATTGATATTATTAAAAATAAAAGATGAAAAAGTTATTTTCAAATCAAATCCTCTGTAAGAGAAAACCCTAAAATAGCGGCGAAATTCGTGATTGGCACGATCGGCACAATCGGCACGATCGACACGATCGGCACGATCGGCACGATCGGCACGATCGGCACGATCGGCACAATCGACACGATCGGCACGATCGGCACAATCGGCACGTTTGGCACGATCGTCACGATCGGCATAACAACGTTCGATACGATCGGCATGTTAGTAGCGCGAAATTCGGTTCGTTTATTTGGTAGTCGGTTACAAGAAACGTGGTTGGAGTCCGTACTACTACGTTTGAAATTTTCGAATTTTAAACTCAATGAAATTAATTTTGATTTTAGGGTTTGACATTATCATTTATCACATATTTTGTGTTATAATTCAAAAAAACTTTCTTTGCTAATTATATATTGCATTTATATTGGACTACAACTTATATTTATTATTTTTTTTTGTAATTTTATATATATTAATCAAAAGTTAATTATATTTTTATTTGATTTTCAAAATTTAAATTTTTATAATTAAATTAAAATTAAATCTATTTAGAGAATCGATAAAAAAAATTACTTTTAGATTTAAGCTTAAAATTTGTTGATGATAATCTAAGTTGATTTGGTTAAAGATTGCGTTTGATTGAGTGAATCTTTTCAAATATTTTAATTTAATTAATATAAATTATTATATATCAAAAAAAATATTTTTTATTAAAAAAATAAAATCTTATTTTCTTTTATTTTTAATTATAAATAAAGTCTATCATATATATTATTCTCGATTATAATTAACGTAAATTCTTTGCCGTCACCATTTTTGTTCCCATTTGTTATTTCATCTTCTTCTAGAAATATAGATGGTCATGAAATTACTCTTGTTGTTCGTCGACATTTCTAGATTGGGCTTTCCTAATTCCAAATCTCTCATGGCTTCCTTCTTCAAATTAACAAACATATATTATAAACATTTAACAAATAAACTTATTTAAACTAGGTAACAGAATCTTAAAGTCTATTTTTTTTATTAATGTCGTTGACAAACTTTATAATAAATAAATGCATTGAAATATAAGATTTTTCATAAACATATTATGAAATCACGAAATTGTCAAAATACTTGCAAAATAAAAACAAAGAAAAAAGTAAGGGGACAAAATTGAATATGGGGTTGTAATAAAACTTTTGAAGCACTTATTTAATCAAATAGCTTAGAAACGTAATCAAACTACTTTATATATCATTAAATAATTACCTTTATAAAATACATCAATAATTAATTATTACAATTAATTAGACTACTAACAATTTATTTTTAATTAAATACAAAACTAACTAATTATTATAAATATTATTAGTGTCATCAATTTGTCTAAATCTTAATTAATTAGATGACTTTTAACCAAAAGTCACATAGTTTAAACATGTCAAAAATATGTTAAACGTACCAAAAATATGTGAAATGTGTCAAAACATGTTAAACGTCCCAAAAATGTGTTAGACGTGCCAAAACGTGTTAAACTTGTCAAAAACTTGTTAAACGTGCCAAAACGTGCTAAAAACGTGTTAAATATGTCAAAACATATTAAACGTGCCAAAAACGTGTTAAACATGTCAAAATATGTTAAATGTACAAAAACATGTTATACGTGCAAAAATGTGTTAAACGGGCCAAAAAAGTGTTAAATGTGCCAAAACGTGTTACACGTGCCAAAAACATGTTAAACGTGCCAAAAACGTGTTAAACATGTCATAACATTTTAAACGTACAAAAAATGTTATAACTGCAAAAATATATTAAACGGGCCAAAAAAGTGTTAAACGTACCAAAACATGGTAAACATGTCAAAAATATGTTAAATATGCCAAAAACGTGTTAAAATACCAAAAACGTGTTAAAATACCTAAAACGAGTTAAACTCTTCAAAAACGTGTTAAACATGCCGAAAAAGTGTTCAACATTTCAAAACGTGTTAAACGTGTTGTTAAACATGTCAAAACGATTAAACGTGTCAAAAACGTGTTAAATGTGTGAAATGAGCCAAAAACGTGTTAAATGTGTTAAATGAGCCAAAAACGTGTTAAATATGTCAAAAAAGTGTTAAATGTGTCAAAATGTATTTAACGTATGAAAATGTATTAAATATCTAAGAAACGTGTTAAACATATAAAAAACGTTTTAAACATGTTAGCATGATAAAAAAAACGTGTTAAACGTAACATGTTAAAACGTGTTAAACGTGCTAAATATTTCTAACATGCCAAAACATTTTAAACTTCACAAAAACGTGTTAAGCATGCCAAAAATGTGTTAAACTTATAAAAAACATGTTAAACGTGCTAATAACATGTCAAACGTGTGAAAAACATGTTAAACGTGCTAAATTTGCCAAAAGATGTTAAACGTGTGAAAAATGTGTTAAACATGTGAAAAACGTATTAAACATTTAGAATGTCAAAAACGTATTAAACGTGTCAAAATGTGTTAAACATGTTAAAAACGTATTAAACGTGCCAAAATATGTAAAATGTGCCAAAACGTGTTAAACATGTCAAAATATGTTAAACGTGCCAAAAACGTGTTTAGTTTGTCAAAAACGTGTTAAACGTGCCAAAAACGTGTTGAACTTGTCAAAACATGTTAAATGTGCCAAAACTTGTTAAATGTGTCAAAAACGTATTAACCGTGCCAATAATGTATTGAACGCGTGAAAATGTGTTAAGCATGTCAAAACGTATTAAACGTACCAAAAATATGTTAGCATATCAAAAAAACGTGTTAAACGTGTGAAATGTGTCAAAAACGTGTTAAACGTGCCAAAACGTGTTAAAATGTCAAAACATGTTAATCGTGCCAAAACGTGTCACACGTGTCAAAAATGTGTTAAACGTGTCAAAACGTGTTAAACGTGTCAAAAACTTGTTGAACGTGCCAAAAACCTATTAAACATGTCAAAAACGTGTTAAACGTGCTATAATGTGTGAAACATGTCAAAACGTATTAAACGTGTGAAAAACGTGTTAAAAATGTGAAAAACGTTTAAAACATTTGAAAAACATGTTAAACATGTTAGCATGTCAAAAACGTGTTAAACGTGTGAAAAATATATTAAACGTGTGAAAATGTGTTAAACATGTTAAAAATGTATTAAACGTGCCAAAATGTGTTAATCGTGCAAAAACGTGTTAAACGTGTCAAAAACGTGTGAAATAAATTAAAACGATTTACATAATTGTCAAAACTAAAAATGTATTAAGCGAGTCAAAACAGGTCAAACGAATCAAATATTAGTTAAACGAGTTAAAAACGTGTTGTATGAGTCAAAAACCTAGTAAATTGGGTAAAACGAATCAAATAATTATTAAACGGATCAAAGTGTGTTAACTAGAAAAAAAAACGTGTTAAATATTAATCGAGTAAAAACGTAATAAATGTGTTACAAACTAAAATTTAATTTGGGTTTCCCAGCCTAACCCATATTATTCATTAAAATGGTTTTAAAAATGGGTTGACCAAATTTAATTTGGGTTGGGTTTACCTATTTGTACATCCTTAAGTAGAAGAACAAGTACACAAAATCTTATACTGCAAGATTTTTATAATTTAAATTTATAAAAATAAAATAAGTGTTTTAGAATTTTAATTGTCTATAACTTTTGATGGTAAAAAAAATACAAAATGACATGTCAATTAAATATTTGATAATGACATGATTTTAAAAAAATAAACAATGCCTTAATTTGAAAAGATTCTACTAACAAACTTTAGATTTCATTTGGCATATATATATATATATATATATATATATACTTGCATCATAATCCATTAGTTTACAGGATTTTAGAAGATTTGAAGAATGGGAAGATCGAAAGTAAAGATGGAGCTTATAAAGAACAAAAAGAGTCGCCAAATTAGTTTCAAGAGAATGAAGGCAAATCTGATGAAGAAGGCTTCCGAACTTCATACCTTATGTGACGTGGACGTGTCCATTATTACCATTCCACCGAACACCGACGGTGAAGACGAGGAGCAATTACAGTCTGAGATCTGGCCAGCGGAAGGATCTGACAAGTTCCTTTCTCAAATTGAAGAATTCAAGAAACAATCGCATGAGGAGAAGATGAAGAGGACAATCGAAGTCGATAGTTACTTAGAGGGGAGGTGCAAGAAACTCGAAGATGAAATTATTAAGCAAAGGAAGAAGAACTATGACGCCGTTTATCCAAGTTGGAATCATCCTTACTACAATGACTTGCCGGAAGAGAAACTTGTTCAAATCGCATCTGATCTTAATATAAACTCCATCAATCTACCAATGTTTTTAAGCTTGGATCGCAGCAACCTGATTATCATCATCATCATCCGTCTGAATTCATTCCTAATATGACATCGAATTTTCATGACAACATTGTTGATAATAAATATCTGTTGTTGGATCAACAACAACCAGATAATCTATTTGATAATTTGATTTACGACTACGACTACTACGCCTCAACGATTCCGTCTGATTTGATGAATATCGACAGAGACGACAGATTCAGAACGATCGACATCAATAATAATATGATTCATATGCTGCAGAATGATTACGAAGAACAACGAATTAGATATTACTCTAGAATGATGCAGAACAATAATAATACAATGCAATATCAATCTCTGATGGATACGACGGGATCTACGATGCACTATCAATATGTACCTTCGTCGTTATCGTCATCATCATCGTCATCTTCTTCGTCGATCTTCAATAGTGGTTATTCTGACACCTGTGGTGAATCTCAATTATTGCATCCTCATCCTCCTCCTCTTCTTACGCAGAATCATATGGATGTTAATTGGAACCAGTATTACTGCGCTTGAGATTTCTTCGTTTAAACTTTATGGATTTAATTTTGAAGCTAGGGTTTGACATTATATGTATTCTTCTATGTTATAATTCAAATGTTTTTGAGACGTTAACTATTGCAATTCTACTATACTACATATCATCTCATATCTCTTCTTTAGTTCAAAATTTAAATATTATTATTCTGTTGTGATTTTTATTTATTTGTTATAAATCATAAAAAAATATTGATATTATTAAAAATAAAAGATGAAAAAGTTATTTTCAAATCAAACCCTCTCTAAAAGAAAACCCTAAAATAGCGGCGAAATTCGTGATCGGCACGATCGGCACGATCGGCACGATCGGCACGATCGGCACGATCGGCACGATCGGCACGATCGGCACGATCGGCACGATCGGCACGATCGGCACGATCGGCACGATCTGCACGATCGGCACGATCGGCACGATCTGCACGATCGGCACAATCGGCACGATCGGCACGATCGGCACAATCGGCACAATCGGCACGTTTGGCACGATCGTCACGATCGGCATAACAACGTTCGATACGATCGGCATGTTAGTAGCGCGCGGTCCGTTTATTTGGTAATCGGTTACAAGAAACGTGGTTGGAGTCCGTACTACTACGTTTGAAATTTTCGAATTTTAAACTCAATGAAATTAATTTTGATTTTAGGGTTTGACATTATCATTTATCACATATTTTGTGTTATAATTCAAAAAAACTTTCTTTGCTAATTATATATTGCATTTATATTTGACTACAACTTATATTTATTATTTTTTTGTAATTTTATATTTATTTATCAAAAGTTAATTATATTTTTATTTGATTTTCAAAAATTAAATTTTTATAATTAAATTAAAATTAAATCTATTTAGAGAATCGATAAAAAAAAATTACTTTTAGATTTAAGCTTAAAATTTGTTGATGATAATCTAAGTTGATTTGGTTAAAGATTGCGTTTGATTGAGTGAATCTTTTCAAATCTTTTAATTTAATTAATATAAATTATTATATATCAAAATAATATATTTTATTAAAAAAATAAAATCTTATTTTCTTTTATTTTTAATTATAAATAAAGTCTATCATATATATTATTCTTGATTATAATTAACGTAAATTATTTGCCGTCACCATTTTTGTTCCCATTTGTTATTTCATCTTCTTCTAGAAATATAGATGGTCATGAAATTACTCTTGTTGTTGTTCGTCGACATTTCTAGATTGGGCTCTCCTAATTCCAAATCTCTCATGGCTTCCTTCTTCAAATTAACAAACATATATTATAAACATTTAACAAATAAACTTATTTAAACTAGGTAACAGAATCTTAAAGTCTATTTTTTTTATTAATGTCGTTGACAAACTTTAAAATAAATAAATGCATTGAAATATAAGATTTTTCATAAACATATTATGAAATCACGAAATTGTCAAAATACTTGCAAAATAAAAGCAAAGAAAAAAGTAAGGGGACAAAATTGAATATGGGGTTGTAATAAAACTTTTGAAGCACTTATTTAATCAAATAGCTTAGAAACGTAATCAAACTACTTTATATATCATTAAATAATTACCTTTATAAAATACATCAATAATTAATTATTACAATTAATTAGACTACTAACAATTTATTTTTAATCAAATACAAAACTAACTAATTATTATAAATATTATTAGTGTCATCAATTTGTCTAAATCTTAATTAATTAGATGACTTTTAACCAAAAGTCACATAGTTTAAACATGTCAAAAATATGTTAAACGTACCAAAAATATGTGAAATGTGTCAAAACATGTTAAACATCCCAAAAATGTGTTAGACGTGCCAAAACGTGTTAAACTTGTCAAAAACTTGTTAAACGTGCCAAAACGTGCTAAAAACGTGTTAAATATGTCAAAACATGTTAAACGTGCCAAAAACGTGTTAAACATGTCAAAACATGTTAAATGTACAAAAACATGTTATACGTGCAAAAATGTGTTAAACGGGCCAAAAAAGTGTTAAATGTGCCAAAACGTGTTACACGTGCCAAAAACATGTTAAACGTGCCAAAAACGTGTTAAACATGTCAAAACATTTTAAACGTACAAAAAATGTTATAACTGCAAAAATATATTAAACGGGCCAAAAAAGTGTTAAACGTACCAAAACATGGTAAACATGTCAAAAATATGTTAAATATGCCAAAAACGTGTTAAAATACTAAAAACGTGTTAAAATACCTAAAACGAGTTAAACTCTTCAAAAACGTGTTAAACATGCCGAAAAAGTGTTCAACATTTCAAAACGTGTTAAACATGTCAAAACGATTAAACGTGTCAAAAACGTGTTAAATGTGTTAAATGAGCCAAAAACGTGTTAAATATGTCAAAAAAAATGTTAAATGTGTCAAAATGTGTTTAACGTATGAAAATGTATTAAATATCTAAGAAACGTGTTAAACATATAAAAAAACACTTTAAACATGTTAGCATGAGAAAAAACGTGTTAAACGTAACATGTTAAAACGTGTTAAACGTGCTAAATATTTCTAACATCCCAAAACATTTTAAACTTCACAAAAACGTGTTAAGCATGCCAAAAATGTATTAAACTTATAAAAAAAACATGTTAAACGTGCTAATAACATGTCAAACGTGTGAAAAACATGTTAAACGTGCTAAATTTGCCAAAAGATGTTAAACGTGTGAAAAATGTGTTAAACATGTGAAAAACGTATTAAACATTTAGAATGTCAAAAACGTATTAAACGTGTCAAAATGTGTTAAACATGTTAAAAACGTATTAAACGTGCCAAAATATGTCAAACGTGCCAAAACGTGTTAAACATGTCAAAATATGTTAAACGTGCCAAAAACGTGTTTAATTTGTCAAAAACGTGTTTAATTTGTCAAAAACGTGTTAAACGTGCCAAAAACGTGTTGAACTTGTCAAAACATGTTAAATGTGCCAAAACTTGTTAAATGTGTCAAAAACGTATTAACCGTGCCAATAATGTATTGAACGCGTGAAAATGTGTTAAGCATGTCAAAACGTATTAAACGTGCCAAAAATATGTTAGCTTATCAAAAAACGTGTTAAACGTGTGAAATGTGTCAAAAACGTGTTAAAAACGTGTTAAACGTGTCAAAACGTGTTAAAATGTCAAAACATGTTAATCGTGCCAAAACTTGTCACATGTGTCAAAAATGTGTCAAAAACGTGTTAAACGTGTCAAAAAACTTGTTGAACGTGCCAAAAACCTATGAAACATGTCAAAAACGTGTTAAACGTGCTATAATGTGTGAAACATGTCAAAACGTATTAAACGTGTGAAAAACGTGTTAAAAATGTGAAAAACGTTTAAAACATTTGAAAAACGTGTTAAACATGTTAGCATGTCAAAAACGTAATAAACGTATGAAAAATATATTAAACGTGTGAAAAATGTGTTAAACATGTTAAAAATGTATTAAACGTGCCAAAATGTGTTAATCGTGCAAAAACGTGTTAAACGTGTCAAAAACGTGTGAAATAAATTAAAACGATTTACATAATTGTCAAAACTAAAAATGTATTAAGCGAGTCAAAACAGGTCAAACCAATCAAATATTAGTTAAACGAGTTAAAAACGTGTTGTATGAGTCAAAAACCTAGTAAATTGGGTAAAACGAATCAAATAATTGTTAAACGGATCAATGTGTTAACCAGAAAAAAAAACGTGTTAAATATTAATAGAGTAAAATCGTAATAAATGTGTTACAAACTAAAATTTAATTTGGGTTTCCCAGCCTAACCCATATTATTCATTAATATGGTTTTAAAAATGGGTTGACCAAATTTAATTTGGGTTGGGTTTACCTATTTGTACATCCTTAAGTAGAAGAACAAGTACACAAAATCTTATACTGCAAGATTTTTATAATTTAAATTTATAAAAATAAAATAAGTGTTTTAGAATTTTAATTGTCTATAACTTTTGATAGTAAAAAAAATACAAAATGACATGTCAATTAAATATTTGATAATGACATGATTTTAAAAAAACAAACAAGGCCTTAATTTGAAAAGATTCTACTAACAAACTTTATATTTCATTTGGCCTATATATATATATATATAAGGAAAGCCCTAACTTGCATCATAATCCATTAGTTTACAGGATTTTAGAAGATTTGAAGAATGGGAAGATCGAAAGTAAAGATGGAGCTTATAAAGAACAAAAAGAGTCGCCAAATTAGTTTCAAGAGAATGAAGGCAAATCTGATGAAGAAGGCTTCCGAACTTCATACCTTATGTGAGGTGGACGTGTCCATTATTACCATTCCACCGAACACCGACGGTGAAGACGAGGAGCAATTACAGTCTGAGATCTGGCCAGCGGCGGGATCTGACAAGTTCCTTTCTCAAATTGAAGAATTCAAGAAACAATCGCATGAGGAGAAGATGAAGAGGACAATCGAAGTCGATAGTTACTTAGAGGAGAGGTGCAAGAAACTCGAAGATGAAATTATTAAGCAAAGGAAGAAGAACTATGACGCCGTTTATCCAAGTTGGAATCATCCTTACTACAATGACTTGCCGGAAGAGAAACTTGTTCAAATCGCATCTGATCTTGAATATAAACTTCATCAATCTACCAATGTTTTTAAGCTTGGATCGCAGCAACCTGATTATCATCATCATCATCCGTCTGAATTCATTCCTAATATGACATCGAATTTCCATGACAACATTGTTGATAATCAATATCTGTTGTTGGATCAACAACAACCAGATAATCTATTTGATAATTTGATTTACGACTACGACTACTACGCCTCAACGATTCCGTCTGATTTGATGAATATCGACAGAAACGACAGATTCAGAACGATCGACATCAATAATAATATGATTCATATGCTGCAGAATGATTACGAAGAACAACGAATTAGATATTACTCTGGAATGATGCAGAACAATAATAATACAATGCAATATCAATCTCTGATGGATACGACGGGATCTACGATGCACTATCAATATGTACCTTCGTCGTTATCGTCATCATCATCATCATCTTCTTCGTCGATCTTCAATAGTGGTTATTCTGACACCTGTGGTGAATCTCAATTATTGCATCCTCATCCTCCTCCTCTTCTTACGCAGAATCATATGGATGTTAATTGGAACCAATACTACTGCGCTTGAGATTTCTTCGTTTAAACTTTATGGATTTAATTTTGAAGCTAGGGTTTGACATTATATGTATTCTTCTATGTTATAATTCAAATGTTTTTGAGACGTTAACTATTGCAATTCTACTATACTACATATCATCTCATATCTCTTCTTTAGTTCAAAATTTAAATATTATTATTCTGTTGTGATTTTTATTTATTTGTTATAAATCATAAAAAAATATTGATATTATTAAAAATAAAAGATGAAAAAGTTATTTTCAAATCAAATCCTCTCTAAGAGAAAACCCTAAAATAGCGGCGAAATTCGTGATTGGCACGATCGGCACGATCGGCACGATCGGCACGTTTGGCACGATCGTCACGATCGGCATAACAACGTTCGATACGATCGGCATGTTAGTAGCACGAAATTCGGTCCGTTTATTTGGTAGTCGGTTAAAAGAAACGTGGTTGGAGTCCGTACTACTACGTTTGAAATTTTCGAATTTTAAACTCAATGAAATTAATTTTGATTTTAGGGTTTGACATTATCATTTATCACATATTTTGTGTTATAATTCAAAAAAACTTTCTTTGCTAATTATATATTGCATTTATATTTGACTACAACTTATATTTATTATTTTTTGTAATTTTATATTTATTTATCAAAAGTTAATTATATTTTATTTGATTTTCAAAATTAAATTTTTATAATTAAATTAAAATTAAATCTATTTAGAGAATCGATAAAAAAAAATTACTTTTAGATTTAAGCTTAAAATTTGTTGATGATAATCTAAGTTGATTTGGTTAAAGATTGCGTTTGATTGAGTGAATCTTTTCAAATATTTAATTTAATTAATATAAATTATTATATATCAAAAAAAATATTTTTTATTAAAAAATAAAATCTTATTTTCTTTTATTTTTAATTATAAATAAAGTCTATCATATATATTATTCTTGATTATAATTAACGTAAATTATTTGTCGTCACCATTTTTGTTCCCATTTGTTATTTCATCTTCTTCTAGAAATATAGATGGTCATGAAATTACTCTTGTTGTTGTTCGTCGACATTTCTAGATTGGGCTCTCCTAATTCCAAATCTCTCATGGCTTCCTTCTTCAAATTAACAAACATATATTATAAACATTTAACAAATAAACTTATTTAACTAGGTAACAGAATCTTAAGTCTATTTTTTTTATTAATGTCGTTGACAACTTAAAATAAATAAATGCATTGAATATAAGATTTTTCATAAACATATTATAAAATCACGAAATTGTCAAAATACTTGCAAAATAAAAACAAGAAAAAAAGTAAGGGGACAAAATTGAATATGGGGTTGTAATAAAACTTTTGAAGCACTTATTTAATCAAATAGCTTAGAAACGTAATCAAACTACTTTATAGATCATTAAATAATTACCTTTATAAAATACATCAATAATTAATTATTACAATTAATTAGACTACTAACAATTTATTTTTAATCAAATACAAAACTAACTAATTATTATAAATATTATTAGTGTCATCAATTTGTCTAAATCCTTAATTAATTAGATGACTTTTAACCAAAGATCACATAGTTTTAAACATGTCAAAAATATGTTAAATGTGCAAAAACGTGTTTAATTGTCAAAAACGTGTTAAACGTGCCAAAAACGTGTTTGAACTTGTCAAAACATGTTAAATGTGCCAAAACTTGTTAAATGTTGTCAAAAACGTATTACCGTGCCAATAATGTATTGAACCGTGAAAATGTGTTAAGCATGTCAAAACGTATTAAACGTGCCCAAAAATATGTTAGCATATCAAAAAACGTGTTAAACTGTGAAATGTGTCAAAAACGTGTTAAAAACGTGTTAAACTGGCCAAAAACGTGTTTAAAAATGTCAAAACATGTTAATCGTGCCAAAACGTGTCACAAGTGTCAAAAATGTGTTAAACGTGTCAAAAACGTGTTAAACGTGCCAAAAAACTTGTTGAATGTGCCAAAATTCTGTTAAACATGTCAAAACATGGTTAAATGTGCTATAATGTGTGAAACATGTCAAACGTATAAACGTGTGAAAAAACGTGTTTAAACATGTAAAAAAACGTTAAATACATTGTGAAAACGTGTTAAACATGTAGCATGTCAAAAACGTGTTAAACGTGTGAAAAAATATATTAAATGTGTGAAAAATGTGTTAAAACATGTTTAAAATGTATTAAACGTGCCAAAATATGTTAATCGTGCAAAAACGTGTTAAATGTGTCAAAAACGTGTGAAATAAATTAAAACGGTTACATATTGTCAAAACTAAAAAGTATTAAGCGAGTCAAATAGGTTAAACGAATCAAATAATTAGTTAAGACGAGTTTAAAATGGTGTTGTATGAAGTCAAAAACCTAGTAAATTGGGTAAAACGAATCAATAATTGTTAAACGGATCAAGTGTGTTAACTAGAAAAAAAAGCTGTGTTAAATATTAATCGAGTAAAAACGTAATAAATGTGTTACAAACTATACGCAAGATTTTTATAATTTAAATTTATAACAAATAAAATAAGTGTTTTATAATTTTATTTTCTAATAACTTTTGATAGTAAAAAAAATACAAAATGACATGTCAATTAAATATTTTATAATAACATGATTTTAAAAAAACAAACAAGGCCTTAATTTGAAAAGATTCTACTAACAAACTTTAGATTTCATTTGGCATATATTATATAAGGAAAGCCCTAACATGCATCATAATCCATTAGTTTACAGGATTTTAGAAGATTTGAAGAATGGGAGATCGAAAGTAAAGATGGAGCTTATAAAGAACGAAAGAGTCGCCAATTAGTTTCAAGAGAATGAAGGCAAATCTGATGAAGAAGGCTTCCAAACTTCATACCTTAGTGACGTGGACGTGTCCATTACCATGCCACCCGAACACGACGGTGAAGACGAGGAGCAAATTACAGTATGAATCTGGCCATCGGCGGGATCTGACAATTTCCTTCTCAAAATTGAAGAATTCAAGAAACAATCGTAGAGGAGAAGATAAAAAGGACAGTCGAAGTCGATAGTTACTTAGAGGAGAGGTGCAGAAACTCGAAGATGAGATTATTAATCAAAGGAAGATGAACTCGACGCCATTTATCCAAGTTGGAATCATCCTTACTACAATGACTTGTCGGAAGAGAAACTTGTTCAAATCGCATCTGATCTTGAAATATAAACTTCAGCAATCTACCAATGTTTTCAAGCTTGGATCGCAGCAATCTGATTATCATCATCACTCATCCGTCTGAATTCATTCCAATATCACATCGAATTTCCATGACAACAATTGTTGATAATCAATATCCTGTTGTTGGATCAACAACAACCAGATAATCTATTTGATAATTTGATTTACGACTATGACTACGACTACTATGCCTCAACGATTCCGTCTGATTTGATGATTATCGCCAGAGATGACAGATTCAGAACGATCGACATCAATAATAATATGATTCATATGCTGCAAAATGGTTACTAAGAACAACAAATTGGATATTACTCTGGAATGATGCAGAACAATAATAATACAATGCAATATCAATCTCTGATGGATACGACGGGATCTACGATGCACTATCAATATTACCTCCGTCGTTATCGTCATAGTCATCAGCATCGTCATCTTCATCGTCGATCTTCAATAGTGGTTATTCTGACACCTGTGGTGAATCTCAATTATTGCATCCCTCCTCCTCTTCTACGCAGAATCATATGGATTTAATTGGAACCAGTACTGCGCTTGAGATTTCTTCTTTTAAACTTTATGGATTTAATTTTGAAGCTAGGGTTTGACATTATATGTGTTCTTCTATGTTATAATTCAAATATTTTAGAGACGTTAACTATTGCAATTCTACTATCTACATATCATCTCATATCTCTTCTTTAGTTCAAAATAAGAGAAACCCTAAAATAGCGGCGAAATTTGTGATTGGCACGATCGGCACAATCGGTACGTTTGGCATGATCGTCTCGATCGGCATAACAACGTTCGATACGATCGGCACGTTAGTAGCGCGAAATTCGCGGTGATTTGGTAGTCAGTTACAAGAAACGTGGTTGAAGTCCGTATTACTTCTTTTGAAATTTTCAAATGTTAAACTCAATGAAATTAATTTTGATTTAGGGTTTGACATTATCATTTATCACATATTTTTGTGTTATAATTAAAAAAAACTTTCTTTGTAATTATTAATTGCATTTATATTGAACTACAACTTATATTTATTTATCAAAAGTTAATTATTTTTTATTTGATTTTCAAAAATTAAATTTTTATAATTAAATTAAAATTAAATCTATTTAGAGAATCGATAAAAAAATAAATTACTTTTAGATTTAAGCTTAAAATTTGTTGCTGATAATCTAAGTTGATGATAATCTAAGTTGATATGGTTAAGATAGCGTTTGATTGATTGAATATTTTTTTATTTTTTAATTTTTTAATTTAATTAATAGAATATATTATGTATAAGAAATTATATTTTATATTAAAAAAATTCTTATTTCATTTATTTTTAATTATAATAAATCTATACTATTAGAAAAAAGGTATCAGTAAGGGCGAAAAACCGTTACTGAAAATATCTAATGCCGTTACTGAATCATAATGTAACGGCAAATAAAACCGTTACCAATCGTTACCGAAAAATATGTTACAGAAACTTCACAGGTATCAGTAACGGCTTTCGAAAGCCGTTACTGATAGTCAATGAATAACAGTAGCGGTTCTAGTCGACTTAAAACCGTCACAGAAACTTCAGGTATCTGTAACGGTTTTGAAAACCGTTACTGATATTTAAAGGAACAATAGTAACGGTTTTAGCCAACTTAAAACCGTTACTAAAGACATTATATCAGTAACGGTTTTCGAAAACCGTTACTGATACCGTGAATTTCTGTGACGGTTTTTTATTTGTTAAACCGTTACAGGAATTTTTAAGAGTAACGGTTTTTTAATTCATTAAACCGTTACTAAACCATAATCGTTTTTTTTTATTTTTTTTTTCTCCAAATTTTTACCTATATCACAATCATCAATAACCAAAACAAAAAGCACAATCATCATAACCAAAAACCAAAACCACAATCATTAATTCAAAACAATAATCATCCACAAACTACAATCCATCCACAAACTACAATCATATCACAAATCCACAAAAACCATTAATAACGTACTTCAAATAACAATTCAACTAACCAGAATACACGGGAAAGCGACGATCAAGTGGAAGGGGGCATCATCTCTAGTGGGAGGGGCAGGTGGACGTGGAGGGCGACCACCGGGAACCATGGATATAAGAAGTTCATCGTCTCCCTCATCTCAAGCATATCATCCCGCATTCTATCACGCTCTACAACTGATTGTTCTCTATCCCTTCGAGCTCTTCACGTTCCATTTCATAGCTGCTTTAGTAATTCATCACGCTGCATTAGTAATTCTTCGCGCTCCATTTCACGCTGCCGTTGGCTTCCTCACGCTTCATCTGACACTCGAGTAAGGCTTCTTCGCGCTCTTCTCCGTGACTGAATCTTCTCGCTTCACGCTCCTCTCGCATCATCTGCATCTCCTCAAGTAATATTCGGTTTCTTCACGGAAATGTTGCGTGTCACTGCGCGGTGTGCTAGAAACCCCCACGGGCCATCTGCTCTAAAACATGTAGGTGTGACACCTGAGCCCATACCACGACTCACCCATGTTCCCTAAAACCCGAACGCACACTCAGCCAACTGCAGGTCATGTCCTAGTCCGGTCTTCTTCTATAGCAGTTCGCAAGGCAGTCTACAAACACAAATTTATATTTGATTACATACATAAAATAAATAAAATAAATAAAACTAATAAACACGACTTACCACTTTTTCTTGAATAATAGGGGGAACCTCCGGATTTGGTATCTTGCAGAGTTGGTTTCTTTGTATGAGTGTGGAGAAATAATTCCGCACAAATTAGGCGACCTACCGGTAGTCTTCTCCTGTACAAATTTAATAATTAATAAAAACGTAATAACATTATAAACTTTGTTATTCAATGATAAAACGAACCATTTGCTTCTCCACTTGCGAAATGAGATGCTGCCCGCATGATTCTTGTACACAACACGCGACCTATTTTGCGCATTCACATTACTTGTTTTCTGCAAATAAGAAAAGATTTGTGTTTAATGAATGATTAATTTCAGATCTCTTTATAAAAATTAACATTACCTTGAACTCCGGAGTGAGAAAGCGACGATCAATAAGATAATGTCAATCACTTAGTTCAATCTCGGGAGGGGGATTTGCCCTAATCGCAGCCTCGTTACCTTCACGAGCTTTAACGTACAAGGTGTTCCATTGACATCTCCACCTATCCCATAATTTGTTAGCTTGAAATAAACCTTGTTTGCGATAGTTGTTGATGTCATCCCCCACAGCCACGAAAGGATCCTAAAAAGTCAACATTAAAATACGATTATAGATTGTGATTAATACATAAAAGTTAATTATATAATAAGTTACCGTGATAGCCATCCATATGTGACTAGCTGAGTAGAGCTCAGGTCCGACCAACGCAAAGTCCTGTGAGGTAGTGCATTGGAGTCTCGAATGACACTCCCAATATGCCTCGACCACACTGTCCTATTCTCGCACATGGGCTTACCATCTACCGGGTTAAAATGAAGAGTCATCTTTTGCCCCGCTTGCAATCTACCAACTGCTGTATTTTTGTTCTTGCCCCGTCTCCTCCTCGAAATAGATCCTAAAAAAAACACAAAATTATATAGGATCATAACAAATTAAATACTTAAGCACACCGTACCTCCATCTTGCTCCTCAGACGGGGGTTGTGTCTCATCATCATCAGACATCATCTTCAAAGTTAGTGTTTGGTACACTATCGACATTCATCACATCATCAAGGTCTAAATCAATTTCCCCGATAGAGTTAAGTAATTGCATAGGATCTTCTGAATGCTCCTCGGTCCTCTGTACAAGGTCGTTTAGCGCGCTGCTTAAACCCTTTCCTTGTATTCTTTTAGGTGCCATGATAACTGCAAATTTTGAATGTAATGTTTATAAGAACAATTTAAACGGTAACCCTTCAGAGAAAATAATTCACCTTAATTAGAGTAACGGGGATTTATTGGTGTCACAATTTTCCATTCAAGCCTTGATGGCCATATCTGTAGAGTAAAATACTTGTTGTGCTTGGCTTGCCATTATGAATGGTTCATTTAATTGAGTCTGTAGAATCCTGTTGATATTTATACTAACATAACCATACTTATCAACTTTAATGCCCCGATCTTTGTGATAAACATCAAACCATTTGCATTTGAAGAAGAATAAACTCGTCTTCCACAAAAGAATATCACTTCTATGATTTCATTGATCACTCCATAGTAGTTATAAGTCTCGGCCCCATTATTACCAATAACCAAAACCCCGCTATTTTGGGTAGCCAAGCTCTCGTCATGTTTTTCAGTGTTAAACTTGTACCCATTTATTTTGCACGAGTTATATTTCTTTGCATACAATGTAGGCCCACGTCCTAAAATCTTAAGATTCGTTGTCCTATCGGATTGATCGGTTAATTGCTCCACCTATATATTAATAGAAATTATTGTTAAACTAATTGTCATATACTAAAAAAGAAAATTGTTGAGACGATTACTTACTCTTTCTTGGAAATATCTAACATATTGTTTATCTCGAGCCTCATTGGAATATTAGGAGGGCATGATTGAACAAAATCGCTAGCGCAAATGATAGATTAAATTATTACTTAAATCATACCTATATAAGATGTAATTAATGGACTTACTTATAATATTCTTCAGCTTCGCGACAATTTTTTAAAATGTACCAATGAGCACACTCACGATCACCCGGTTGATATGTGTATGATGTGCCATTAAATAGTCTTCCATAGCGATGAATATGGAGAATGTTGTACTTGTATTTATCGATTCCTCATCCTGACTCTTGATCGTCCCAATATCGGGCACACATGCTCATACTCTCATTCAAAAGGGTAACTCTCGCTGATTGAACCTTCTGGAAAGTTCCTGTTCCTAAGGTTAATTTCTTGAGTGTGCTCATATATTGTGCACTGGATACATCCATCGTACTGAACCGGCCCTTCAAGACAAGCTTCAAAAGATAAATGACTGGCAATGCACCATTATATCAAAAAAAGAAGGTGTAAGATCTGCTCCAATTTGCAAAGTGTCAAGATAATGTCGTCATGTATGTTTCCAATTGCTCGCGTTGTAAACTTTTTGGCAAAGCAACCGAAAGAACCTTGTTAAATTCACCACGGCATCGGACACATCAGCGGGAATAGGTCACGTGTAGCTAGTGGAAGGAGATATTGTAATAGAATGTGACAATCGTGACTCTTCAATCCTGAAATTTTTTTCTCCTCCATGTTTACCACACGCCCAATATGTTGAAACAAACACCGTCGGGCATTTTAATATCGTTGCAAAAAACTACCATAAACGTTTCTTGGTTCTGAGGACAATGCATAGGGGGCGGCGGACACCGAAGAACACCATCAACTTCAACCGGATGTAAGGAATGTTTTATGTTCATTATGACCAAATCTTTCCTTGCTTTAATTTCATCCTTGGTCTTTTCTTTGAATTCATTAAGTTCCCAACAAACTAGCACAATATTTCTTCTCAATATGCATTACATCCAAATTATGTCTCAACATCAAAGATTCCAGTAAGGCAATTGAAAGAATATACTGAATTTGTTTCCAATTATCACCTTGGGATTCATGTATAACTTTCGTTTTCTTAGGCAGGTACTTTGGTCAAACAAATTTCCTTTAGATCTCGTGCCTGCAATTGAATTTCGGAACCGATAATAGTACAGGAAGACCCTCTATGCTCAGTATGCCCATCAAACGTATCGGTCTCTTGCTCCATCGATGATTAGACGGGAGGAATCGTCGATGATTCATGTAACACTCTTTCTGGAAGTTTGTTAACCTCAAAGACGCGGTGTTCTGATTACAAGACGGACATGCCAATTTCCCCTTTGTACTCCATCCAGACAAATTTGCATATGCCGGGAAATCATTAATAGTCCACATAAGAGTTGCCCGTAAATTAAAGTACTGTTTTCTGCTTGCATCGTATGTCTTCACACCAGTATTCCACAATTCCGTCAACTCTTCAATAAGTGGCTCAAGAAATACGTCAATACAATCACCGGGACTTTTTGGTCCTGGAATGAGCATTGAAAGAAGAAAATTGTTTTTGTCCATACATGTGGTAGGAGAGACGTTGTAAGGGATGAGAATAACTGGCCAAATGTTGTACGATGTTTTTCCGCTAGCAAAAGGTTGAAAACCATCACTAGCCAAACCAAGTCGCACATTTCGAGGTTCTGTTGAGAAATTTGGGTACAAGTTATCAAAGGTCTTCCATGTCATTGAATTAGCAGGATGCCTCAGCACATCATCTTCAGGATTGTTATCTTTATGCCAAGTCATGCGTGGAGCAGTTTTGGAACACATGTATAATCTTTGCAACCTCGGTTTTAATGGAAAATAGCGCAGCGACTTGTTGGGTATATACTTACCATTCACCTTCGTTCGAATTGCACCATTAAGATTATTGACATTCCACCTAGAAAGCCCACAAACTTTACATTGTTGCAAATCCTTATCCTCTTTACGAAAAAGCATGCAATCATTCTTACACGCGTCAATTGTTTCGTACGATAGATCCATGTCTTTAATGAATTTCTTGCACTCATAATACGAATTCGGTAGTTGATTATGAATTGGCAGTATTTCCTCCTTCAATAAACTCAACAATAAATCAAATGACATGTTTGTCCACTGACCTACATTCTTTATGTGAAAAAGTTTAAGAAGAGTCGAGGCTTTGGAAATGCGAGAACCTTCATACAAAGGTAGTTTCGAATCGTCCAACAATTTGTAAAACGTATTAGCGTCATCAACGGGAGGCTCATTTTCACTCGGATGTTCATTATCATTGTTCACATTAGGGTACAAATCAGCAATAATATCTTCCATTAGATGATCCTCAGTAATAATATATTCCATTAGATGATCCTCACAAACTTCAACAGGCTCGTCTTCCATGATATTAGTCTCGTTATTTGGTGGTTCATTGATCGGTTCGTCTTCAATTTCATCATCTGATTCATCTTCCTCCACATTCTCGGTAACAACATTTACAAGTTGACGTCCAATTGATCTCTTTTCACCGTGAAAATACCAAAAACCATAATTTTGTCTTATTCCGTATACAATTATATGGGATCTAACCACACTCTTATTCTCATATACTCGATTTGCACACCTTACACAAGGACATGCAATCGATGATCTACCCGTAGACCTTTCAGCAAATTCTATGAATTTGTCAACCCCCTCACTATATTTAGGATCGGTACGAAGTATAGTCATCCATGTTTTGTCTGGGATTTCCATCTAACCTAACATACAAATTAATAATCCAACAACCTAACATCAATAATGAAACATACAAATCATTTATTAATCTAATAATCCTATAATCTAACTTAATCAAATAAACCAACAATCCATCAATAATCTAACATACAAATTATCCACTAACCTAACATACAAGTTATCCACTAACCTAACATACAAATTATCCACTAACCTAACATACAAATTATCCACTAACCTAACATAAAAATTATCCACTAACCTAACATACAATCCATCAATAATCTAACATACAAATTATCCACTAACCTAACATACAAATTATCCACTAACCTAACATACAAATTATCCACTAACCTAACATAAAAATTATCCACTAACCTAACATACAATCCATCAATAATCTAACATACAAATTATCCACTAACCTAACATCAATAATCTACTAACAATCTAACATTGATTGTAAATAAAAACTAACCTGGATTTTGAAGTGCAGACTACAATCCGCGGCAGCAAAGACAATGGAAATTTGAAACAGCAAGAATTGAAATTTATGCAACCTAATTAAACAAATCAAACGCAAAAAGTGAATCAATCTAATGAAAATCTATTAAGCATAGTCTACCAATCCATTCACAAACTAATCAATCTAATTCATACATAAACTTCAACAGCCCTACATCTAGTCATTACCTAAATCTCAGTCAATGTCTAAACTAAACAAAGTACAATACCAAATCTATTTAGAGAATATAGATTCAAACACATATCTTTACGTTAAACATTTAGCAATGAAACAGATAGCCTATTTACATAATATAGATTTAAGCACATGTATTTGCATTAAACAATATCAAAATAACCTAGCCCACATATAGAATCTGCTTATAACCGAAGCTTAATTAATTAGACATTCAACAACCAACAAAAAACAGAAAGCGTCTATTTTAGTTGACAAAATACCTTAGCTGGAATGATGGAAACAGAGTCACCAAAACAGCATAAAGGAGAAGCAGAAAGGAGAAGTAAAACGGCAGTTGGCACCTAACAGGACAAGAAGAAATGGTATTATACAAAGATAAAGCTAACAAATTAAAACTCTTTCTTTCTTCTTCTTCAAACTTGCTTGGAATCCAGTTTTTTAGTCACTGAAAGAGTAAATGATGGAGAGTATACTCACCAGAATGAGCACGCAGCTGCAATTGGGAGAACCAATTGGGAGAACCAAATGAGCGCTTAACTTGAATGAGAAATGAGAAAACATGCAATAGTTTCCACCCGTCTGTTATTACCAAAATTATACAAACGTATGCAAAATAAACCTAAACGTAAATACTATAAATATATACCAGGTTGTTCGGAAGTCAGCTTGATTGATTGATCGGCGGTTAGCGATGATCGGAAGGAGAGAATAGAGAAGAGGCGGGCGGGCAGATTGATCGGAACAGAGAAGAGGGAAGAGGGAATAAGAAGAGTGAAGAAGAGAACTTACCTGATCGATTGGATGATCGACGTCTTCTACCAGCGGCGATTTCAGAGATGCAGGCGGTTGAAGAAAACGGGAGCGCGGAGAAGAAGGAAGAAGAAAAGAAAAGAAATAAAGAAAGAAAGAAGGAAAAAAGAAAGAAGTCGGCGCGTTCGCGGGTTTTAGAACTTATCTGTAACGGTTTTGTCATAAACCGTTACAGATACGAGAAAAGAAGTTAAAAAGGCGGTTCAATATCTGTAACGTTTTTGTCAATAATCGTTACTGATATCTTATCTGTAACGGTTTTGTACAAACGCCGTTACTGATATGCATTCCCAAAAACTATAACTTAAGCCTTACCTGTAACGGTTTTCTATATAACCGTTACAGATACTAGCAGAAAAGATGAAAAGACAGCTCAATATCTGTAACGGTTTTCTTAATAACCGTTACAGATAAGATATCAGTAACGGTTTTGTGCAACGCCGTTACTAATATGCATTCCCAAAAACTATAATTTAAGCCTTATCTGTAACGGTTTCCTATATAACCGTTACAGATATTAGCAAAGAAGATGAAAGACGCCCTCATATCTGTAACGGTTATTAAGAAAACCGTTACAAATACTTTATTAGTAACGGCGTTTGTATAATACCGTTACTAATATCCCTAACCAAAGACGGTAACTTGAGCCTTATCTGTAACGATTTATATAATCGTTACTGATGTACTAATAATAGTAACGGTTTATTATAACCATTACTGATAAAAAGTATTAGTAAGGGCGTTCGAGCGCCGTTACTAGATGTCGTTACAGAAGACTTTTTTTCTACTAGTGCTATCATATATATTTTTTCTGGATTATAATTAACTAAATTTTTCACCACCATTGTGGTTCCCATTTGATATGATATTCTTTTTCAACTATCGATTTTTTTTCGATTTTTTTTTTACAACCCTATTTATTTTAACTCTTAACTAATTATTCTTCATAAAACTTACTTCACTACTTATTTTTTCTAAATAATTTTATTTGTTTGGATATTATATATATATATATATATATATATATATATTTATATATTTATATATATTATATATTTATATATTTATATATTTATATATATATATATATAATATATATATTTATATATATATATATTTATATTTATATATATATATATATATATTTATATTTATATTTATATATTTATATTTATATTTATATTTATATTTATATTCATATTTATATTTATATTTATATTTATATTTATATTTATATTTATATCGTGATCTAAAAACTGTGATATTAAATCACCCATAATATTCAAAGAGCCCGTTACAGGGAAAAACTAAAAAAAAAAATATTATAGAGTTGCCTGCATTAATGTCATTAATAATTGCAATTCTACTATATTACATATCATTTCATAACTGTTTTTCATTTCAAAATTTAAATATTATTTTTCTTGTTGTGTTTTTTTATTATTTGGTGTAAATGATAAAAACATATATATTTTATTAATCATGATTGAATTTGTTTAGTATAATTAGGTGTATAGTATACCTTAATTTTCAATCAGTATAAAAAAAATTATATCTTATTTTCAATATACCTTTTAATTTATTTAATACAATATATATATATATATATATACAATTTATATATTTTTTTCAAAAATCTTATTTTCTTTCTTCTATTATAAAGAAAATCCTTTTAATTATTTATTTCTCTTAGTTCTAAAATTTTCATCAATATATTGTTTAAAGGATCAATTTTCTTAAGTTAGAATTTGAAATAAGAACCATACGATAAAAAGGAGTCATGTCAGTGGGTTATTTTGCTAATCAATTTTGAATTAAATCAGGGTTAAAAATTAATTAAAGAAACATGAAAAACTTGAGAGTAAAAAACCCACATTCTGGAACGGTTAGAAGTGGATGCCCACAAAATCAATAAATAAATATATATATATATATATATATATATATATATATATATATATATATATATATATATATATATATAAAATATTTAAATTTAGAGTAATTTTAATTTGAATATTTTTTTTAACAAAATAAATATTTGAATCGAATTTTTATGAAAATTCGACATTAAAATAATAAATATTAGTATAAGTTATATTAAATTTCTTTTCTGTAATAATAATTTTTTATTTAATAAAAATGAATAATGTATAATTAATAATTAAAGTTAAAAATATTATTTAAAAAGTTATTTATATTTTATCTATATTTTATATTTTTTAATAAATATTTTTTATATATAAATTATTTGTATTAATTATTTTATAATTTATATAATTATATATTATTGTAAGCACCGTATATCTACACACCAATTTATAAAATAAAATAATTAACTCTATAGTCTAAAACTCAAATAACCAATTAATTATTTTATAATTAAGAGCCTAATTATTGTAATAATTAAAAGCCTAATTAATTAAGGAAATAGGCAAAAAAAAATTATTTAAAATAAATGTATTTCTTATTTTATCTTAAAATAATTTTAGAAAAAATAAAGAAAAATTAAAATAAATAATTTAGGATGAAATGAGGTCCCAAAAATTATTTATTTAAACATAAAAATATGTTAGAAAAAAAAATTATAAAATATTTGTCATATTTATTTTAATATTTTGTGTATTTAAGAAGATCAATATTAAATTCAAAATGGTGATAGAAAAAACAATTTTAAACAAACCCTTAAGGTTTTAATAAAAATCACAATCGGGTGTTACCAAAGTCAATGAATAAAGCTATAGCCGCGACCGCGCATGTTGGATCAACGTTGGATTTTCATCAAACGCTTCAAACGCGCCCTCATAGCCCGTTGTAGCTAAAGGAGTGTGCGACCGAGAACTAGTCGATCAGCTAACGCCAGTTAGCACGGGACGCCCAAATGCCAACGACGTTGGACGGACTGTTGACGGAACGCGCTAACGCGCATGAAACAATGTCGTTTCGACCTCCACCATTGTCTTCGTCGCGACGCCGGAGAGATAAGGATGACATCAAATCCTTTGATTTTTCAAAAGTGGAACTTCCTCCACAGTCAACCAAAACAGCTAATTCAAAAGCTAAAATTATCACCATACTTCGGTGATCATTTTTCCTTCATCAATAGAAATGATTCATCCTTATTTCGTCAAGTTAGTTCAAGAACAGGCAAAATATCATTAATGGCTTTTTGCTGATTCAATCCACTTGAAGCCTCCACGACTCAGGGAAGCTATAAATATCCCTCCTCAATCATTCTGAAGACAATATATAACATCTCAAGCCTTTGAATCAAAAGAAATCGAAAATACATCATTGAAGCTCAAAGCTTCAAATTTTTTGAATTTTCTGTTTAAAATTTTAAAACTTGGATTCAGACATCCCAAAAGCTTTCATAATGTCTAAGGAGTGTTCTTCAATCCTTGGTAAGCTTATAATCATCTTTTAATTCATACTTCCAGTTTGATATTGTAATTTTATATTTCAGTTTTCATAAACTTGTATGTTGTTTGGTTCTTAAATTTGATGGCTGGAAATTGATCTTATGATCATTTATAAGATTTCTGTGAAAACTTGAACCGATCAATTAGTCTTAATAAAAAAAACTCAATTTAGAATTTTAAAAATCAAAAAATCGGGTTTTTTTTCTTGGGCTAATCTTTGAAGATCACAACCCATAAAGATTCCCAACATGATTGTAATGATGTTGGGAAACTATTTGGATCATATTTGATCCATCCCCATCATGTTTGATCCAAATCAAAAGTTTCAAAATAATTGAAAATTTTGAGTTCTTGAATTGGTCCAAACGAACAATTAGTGTTCTTATTTTAGTATCAATCAAGTATATGTAGTATAAGGAAGTTATTGGCTAGCTCCTTACACTTCAAAATATCTTTAAAACCAAAACCCGATTTTTGGCTACAAACCTTTTTGAACAAATTGATCATCACCTAGGTCGATTGATACATTGGGGTGATGTTCTAAATGTTCATGTGAGATTTGTGAAGTTACATAGGCCTTTGGATCGAAGAATCCAAGCCTCCATCAAAATTGCAAAACCTACAATTTTAATGTTCTTGAGGACCGATATGTCTGACCGAGAACCGAGAGGTCCGACCGAGGATTTTACATCCGGACCGAGAACCCTCGATCCTAGGAATGATGGCTTCCACCCAGGATTGGGAAGTCCGACCGAGAGGTTGAACATAGAATCGATGAATCTCGAGCCCTAACCGATAACTTCCAAACCTAGGACCGAGGAGTCTCTAGCCTTGACTGAGAACTTCCACACCTAGGAACGATGAACTTAGCCCAAGGCTAACCTAGGACTGGTGGTTTGTACTAGGGCTGCAAATGAGTCAAGCCACTCGTGAGCCGCTCGCAAGCTGCTCGGTCAAAGTTCGAATTGATCTTGACTTTGACCAAGTTCGAGTCGAGCTCGAGGCAACTCGTTTATTATTCGAATCGAACTCGAGCTCATATAAAGTTTCTCGATGGCTTGTCGATCTTTTTCGAGCCTCATAATATATAAATATTTTTTATTTATTTAATATTAAAATTTTTCACAATATTTTTTCTTTCCCTCTCTTCAAAGCCCAATATTAAGACTCATCATCCCTAAAGTAAAACCATTATTCCTAATATATCGTTCATTCATCATATTCTACCGCCACTCTTCATTTCTTCTTCTTCTTCATCAGTTACTCTTCATCTTCTTCATCAGTTTAGTTATTCTTCGTCTTCAATAACTATTATCTCTTCTTATTTAGTTTTTCTTGTTCTTCTTTAGTTATTATTCTTCTTCTTTAATTTTTATATACTTCTTATTCAGTTTTCACAATTTCTTTTACTCTTCTTTTTCTTCTTCTTTCTTCAATCTTCACATCTCATTAATTCACAAAATTCTATTGGTAATTAAATTTCTTTT
The DNA here is from genome assembly GCF_907164915.1 of Impatiens glandulifera. Lineage (NCBI taxonomy): Eukaryota > Viridiplantae > Streptophyta > Magnoliopsida > Ericales > Balsaminaceae > Impatiens > Impatiens glandulifera. The sequence continues at coordinate 25,193,718 of NC_061864.1, forward strand.
AACTTCTTTTATAGTTATTGTTTTTGTTTTTAGATTATTTTGATTTATTTTTGTTTTAAGTAAATCTAGCGACAAAGAAAAGAAGGAAACAACTATTTTATTGGTTAGCATCGGTAAGTTAGTTTCTTCATTCTTTTCTTTATGATTTCTTCATGTATTAGGAGAAATTTATTTTTATATAGATAGAGTTGAATAAATATAAAAAACGCTGATTTTCAATTGGAAAATATGATCGATTGAGAATAGAAAAAAAGTCGACAAACAATATTATGGATTTATGATAAAAAAAAGTTAATATTACATATATATATATATATATATATTATAAATAATAATGAAAGAGATAAATAAAAATTAATATATTATATATAATAAAAATAAATATTATGGATATAATAACTAATATGTTATATATAATATTAAAAAGATAAAAAAAAATTAATATATTATATATTATATATAATAAATGTAAATATTAAGGATATAATAATGAGTATATTGTATATAATATTGAAAGAGATAAAAAAACGTTGATGTATTATATATAATAAAAGTATATAATATATATAATATTGAAAAATATGAAAAAAATAATTTATTATATATAATTCAATTTGTGTTCAAGCTTTCGATTCGATCTTGTAGGTAATATAGTCGAGTCGAACTCGGGCTCAAATTTATAAGCTCGTTCGAGCTCAAGTTCGAGTCGAGCTCATAAATACTTAATCGAGTCGAGCTCGAGCTCGAACAAGCTTGAGCTCGGCTCGGCTCATTTGCATCCCTAGTTTGTACACCCCAACCTATAATCTTAGTCAAGGACCGAGAGTTCTTAACACCTTGATTGAGGCTTCTTAGCCCGGACCGATGAGCCTGACTGAGAATCTTGAACCCCGATCGATGAAAATGAACCCAAAGCCTAGGACATCGGCCAAAATGCTTGCTTGGTTTCCCTTTTCAAAATTCAAAATTATTTTTGTAATTACAGAACTTCAAACTATTTTCTAAATTTCCTAAAATTAGAAAATGTTTTAAAATATTTTTGGGATATTTCCACCAAAAAATATTTTTACAAAGGCTTGTTTGGGATTTATGTTTAAACCCTAATTTCTTTAAAAATGACTGGTATTCTTCAGGTATTTCATCCTTAAGTCAACGTCATCAGCAACAGATATCAGCATTTAAATATTGTTGTTACAATATTTTAAATAACGTACAAACCTTATGCATGTTTAGGACCAGAAGAATAATTGGTAAAATACAACGTTATATAACCAATTTTTCAAAAAATAGATTTATAAGTAGAGACCGTTTTGAAAATGGGTACGAAAGATGAAGTGCAAAAGTCCGTTCCCGAGTATCACCAAACTACAAACTAAAAAAACTCTAGCTATTTTATTATTGGTTACCTTTTATATTAATATTCTCATTTATTTTCATATTAATTATTTTAAAACTATTTCACGTTTATATTTTTTTATAAAATAGAATTTTTTTTAATAAATAGTTACATATATTATTAAGAATTCTATTTGCATTAATTAATTTATAATACATTATATATATACATGGACCATTTTTAAATATTATATATTATATATATTACAATCAATTTAAAACTTAATTTTTGATATATCTAAATAAAAATAAAATAATTTTTTTAATTATTTATCTACCTTTTATTTCAATAAATGATAAATAATATTTTTATAATGAAAAAATAATTAATTGTATCTTATTAAAAAAAGAAATTTTATTTTTGAATTTTATCAATAAGAAATTCAAAATTTAAAATTTTATTAGTTTAGAAATTATGTAGTAATTATATATATTAATTATATTTGTAATTATAATATATTATATATATACATGGACCATTTTTTAAAATTATATATTATATATATAACAATCTATTTAAAACTTAATTTGTGTTATATTTAAATAAAAAAAATTATTACTTGTTTACCTTTTATATCACGAAAGGATATATATTATTTTTTTATACTGAAAAAAATAGATTTAACTTATTAATAAAAAAATGATATATTTAAATTTTATCAAAAATAAATTAAAATTTTATTAGTTTACAAAATTAGCAGTTATAAATTAATATATATATATATATTAATTTTATTTGTATTAATTATTTTATAATTTATTTTGTATATACATGACCTTTTTAAAAAATTATATTATATATATATAATTTATTTATTTATTTAAAACTTAGTATGACATATATTTAAAAAAAATTATTATTTTTATTATTTATCTACAATTTATATCACATAACGGTAAATAATATTTTTATTTCTTAAAGAATAGTATTAACTTATTAAAAAAAATATATATTATTTTTTAATTTTATAAAAAAAATCAAAATTTTAAAATTTGATTAGTTTACAAAATATTCTCTAGCTTTAAATATATAACAATAATTTTATTTGTATTAATTATTTTATAATATTATATATAGAGATATAGATTTTTAAAAATTATATTATATATATATAAATATATTTATAACTTAATTAGTGATATATTTAAATAAAAATAAATTAATCTTTTTAATTATTTGTCTACATTTTATATCACGAAAGGGTAAATAATATTTTTTTTTATAGAAATGATATTTTTAAATCGGCAGCAAAAGTTCGTGAAGTCACAAGATTAGAAGTCGATTGAAATTGGTGGTTGGTTTTCTGAGGGATAAAAGAGGCGTGTGAAAATATCATTGTGATTGATTATTTGTGGTTGGTTTGGCGATAGATAGGAATGTGAAAGAAATGAGGACAAAAGATGATAGGTCAATTGGAATTGGTAGTTGGTTTCCAAGAAATTAGAGGACGGTAAGGTTGAGAATGGTAGTTGGTTTGTTAAGAGGTCGATAATAAAATATCGTAAGCTCACGAGATTAGATATCACGATTATGATTGGTGGTTAAAAATATATGTGACTTAGATGTTGATTTGACCGAATTGTGAACACTTGTAGTAAATGAATAATAAAAAATTCTAATTCTTAATATATATTATAGAATGTGATTAGGATTATGTGTTGTTTTTCTTATACAAAATTTTAATTCAGGTGAAAAATTAACTTAACAGCTAGCATCTCATAACTTGTGTACCATTGTTTACCATTGATTTGGCAGAATTATTCTTTCTTAGAGTTAGTTTCTTAGTTTTTTCCAACAATTTTGTAATAACTTTATAATTTATTTATTAAAATGTACAACTAAAAAAATATGAACTCTCTCACTTAAGATTTAAGATTGTAATTTTGATGATAAATTAACTTAATGAGGTAGCATCCAAAAATTGGCGTACCATTGATTTAATCGAAATGTGAACACTTGTAGTGAAATAAATAATAAAAAGACTATTTCATGATATATGTTATAGAAAATTATTAGAAGTATGTGTTGTTTTGTTTTTGTTAATTTTGATACTAATATTAATATAACAATGAGCTTTAGTGATAATTCATATAAATTAACCTACTTGATTGTACGAATGTTGCACTTAATACTACAAATATATATAATGTTGAATATATTTCTAAAAATAGTGTTCTTCATTGATTATATTTGTAATTTATAATTCAATATTTCAGAATTGATTCTTTCTTGGTGGTTAGTTTGGCAAGATATAAGCATCTGAAAGTAATAAGATCAAAAGATTAAAGTTCAGCTTGGTAGTTTGTTGCCAAAATGAATAAGAAGCCGGTAAAATTGAGATTGATGATTGATTTGTTGAGGGGGATAAAGGCCCATAATAAAGGATCGTAAGCTCACGAGATTAGATGTCTCGATTAGGATTGGTGGTTAAAAATATATCTGAATGAGATCTTGATTTTACCAAAGTATGAACACTTGTAAAACAAATAATAGAAAAAAAATATTTCATGATATATGTTATAGAACATGATGAGGAGTATGTGTTGCTTTTCTCACTCAAGATTGTGATTTCGATGATAAGTTAACTTCACTGATGGCATATCAAAACTTGTGTACCATTGATTTGATCGAATTGGTTATTTTTTAGAGGTTAGTTTCTTAGTACTTATCAACAATTTGTAATATATTTGTAATTTGTTTATCAAAAAGTACAATTAAAAGAATATGAATTCTTAATCTCACTTAAGATTGTAATTTTGATGACAAAGTAACTTAGAATCTAGAATCCAAAAACTTGTGTATCATTGATTTGACTGAAGTCTAAATACTTGTAGTAAAATGAATAATAGAAAGATTATTTCATAGTATATGTTATAGAACATAACTAAGAGTATGTGTTGATTTTTTTACTAATTTTGATATTCATGTTAATGTAACATGATAATTCTTATAGATTAACCTACTTGATTGTAGGATGTTGCACTTAATACTATAAAGTTATATAATGTTCAATATCTTCTAGAAAAAAAAATCATTTTTTCATATATTAGATTTGTTGTTCACAATTCAAGATTTTAGAATTGGTTTTTTTTTTTTGTGGTTAGTTTGAGGAGAAATATGAATGTGAAAGTAATTAGGTTACAAGATGAGAGGGCAATTGAAATTGGTAGTTGGTTTGTCAAGGGATAAGAAGTTGGTAAGATTGAGATTGGTGGTTGGTTTATTGAGAGGAATAAAAGGCTAATAATAAAGGATCATAAGCTCACGAGATTATATGTCTCGATTAGGATTGGTGGTTAAAAAAATATGTGAATAGGATCTTTATTTGAACGAAGTTTGAACACTTTTAGTATAATGAATAATAAAAAAGAATATTTCATGGTATATTTTATAGAACATGATTAGGATTATGTGTTGTTTTAGATTTTTCATGTATTAGATTTTTCATGTATTAGATTTTTATTCACAATTCAAGATTTCAGAATTGATTCTTTCTTGGAGGTTAGTTTCTTAGTCTTTCCCCAAAATAATGTAATATCTTTGTAATTTGTTTATCAAACTATATGGTTAAAAGAATATGAACTCTCACTTAAGATTGTAATTTTGATGATAAATTAACTTAATATCTAGCATCCCAAACTTATGTACCATTGTGGATGTTTCTAAAACAGATACATCAAGTTAGAGTTGATTTTACGAAAAACATGTAATATGAAAAAATATCCTTATAAATGTTGTGTATTGTATTTTGGTTAGAAATTTTTCATTCAAGTTTCGGTTAGACAACGAACTATTTAAAGTATTTTAATCTGACACTCAAATTAATGTTAAAAAAATCTTTGTTTTGAACTATATAAATTTTCTTTGTATCATTTTCATGGTTGTGCAATATTATTTTATGTTTAAATGAAGTAATTCACTAAAAAGATAATGTACATCATTAAGCATGAAAATTTTTAGTTTTAATTTTTTTTTTGATTAATAACATTAAATAAAATATAATATTATTTTTTAGTTAACCAATTTCATATCAGGTATAAAATAAAAATAAAAGTAATTTCAGCATAAATCAAATAAGTACTAGAGAAAGTAAAAAAATGACAAATAAAAATAAATTTATCACACACTATGTCTAGTTATTCTCATTAAAATATTTCTCTCTTTGTATACTGAAGTCATTCTCCATCAGGACCTCTCACAAATTTTTCTTTAGAGTTTTATCTTTTATCCTATAACATATTCTTTCAACAAATTTGAAAGATTAACAAATAATTTCAAATAATTAAAATAGGAACCTACCTAATTAAAATATTCTATATCTAAACAAACAAAAATAAAATATATATTTGAGTTTTAATATTTAACTCATAATGAATTTAATATAATAATTTATACCAACTAATATTATTTTATATATTACTTTTATACAATCATAAAATACATGTGTCTAGCGGTTTTAAAGTAACTAGGAAGAATCTCGCACGATTTACACGGATAAAAATATAAATAAAATAAATTTAATAAAAAAATAATACTAATATGTATTTTAATGTTTAAATTTTTTAATAAATCACGAATAATATATTAAAATAAAAAAAAAAATAGAACGCTCTCATTCCACATTTTAATTATTTCGATAAAACAACTTATCTTCTCAAATATCTTATCACATATTTTTTCTGAATTAACCTCTCATATCGTGACCTAACACTTTCACTTTGGTCAATCAAATATTTGATTCATATTTTTTAATATTTAACATTGTGACCTCACACTTTGGTTAATCAAATATTTAATTCATATTTAACCACTTTCAATTGATATCGGTCTATTATCCCTCAGAAACCACATCACAATCACACTTGATTAAAGGGTTGTACTTGTTTTGTTATGTTGCAAGTTCGAAACATACATATAGCATTTTAATTTTATTTTTAACCGCTTTAAGTTTATGGGCGGATCAACCCACAATCCGACCCAAATATTCATTTACTCTCAAATATATATCAAAATTAACCACAGATCTCGACCCGGCAATCTGGACACTTTAAAAATTAAGCATCATTATATATAAATATAGATTAGTTAGTTAAAAAGTTGAACTTATATTGTTAAAATGTCATGCGTTCATCTAATTTGGTGTTTAATTTAAAATATAAAGTGTTATTAGCCTAGTTGGTTAAAGGATTGTGCTTGTTTTTGTTAGGTTGCAAGTTTGAAACATACATATATAATTTTTAATTTTATTTTTAACCGTTTTAAGTTTATGGGCGGGTCAACCCACCATCCGACCCAAGTATCCATTTACTCTCACATATATATCCAAATTAACCACAGCTCTCAACCCGATAATTTGAACACTTTAAAATTTGAGCATCATTCTATATATACATTTCAATCAAAAAGCTTCTTGATTAATCATTTAGGGTGTGTTTGATAACCCTAGAATTGGCATTGGAATTGAAATTTGAAGTTCCAATTCCAATTCTTATGTTTGTTAGACACTTTAATATTAAGAATTGGAATTCGAATTCGAATTCCAATAGAATTCAATATAGTGTAATTTGATAGTTCTCAATTCCAATCTTATTAGGTCGGAATTGTAATTTCAAATTAACACGTTTTTCACATTATTGACATGTTAAACACGTTTTTCACACATTAAACACGTTTAATACGTTTTTAACACGTTTAACAAAATTTAATGTTTTTTGCACGTTTAATACATTTTTGGCACGTTTAACACGTTTTTGACACATTTAACACGTTTTCACGTCTTTGACATGTTTAACACGTTTTTAACATGTTTAACACGATTTTCACGTTTTTAACACATTTTTGACACGTTTAACACGTTTTTGACACGTTTAACACGGTTTTCACGTTTTTAACATGTTTTTGACACGTTTAACACGTTTTTCACGTTTTGACACGTTGAACATGATTTTCACGTTTTTGACACGTTTTGCACGTTTTTAACATGTTTTTGACATGTTTAACACGATTTCACGTTTTTAACATGTTTTGACACGTTTTTCACGTTTTTGACACGTTTAACACGATTTTCACGTTTTTAACATGTTTTCGACACGTTTTACACGATTTTCACGTTTTTAACACATTTTGACACATTTTTCACGTTTTTGACACGTTTTTGACACGATTAACACGATTTTCACGTTTTTAACACGTTTAAGATTTTTTTCACATTTTAAACATGTTTTTGACACGTTTGAATATTTTTAACACATTTAGCATGTTTTTGACTCGTTTAACACGTTTTTCACGTTATGACACGTTTAACAAGTTTTTCACTTATTTGGCACGTTTAACACATTTTAGATACGTTTAACACGTTTTTACATTTTTGACACGTTTAACATATTTTTGACACGTTTAACATGTTTTTCACGTTTTTGACACGTTTTTGACACGTTGAACATGATTTTCACGTTTTTAACACGTTTAACAAGTTTTTCATGTTATGACACATATAACAAGTTTTTCACTTATTTGGCACGTTTAACACATTTTTTATACGTTTAACACGTTTTTACGTTTTTGACACGTTTAACACATTTTTGATATGTTTAACATGTTTTTACATTTTTGACACATGTAACACATTTTAACACATTAAACACGTTTATCATGTTTTTGGCACGTTAAACATGTTTTTAACACGTTTAACACGTTTTTGGTACGTTTAACAATTTTAGTATGTTTAACAGATTTTTGGCACGTTTAACATGTTTGATAAATTTTGGCACATTAATCACATTTTGACATGTTTAATACGTTTTGGCCCGTTTAACACACTTGTGACATGTTTAAAACGTGTTAAATATGCCAAAAATATGTTAAACATGTCAAAACGTGTAAAATGTGTTAAACGTGCCAAAATGTGTTAAACTTGTCAAAATGTGTTAAACATACCAAAAATGTGTTAAACATGTTCAAAACGTGTTAAACGTGCCAAAATGTGTAAAACGTGCGAAAACGTGCGAAAAACGTGTTAAACGTGTCAAAAACATGTTAAATGTGTTCAACATGTCAAAAACGTGTTAAACGTGAAAAACGTGTTAATCATATCAAAACGTGTGAAAAACATGTTAAACGTATTAAAAATGTCAAAAACGTGTTAAAGATGCCAAAACGTGAAAAACGTGTTGAACGTGAAAACGTGAAAAACGTGCCAAAACGTGAAAAGCGTGCCAAAACGTGAAAAACGTGTTAAACGTGTCAAAAATGTGTAAAACATGTTAAACATGCCAAAAACGTGTTTAACGTGCCAAAAACATGTTTAATGTACCAAAAACGTGTTAAACGTGTTAAACATGCCTAAAACGTGAAAATGTGTTAAACTTGTCAAAACGTGTGAAAAACATGTTAAACGTATTAAAAATGTCAAAAACGTGTTAAACATATCAAAAACGTGAAACAACATGTTAAACGTGTAAAAATGTGTTTTAAGTGTGAAAACGTGTTAACCATGTCAAAACGAGTTTAAACGTGCCAAAAACGTGTTAAACGTGTAAAAAACGTGTTGAACGTGTTAAATGTGTTAAATGTGTTAAACATGTTAATAACGTATTAAACATGTCAAAAACGTATTAAACGTGTCAAAACGTGAAAACATATTTAAGAAGTTAACAATTTTTAATCGATATTTTATTTTACAAACATAGGAATTGAAATTAAATTACAATTCTATCATCTTCTCAAACATAGGAATTGGAATTGAATTACAATTCTATAATTTTCCAAACATAGGAATTGAATTGTAATTCAATGCCAATTCTCATGGAATTGGAATTAGAATTCCAATGTCAATTCTAATTCTAATTCTAATTCCTCACAGTCAAACATCAAATACACCCTTAGTGATTTGTTAAAATGACTCTCATTATTTCTTTTTACAGATAAACTATTTACAAAAATTATCAAGTTAATAAAATAAGTAACTAAAGCTCATTTAAAAATACTTTTAAAGTTAAGTTTAAATAGATTTAGATGATAAAATATTTATAAATTTTCTTAATTAAGTATCTCATTTAAGGCCTTATTGGTTTGATTTTTTTAATCTTAATATAATTAATCACATCATTTAATTTATTAATCAAATTATTAAAATATTTTATATTTATTTTTTTAAATCATTATATATTAATATATTTAAACATTTTAATATATTAAAAAAAATCATTTTTTCAAAATTAAAACTAAATTATATATTTTAAATATAACAAAGTTTATTCAAATAAACCTATACATAACAAGTCTAGATATTGATTTAGATTAGACTATGTTTTAATTTGTTATATATGTATAACTCAAATTTGTTCACGATATTCTAACCTAACTTCATTTAAATATTGAATATTTTAATTAGTATGAACTAAACCTAAAATCTTAAAAAAAACATTAATCAAATAAGATTCTTCCAATTTAAAGTAACTAGTAAATTCATTAACTATTAAACATGTATTGATAAAGGCGTTTTTTAGAAGAAGGAACAAGTCTGAGGAGCTTATTTCATCTAGTCATTAGAGAGTTTTTAGAGTTTTGTCTTAGAAAACTTTGTTTTATAGAAATGTATAATTATTTAAGTTTGTAAAAAATTGAATTACTAGAATTTTTTTAAAATTAATAAAAAAAATATGTATAAGTATTTTAATTGATTAATTAGTGATTTAATAGAGATGATGACATTGATATGATATAGAGATAATTTTTGTAAAATTGGATAAAATAAGAAAAAAAAATATGAGCTTTTTCGGTTTGAATTTATTGAAATAAAATTTATTTGTTTAATAATGTTGAATGAGGATGATTTTGAGCATATATGCAATTTTTTTAAAATTTAAAAGATAAATATATAAATATAAAATAAAATTTATTTTATTTTATTTTTAAATAAAAATAATATTTTAATATTTTTGTTTAAAAGTTAAATTATTTATTAATGAAAGAGTCAATGTTTACATTCTAATTTTGTTTTTAGACTTAGGTATTTAAATAATTCAAAAAAATCAAACATCATTTTATAACTCTCTCATTTATTAAATTAATTAATTAACTAAAATACTAAAATACTTTATTTTAAATTATTATTTTTTTATTTTATTTATATATATATTAATACATTTAAATTTTTGTACTAAAATAATAATCTTACTTTTTCAAAATCATTATCAATAATAATTTTTCAAATAAAGCTGCAACGGAACAATGCTCAAATAATGAGTTGCATCAAAATTCTTAAGAAATAAGTATAATAAATAAGTAATTTTCAGAATAAATAAGTACAAAATGCTCTCACATGGGCATGTACATTTTTGTACTAAAGAATAATTAAAGCATAAAGCAAGATACGACATAAACCTTATATTATTATTATTATCCGCCAAACATTTTTGAAATGTTTGGAATTTAAAAAAATAAGACCTCGATTTTGCCAAATTTAATCTGAAATTATTTCTGATTTTTTATTTTAATATATATATTTTCATTTATGGTGAAATCTTTTATTTCTGATTCTTTATAAAATTTTGAATTATTTTTAAAAACAAAGCTATTAATTTATTGAAACAGTCAAAATATTTTTCAGTAGTTAATACTATAGAATTAGAAAAAAGTTAATGTTCGAGATAAGATTTAAATGATTTTAAAATAAAATGTTTTAAAAATAAAAACACTTGTCTGATATAAGAAAATAATATTTAAATCAAAAAACTGAAAATTATAAATAGTTCTTTTACATGTTATAAAATTAAAATAAAATAAAGATGAATTGATATTTGGTTTATGACTAGATAGATTAATAAAAATTATGATAAAGGATATAATAATTTATTTGGCTTCATAATTAATGCTTTAAACTCATACCATATTTTGACATATATTTACGCAAATGTTAGTTGAACCTTTATATGTATTATTATTTTTCATTAAATTAATAATGAATATATAAAAATGTGTTTCTCTTTTTATTTTTATGACAGTATTAAGGGTTAAGAATTATTTTAATAAACCAAAATTGTATAAGAAGATTTTATTGGTGTTAATTTTGAGAAAATATGTTTGTTTAAGTAAAAATAATTAAAAGATATTAATATATAATAAAAAAATAGATAATAATTTCGTTAATATTTGGTTGTGTAATTAAAATATTTGTCTGTTTCGCAAAACGCTCCGAGCTTTTAATGTGCAAAATTTTAGACATATTAGTCTTGTTTCATTTTTTTACAAGAATGTGTCTAAATATTTGACGAATAGACTACACGGAGTTCTTGATTTAGTGATCTCGACAAATCAGATGGCTTTTATTAAAAGGTCGCCAAATTTTTTATGCGTCCCTTATTGCAAATGAATGTATTGATTTAGCAAATTTCAAAGGAGATAAGTGTTTCTTTGTAAAACTTGATATTAAAAAAGTTTATGATTGTGCTAATTGAGAATTTTTATTCGATATAATGGGTAGAATGAGTACGGGAGAGAAGTGGATAGATTGGATAAAATTATGCATGTCTACAGCTAAGTTCTCTGTAATTATGAATGGAAGCCCTAAAGGTTTTTTCGAAAGCTCGAGGGGAATCAGGCAGGGTGATCCTCTTTCCCCATTCATGTTCGTCATTGTCATGGAAGCTTTTTCAAGAATATTGGTTTTCGCCGAGCATGCTAGCTTAATTAAAGGAGTGGATTATGGGATGAGGAGGTCTCCATTTGTCATTTGTCATTTGCTTTTCGTGGACGATACCTTATGCATGATTCAAGCCACTCACAGAAATTTCAAGCATCTTCGGGATATTCTCTAGTTGTTTGGAGCCTATTCTGAATTGCGGGTTAACCTCGGTAAGTTTGAGATCTTTTTTTCAAACTTTTTTGAGATCATTTTCGTCTATATATCTTGGGGTGCCTTTAGGTGCTAAAGTCCGTTTAAAGCTTTTTGGGATCCGATTATCGCCAAAATAGAAAGAAAGTTACCAATCTTGAAGAGCAAGATGATTTCAAAAGGTGGGCATTTGGTTCTCATTAAAAGTGTTTTAGAATATATGCCTACTTACATGATGTCTCTATTCTTTATACCTAAAAGTGTGGCTGTGAAGGTGGAAAAAATTATTTGTAAATTTCTTTGGGGGTCCTCTAAATCATCCTTCTGTCATTTGGTAAGCTGGGATAAAGTGAATAAATTTAAGGACCAAGGGGGCTTGAGTATACAAGATTTGACTTTGTTTAACAAAGTTCTTTTATCGAAATGGTGTAGTAGATACTCCTCTAAGACAACCTCTTTATGGGCTACTATAATTAGATGCAAGTATGGGCATGATTGGTCTGGCTCGTTCACCAAACCTATTAATCGGGCAGCAGGATGCAGTATTTTAAGTGGCATCTCATTAATGTGGAAGTCTTTTCGTGGAAAATGCATATTTTTGGTGATGACTCTTCGGTTAGTTTTTAGGATGACGTATGGTGTAGTGTCAAAAGTCTTTCATCATCGTACTCGGCCTTTGCCTCGATTGATATATATAGAGATGCTACAGCCAAAGATATGTTTGACGCAAGTTCTAATAGTTTTTCAATGAGAATCAGATATAGGAGAAGACTAAATATTGAAGAGTTAGCTTCGCATGATAGAGTGTTGAACTTTATGGAGCGTAAAGAGGTGACTCCTTCTTTGTGTGATATTTTACGTTGGGAAGATATTGATAATTTTAAGGTTAATCATTGTTACTCTTTAATTGTGGAGAATGCTCCTTACGATCTTATATTGGAGAACTTATGGGACTCTAAGTTCCCATCGAAGATCTCGTTCTTTGGATCGAGTGTCATGCATGGAGGGATTTTGATAGATGATAAATGTATGAAAAAATGGTGTATTATGGCAAATCGTTATAGAATGTGCATAAAGAAGTGGAATCAGCGCCTCACTTGCTCTTACACTATGATGGAGTGATTGCGATTTGGAGCTTATTATGGAACATGACTGGTATTCAGTGGGTTATGCCGGAATTCATCGTTAGTTGTTGGAAAGTGTGGATAGAGACGGTGAGTTCAGTTGGTCTAAGTCGTTGGGTCTCTATTCAGCTTATCTTTTGGTGGATCATTTGGTTTGTAAGAAACTATAGAACGTTTAGTGATCATTATCGACCAATGCATTTAATACATAATTCTATTATTATGACAATCGGGGAAGTTTTATTGGGTAAACTAGTTGAGGCAGTTGGAGAACTCATTGATCTTCTTGAATATATACGTGCTCGTTAAAATTTGTTCTTTTTGTTTAATCATTGCTAAATTATTTTGTGTTATTTTAAAATGTTTTTCTTTCAATTTTGTAATGGTTTTGTCGTTGAGCTTAAACGACTCTCATTTATATCATTTTACATGAAATATTTTAAAAAAAAATAAATTTAGTTGTGTAATGGATAAGAGTTAGTGTATTAGTGTTATAGTATGTATGAATTATTTTTTAAAAACCTTACCAAAATGCTTATTATTAGAGATGATAATGGGGTGCTAGAGATTTTTTAGAAAATTTGTTTATAGGTTTATCATCCTCGTTATATTCTACTTCGGATAATTTTTACTATCATTTGTGCCTTATACGGTTTTAGAAAGTTCTCGCAGGCACGTTAAATGCTTATTATTAGAGATGATAATGGGGTGCTAGAGATTTTTTAGAAATTTTGTTTATATGTTTATCATCCTCGCTATATTCAACTTCGGATAATTTTTACTATATTATTTGTGCCTTATACGGTTTTAGAAAGTTCTCGCAGGCACACCGTTATATCATTTTCTCTTAAAAAAATTAAAAATCTTATGTGATAAAATTATATAAATAAATTTTTTAATACTATATATTATAATATATTGAAAATTATATTATTTAAATAAGTAAACTTAAAACTCTTATAAAATATAAATAATAAATAAATATATTAACGATCTTGTACATTTAGTCGTGTTTCATTAGTGTTTGGGGAAGAATTATGCTGATATCGATCATAGTATGTCGGAACGGATGACACAAATATTATTGTCGTCTTAACCCGGATCAACTTTCATTCAAATCAGGAAAAAAAAAACATGCCCCAATAAGTCAATTTAAATTGGAAACTACATGCCAGATTATAATTGACATTCCTACTTGTTATGTTTGCAGATTTAGTTTTTTTTAAATAATATTGATAGGTAATAATTTTGAAATGGGGTTTTTTGGTTAAAAATATTTAAGAAATATTAATATACTTATAAAATAAAAATAAAAATTAAGATTATTTTAATATTTTTGTTAATAAATTAAATAAAGTGATTAATGAGATAATGGTTGGAATAATGTTTAATTATGATTAAATTAAAAAAAATTAAAACCAAACCCAATATTAAAACATTTTTTTTTAGTTTTCACCTTCACGTTAAATTTATTATTTTGATTATTTGCAAATAACTAATGTCACATCAAATATTCTCTTAGGCAGGACTTGTTTGTTATTAGTGATGATTTTTAGGTGTTCCAGATTTTTTTGGTAAAATAGTTAAAATGTAATAATATATAATAATAAAATAAAAATTAACAATTTAAAATAAAAATATTTTAGTATTTTGGTTAATTAATCCAGTGATATAATGATAAGAAAGTGATTAAAATTTGATTAAATTAAATTATTTGAAATAAACAAACCCTTAAACTACACCATTAGTGAGTGTGTTTTCTTAAATAATTAAAAATATATAATTTTTCATTCATTTTTTAAAATTTATATCACAATCTATGATCAAAATGTTAAAATACCTCTATATCATTTTTTATTTTATAAATTTTCACTAAATCTATTTATCCAAAAAATCAATAATCACTAAAGAACAAATTTATTTAAATAAACTATCAATCCAAACAACAAGACCATAGTGTTAAAGCTTAAGAGACCTGCAAGAATGAGATTATTTCAGAGTTTGAAAATCCCTTACAAACTATTTTTTTATTTATATCAATAAAATATTAAAGAATTCTTTATTTCTTCTAAAAATATATATCTATTTAATTTATTACATATTATACTTTTTAAGTCTTGATGCCTAAATAATTTTAAAAAATCAACTTTTCATAATTTTAAATAAATAAAATTATTTAAATAACTAATATAATTATTAAATAAGATGAATCCAAACAAGATCTAAGAAACCATATTTATGTCATCTAAAGCCAGAAAACAAGGAGTGGTTCCTCCACATTAACACTTCTAATACAAAAAACATATTTCATAAGTATCATATCATATATTTTTATTTTCAGTGACAATAATTTAGTTTAAAATTAAGTATAATATTGGAACAAATTATTATATATTAAGGATTCTATGTGGGTTTTTAAATTATGTACAAAATTATATAAATTAAATGATTTGGAAACAGTGACAATATACCATTTACTTTACAAATTAATTTATCTTATATTTAATTGGGTGAAAGTGAAAAACATGAATTGGGACACTAAATTTATTATTTTTCTATATATAAAAAAAGGGTAAATCTTCATTTGATATGCTTTTGTGGACTTCTATGGTTGTGGGCTCTAATTACTTATGGGGATTCCCAACTGATCACATCCTCATCATTCCATTTCCATTCCATTATGCCCAAATTCAATGATTGGATCATCCAATTTCACATATGATCAAATGACAATGTTTCCAATAAATTAATTCATTATAAAGAGAGAACTCAATAAATATTCTACTTAATTTATGGAAACTTTTTTTTATATGTATAATGCTAAATAGATATCTTGCTTTAAATAACATATTATCACCAACTTGAGCTTGTTTGCTTTAATTGCATTTACTAAATTTATTATTATTTTTTGGACATAATTACAATTTATCACTATAGTAGTAAATTTTGAATTACAGTTCTTAGATATTACATTAAATTAATCATATAATATACCCTTAAAAGAAAGGAAGTGGAATAAATTAACAAAAGGGGTCTTGGTTTGAACAGTTTGACAACTTCCTTACACTTTCAAGCTGTTAGCAACTTCTTTTGACTTTTGCTTTAACTCCAATCTATCATACATTTGTTCCTTCTTTTCTTTTCTTTTTCTTTTTTTTTTATCACAATTGAGGTAAAAACAAATTCTTGATAAGGTGATTTACCCTTCTTATGTAACAAAATCTAATTTATTGTCTAAATCAAGTGAATTCAATTTTACTTAAAAACAACTTAATTAAAATTGAGAATTGTTTTAACTTATATTATATAATAAATTTTGAACTAATAAATAAAATAGATCATGAGACAGCAAATTAGTCTAGTGTTTGAGTTTGAGCTCGACTCGATTAAGTATTTATTAGCTCGACTCGAACTCAAGTTTGAACGAGTTTATAAATTTGAACTAGACTCGACTATTTACCTATAAGTTCGACTCGACTCAAAACCTTAAACTAAAAAAAATTAAATATTTGTGAAGAAAAAATATTTATTTTTAAGTTCTAATATTAAAATAAATAAAAATATATATTATTTATTATTATGCTTAAAAAAGCTCGACAAGTTATCGATAAAGTATTATATGAGCTCGAACTCGACTCGAATAAAAAACGAGTTGGTTCAAACTCGACTAAAACTTGATCAAAATGAAAGTCAAACTTTGACTGAACGACTCGCGAGTAGCTCAATAACCGCAGCTTGACTCATTTGTAACATTAAATCACACCTTCTCAAATAATCTTACAATCATTCATCCTTTAATAATACCATATTTTTTAAGAAACGTTTAATCTCGAGTATAATAATTGCAACTATCAATTAATCATTTAAATCATTTTTAGTAGATAAGAATATCATTTATATCTTGAAATTATTGAAATTTTGACAAAAATAAAACAGAACAAGTAATATATATCACAATCCCCATATAGTTAGAAGCACAATAAACCCCAATTCCACATTTCTATAAACAACAATAAACAAGAAAATAAAAAACATTAAAGCCCCCATTGTAATTGGCTTCGAATAAACCGGTGTCCCTCATACAAAATAAACCCGTCTTCCTCGGCATAGTTTGCCCTAATTCTTAACAGAAAGAAAAAAGAAAGAAGATAGAAATCCATGGTTGTTCTAAACTCTTAATAGATAGATACTGAGTTCAGGAGCAACATTACTATCAGGATTCATCATATAGAACGCTTCAGAATCTCTAGAACCCACAACCCTTTCAAATTTCGCCCTCATATACATAATCTCTCCTTCCCCGTTATCCTCGCCGTCGCCGCCGCGATCATCATCGCCGTCTTCCTTCATCTTCGGCAAAACCCCAGCTCCCATTGAAATAGGTTCAACAGCTTTCAGCAATTTCCACTCTCTTGGCCCACATTCCTTTTTCGTCGCAAATCCACACCTCTTCCCATTACAGTAAGTCCTCCATCGCGGTTCTTCTAGCAATCGCTTCCCAATCGCCGCCGCAGCCCCTGATTCTTCCTCAGAAACTAACCCAGGTTCCTTCTTATTACATTCAAGTGCTATCCTGACTAACCCAGATGCCATTTCTTTAACAAGACCGCTGATTGGGGTTGCCAGTTCAACTAAGAACGCAGGGGGGGAATTCGCGTCCTTCTGAAACGCGAAATGGACGTGGCCGCGTTTGTGGCCGAACAGAGTCCCGACTACACGATTCCCCAGACCTGGATTCAGTTGGCGTGTCTTGGCGAAGGCGTTGAGGAAGACTGATCTCAGCCTTGAAATGGCTAAAGACTTAATTTTTCTCCTCTGCGACTGGGATGGCTGATTGTTGTGATGTTTAGGGATTTGATCATGGGAAATGATGGGTTTTGTTTCTTTTTGGTTATTTGGATGAATTTGATCATCTTCTTCATGTTGTTCTTCTTTTTGTTGTTGTTGTTGTTGTTCTTGTTCTGATTCGTTGCTGACTTTGTTTGTCCAATGGAAGTGTCTCTTGGAGAATGATTCTTGGGAAGAGGAAGATGATGTTATCTTAGCCATGGCATGCAAAATTGAAGTTTACTCCATCTGGGTTGAGAGAAATAAGGAGATTATTATGGGATGGTTTGATTTATGCTTTTGTTTGTTTGTATAGACCAGGCCATGCTTAGAGAATCCTGTTAAAGAAAACAGAGCCAACCCCACAAGCCGTAGCAGCAGTAAAGAAAGGAATCTAAGACCTTGTTTGATGTAGTAGGTTTATTTGAAAGCAAATGTAAAAAAAGGGATCATTTATTTGCAAACCCAACTGTCTTAGGTTTTAGAGATCAAACAGGGTATAAGAGAAAGAGAGATTGGGGGGACAAGGTTTGTGTGATTTCACTTTCGAGTGGGGTACGAGTGAGTAAAAGAAAAATGTTGACTGACTCTTTTTTTTTTTTGACTCCTATGCAAAACCCATAAGAAAAAAAAACACAGTAAATGTTGGAATTAGAACAAGAGGGAATGAAGCATCGCTGTTTATTCTAGACATACCAAATCTGCAATAAGTGTCTTGTAGTGCAAATAATTCTAGCAAAAAGAATTTTAATTTTACTGTCTCTTAATACAATCTGCAATAAGTGTCTTGTAGTGCAAATAATTCTAGCCAAAAGAATTTTATTTTTACTGTCTCTTAGTTTTCCCTACATTTATGATGCAGCATACATTTTGTTCTCTTCTATATTATTCTCATTTCATTAATCATCACTTACATAATATTTCCCGGGATTTTTTATTTTGTTCTTTTATAATGTAATAAGCTAGCATTATCTTCGTAGTAATGACATTCATGTTCTTAGTGAAAATTGAATTCGTAATCTTTAATATGTTATGTACGAACTATTATCGTTATTTGAATTACCCTAACAAGTTAACGTTATCTTGAATCTCATCTTTATTTCACAAATATTATTCTCAAATTTGTTATACATGTCTTATCTTATCTTGCTATATCTTTGAAAAATATTTATAGTTAGAGTTTATAGAGAAAAAAAACATTATTAAAGATAGAATATATATATATATATATATATATATATATATATATATATAATTTTAAAAAATATTTCATCTAAATCAATATATAAATAAAATATTTGACATAAAGAATGTTTTTATATATGTTTATAAATATTTTTTCTTTAAAACTCAATTTAACTCCAAATTTGGTGTTTTCAAATATGGATGAAAAAATGTGAATATCTTGACCTCTCTAAAGTTTTGGGTTCGAGTTCGTCAGGTATCAAGTTTCTCTCATGTGATTAAATTGGTTGAGTGTGTTTGCTGACTATGTACTCAACTAACGATGATTAGTCGAATTCTACTAAGAAGGGAAACTCAACTTTTTGATATATGTATATATATATATATATTTTGGTGAAAAATAATTAATTAATTTATCACCAAAATTCTTGCCAGTGATTTTAATCTTAGTCTATGATTCATATATCTAAAAATATATATTTCCTTATAGGTGATTTGATCTTAGTGTAAACAATAAAGTATTGATTAATAGAATTTTAGGCCTACTACTCATGATAGTTTCTCTCTAAAAAAGAAGTTCAAAGTACTTGAGGAAGTTGGTGGATGTTTATGTCATAAAAAACAATTGTAGAATGTTTTTCTTCTTAATTTTTTCATTTTGCGTGTTTTGGTTTTGTTTTTTTTCAATTTTTTTTGTTTGGCTTGGTGATGAATTTGAAGTTGAGTTATTTAATAACCAAAAAAAAAAATTCTTCTTACTCATATCATTTATTATATTATTAAATTTATTAATTAAAATATTAAAATACCTTTTATATTAAATTATTAATTTTATTTTATCGTTATATATTAAAATCTTTCAAATATTTTATAAAAAAAATCATCAATCAACATATTTTTTTTTTAATGTTGTACAATATATAATATCATTAGAGTGGCTTGTGAAACTAATATTTGTGTGTTTATGTGTCAATCAAACCCGGCAATTATATAATTTTAATTATATTATTATTTTTGTTTCACTATTCTAAATTTGCAGATAAGTTCATTAAATTTCTACATAAACATATAATTTTGAAAAGGATTGTTTTTTATATTTTCAATTTTATGCATGATTTTTATTTATATGTTTTCTCTTATTTTGATTATTATAGTCTTATATTTCTTATTTATTTCTCTTATTTTGACCGATAAATATTAGAATATTCAATTGGGAGATAAAAAATCATTTAAAGAGGGGTCCACGAGTCAAGCCAAGAGAAAAGAATATTTGCTAACAATGAAATGATAGTAAAAGTGACATATGCAAATTCTTTGCAGGGTTTGAATATTTTTTTATTTACATAAAATTTATTTAAATTTTAAATATTTTATTTGATATTAATTTAAATAAAATAATATTATATAATATACTTTAATTATATATATTAATAAATTTATTAATATTTGTTCATTCAATTATATTACATGGAAAGTTCAGTATATATTCTAATAAAAAAAAACTATTAGAGAAAATTACGTGATTTATTTTTAAAATTTTTTATTTAGATTCATTTCTGAGTAGAGAGCATGTCTCACAGTTATAACCCCTTTAAATATTTTTAATATTTTAATTTAGACATTCTAACATTTAAAATATCTAGGTTAAAATTGAATGATTTTAATAAACAAATAAATTGTATCTCAATTAATTCGAATGACTATTTCATGAGAGTATTATATTATGATAAAATTTTAACATTTAAAGTATCTAGGTTAAAATTGTATGATTTTAATAAACAAATAAATTATATCTCAATTAATTTGAATGACTATTGCATGAGAGTATGATATTATGAAAAAATTATTTAAGGAATAATATTGAGAATTCGACCAATTCTAAATAAAATATTACCAACGATAACGCATAATGTCTATGCGTTGTAAGGATAAATAAAATTCACATTATAAAGTTGAAATAGACAATATTCACATCTTTGTCGTAGTCATCATCATTATTGTTTTCATCACCTTCATCATTTTTTTCGTCGACAATATCTATGGTCTGAACATGATGGGCTTCAATGGTTGGGACAATTTAGTTGTCGTCTTACTCCTCTCATTCAACGTTATTTTTATTATTCATCAAAAAAGAGAAACATGATAACAAATTTGATAAGGAGACATTCATTTAATTTTTTTCTCATTAGTTCACTAATTTTACCCTCATTTCTTGATCAACCAAAAATATCATTTCTTACATAATAGATATCCCATATTACTAATCTCGTAATCTCATTTTTGCACCAAACTATCTCAACAGTACCAATATCTTTTGATTTCACTTTTGACAAACCAACAATCTCATCATATCATTAACCTCTTTACCTTAACTTCTTCGGTAGACCAACAATCTCATTCATATATTTAACCACCAATATTTGTTATTTTCTAATTAGTCTCTCATATTACTAATCTCTCATCTTATCCCTTACAAAACCAACAACAAATCTTTTATCATTGACAAACCAATATTACCGACCTCTTATCCCTCGGTAAACCAACCACATATCTTAATCACACTTTCATACATTTTATCCCTCGGCAAATCAACCATCAAACTCAACCACAAATTCAAACGCCTCTTATCCCTCGATAAACCACATCTCAATCCCACAATTTCACAAGTCTCTTATTCTTGGAAAACCAATGTTATTGGCCTCTTATCCCTCTTAGTAAACTAACCACAAAATCTCAATCGACCTCTTATCCATCAGTAAACCACATTCCAGTCTCAAATTTACTAGTCTTTTATCTATCGACAATCCAACGACCAATCTCAATAGACCTATTTAATCTCGTGACCTCACGATCCTTTGTAACTAACCTCTTATTCCTCGGCAAACTAACCACAAATCTCAATCACACTTTTATTGTTTCACAAGTCTCTTATCCTTTTAGTAAACAAATATTATCGACATCTCTATCATTC
This sequence comes from Impatiens glandulifera, assembly GCF_907164915.1. NCBI lineage: Eukaryota > Viridiplantae > Streptophyta > Magnoliopsida > Ericales > Balsaminaceae > Impatiens > Impatiens glandulifera. The sequence goes on from NC_061864.1 coordinate 25,216,055, forward strand.
AATAAACCAATCATCAATCTTAGTCGACATATCTAATTGTGTGACCTCACGATCCTTTATTATTAGTAGAAACCAACAACAAATCTTTTATCATTGACAAACCAATGTTACCGGCCTCTTATCACTCAGTAAACCAACCACAAATCTTAATCACACTTTCATACCTCTATCTCTCAGCAACCAACCACCAAACTCAATCACATTTTCACATGCCTCTTATCTCTCGATAAACTACATCTCAATCCCACAAATCCACAAGTCTCTTATTCTTGGCAAACTAATGTTATTGGCCTCTTATCCCTCTTAGAAAACCAACCACAAAATCTCAATCGACCCCTTATCCATCAGTAAACCACATCCCAATCCCAATGTTATCGGTCTCTTATATATCGGCAATCCAACCACCAATCTCAATAGACCTCTAATATCGTGACCTCATGAACCTTTGTTACTGACCTCTTATCCTCGACAAACCAACCATAAATCCCAACCACACTTTCATTGTTTAACAAATCTCTTATCATTTTAGAAAACAAATATTATCGACATCTCTTATCACTCAATAAACCAATTACCAATCTCAATCGACCTCTCTAATTGTGTGACCTCACGATCCTTTATTACCGACTTCTTATCCTTCGACAAACCAACCATCAATTTTAATCATCCCAATCCCAAAGTTGTACCGGTCACATATTCATCAACAATCCAACCACCAATAACAACCGACCTCTAATCTCGTGCCTCACGATCCTTTGTTACCAAACACTTATCCCTCGATAAACCAACCACAAATATCTTATTCTTAGAAAACAAATATTATCAACCTCTTATCCCTCGACAAACCAACCATCAATCTCTTATTTTAGAAAATAAATATTATCAGCCTCTTATCCCTCGACAAATCAACCTCACAATCCAATGTTACCAGTCTCTTATCCCGCTTCAAATCAACTACCTCTCATTTATTACCGGCCTCTTATTCACACATATAATTTTACTTAAATTTGCATTTGAAAGGATTTGAACTCTTGTCTCGATTGTGAGTCTCATATCCACAAATACAATTTATCTTGTCTCGAGCGTAAAAACTGATCACTTTAACCATCAGACCATTTATTATTTATGTTTTTTATTTATAATTTTGTGTATACATGTTGTTGTTGTATATATTTTATAACTAATAAAATTTTTGAAATTTTAATTTCTTACACTAATAACATTAGACCCTTTTTATTGATAAGTGAAAACTATATTTTTAATATAAAAATATTATTTATCATTTTGTGTTAAATATAGAAGGTAGATAATTAATCAAAAAGTTTAATTTATTTTTAGTTATTACATGAGTATAAAAAATATTAGTTATCGTCAATATTTGTAGACAAATAATCAAAAATAATAATTTATTTTTATTTAAATATATCACAAATTAAATTTTAAATAAATGGTTATATATATATATATATATATATATATATATATATATATATATATATATATATATATATATATATATATATATATATATATATATATATATATATATAATTTTAAAAAATGATCCATACATATAATATAATAATATAAAAATAATTAATACAAATAGAATTATAATATATATATATATATATATATATATATATATATATATATATATATATATATATAAAAGTATTTATTAAAATATTATATAGACAAAAACTTATTATTATGTTAATATAATAAAATTAATTTTTCATTCTTAAAATTATTTATTGAATTGTTAATATTTTATTTATTAGTTAAAGATAAAAATGAAAAAGAAAAAAAAATATAATTTTAAATAATGGTGTAAAATTATTGATATATATATATATATATTCTTTTATTTTGAAACACTTATTATTTTAATATAATTAGATTAAATTTTTATTCTTAAAATTTATTAAAATTTTAACGTGGATTATACCTTTCATTTATTAATTAGAGAGGAAAAAAAGAAAGAATATAAAAATTTTTATCCGATTTTCTTATTCGACCCATAGTTTGATCCATAAGTGTTGTACCAATTTACTCACTCTCTAAAATCTAAATTAATTAATCTCTTTATATTCATATTATTTTTAAGATAATTGGTAAAAATATTTTTAAATTTCCACCCATTCTCATATTTCTCTCTAAAATATATATATATATATATATATATATATATATATATATATAATATATATATATATATATATATATATATAATATGTCTTAGTTTGTTCTATTTATTATTAAATAAGTATAAAATAAATCTCTCATTAATTTTAAAAGTTAACCTAATTAGCTAAATATAATTTTTATTTATTTTTTAATTTACATAATTTATTTTTTAATTATAAAATTATTTTTATTAAATATTTCTTTCTATTTAATATTTTTATAATAATATATATATTTTAAATTAAATAATTACTTTAAAAAAATAATAAAAATATTAACTATTAAAATAAAATAAAAATATATATTAAAATATCATATATCAACTCTTTTTTATATTGACGGTTTAAACTATTATTTATTAATATTATATAGAAAGTGATATAAAATATAATAAATACTAATATATATTCAAGATAAAACAAAATAATTAATAATACTATAATTTTATATATTTATTAATTTAATTTATAATATTATATATAATAATATTTTAAACTAAATATTATATTTAAAACAAATTTTTAAGTTTATAAATTAAAAATTGAAATTATTAATTATTATATTTTTGTATTGATATTTTAGAATGATTAATTATATATATATATATATATATATATATATATATATATATATAATTGTAGACACTAACAATTTGTATACCCTATATTTTAATTAATTTATTTATGTATTTATTTTGTAGATAAAAAATAATAATGACTCATTAAACAAGATCATGTGCAATCCCAATTCACACACCTAGATCTAAAACTCCACGTCAATTACGGCCTAGACAAGGACAAACACTTATACCCTCCCAAGAAAATCAGACCTAGGTGCGAAAACATCACCCATGCCCACAATCTCAAACAGAAAGCCCGAATCCAAAAGGCATGGAAGGACCGATGAATGAAAGCCCCTCGCCAACAATCTAAGGATCACCGAAGAACACGTGACCCAACAACACGTCTCTTCATCCTTCCTTCACGCGACGCTACCAAAAACATAAATTGAACTGAGGCTGTTTTGGGGAAGCTTGAGCGACGGTCTATTTTATTTTTAAACTAATTTTTTATTTCTTTTACATGTATTTTTTCTCGAACTTCGCTAATCGCTTATAGGTACTAGCAATTTTTTTAATATTTCAGGCTTATGACACTAACGTAACTTTATGAACCTGTGATACAAAATTAGACACATATTTAAACTTGAATTCATCTTTAAATACATATTTTATATGAAATGAATAAATAATGTATAAAATAATATTATTTTAAATTATCAAAGTTTAATGTAATAACTGTTAGTTGATGGGCAAGTGGGATTACGCCTTTTTACTTGTATAATCTAGCACCGAACCAATAACAAAATCTCTAAAATGCATTGTAACACACATTTTTTTTCTTCATAATTTCTTGAAAAACATAACCAAGAACAACAAATACGATTTATTTTATTTTTAAACTAACGTTTTATTTCTTTTATCGGTACCATTTCTTGAACTTCGCTACTTACCTATAGTTACTAACAATTTTCTTAATATTTTAAGCTTATGACCCATTACAATGACGTATACGAATGCTTTAGAACATAATGATACAAAACTAAACACATGTTAAGGTTTAAATTCACATTTATATGAATGTCTTAAGTTAAAATGAATAAACAAGGTGTAAAATAATGTTCTTTTAAATGACTAAAATTTTAAAATAGAGATCATCAGTTGATGAGTACGTGAGACATAACACCAAGAATATTTTTCTTTCATAATATCTCGAAAAAACATAACCAAGAACAACAAATAATATTTTTCAACTTTGTCCACACATGATCATTTCTCGATTGGAAAGAAGTCATGTGCTCCTATGGAGTTGGGGATTATAACCTAACCGACGAGAAGTTTCGAGAAAGACTGGAGGAGCGTCAATTCGAAGGAACAAAAAACGGATAGAAAGTTAAAATTTTGAAATTCAAACGATTGTGTATAAATGAAGCTTATAGGTCATTAGGTCTCTAAAGTTGGCAACTAAGAGAGGACAATCTAGAAGAGAAATCAGACAGTGAGACAACCTAAATTGTGACCATACAAAGCTTTTTTTTGAAAATTTTGATTATTCAAGCAAGAGTCATGAGTCCATTCTCAATCTAGCCAATAGTTTTCATAGATCACTAGGAACATTCTTGAAGACTTTGTAAGTTTCATGTCATCATATAATATAAGTTCTTGATTCATTTTGTTTTCTACTAGTTGAGTTCACATGAATTCGGAGAGAAAGAATTCATCTCTTCCCTTTTTTCTTTTAATTTGGTGTGATTCTTTGATTCAACTGCGTAGTCACACTTCAAATGTGAATCTAAAACTATCTACTAGTTTAGATTTTAGTAATTCTTCTTAAATCAATTTGCCCAATTTCAAATCTAAAATGCTAAAATTGTGTATAATCATTCTCGGGCTTAGACTTGAGAATGATGATTTGAATGTGCTTCCCCATATGATTTGTGACGATTTAGGCTAAATTAATCAAATTGTGTTACAGTTGTAAGGATTTCATAAAGTAGAAATCATTGGTTAATGAACACGTGAGATATAAAATCGATACCATTTTTCACGTGTAAACTAAGTACCGAATAAAAAAAAAAATTAATGCGTTTAAACACGCGCAACTATTTTTTTTTAGAGTTTCTCGAATAGTAAATTATGTGCCGACTCTAAAAAAAAGTCAAAGCTAGTCTAAATCGACATATTTTTAATGTACTTTAGTCACGCCTACCATTTGGTTCCTCGTCTCATTCAAGACTCGAGAGGAATGTAAGTTTTTATGGGGCATGACTAGCGAGTTCGAAAACTTTTTTTCTAAAATGATCCATTTTTGGCGTTACAATTATTATTTATAAAATATTAATTATATTAAAAAAATATACTTAATTAAAATATTATATTTTAAAATTAAAATTAATAAATAATATTATACTTATTTAACCTTATAAGAAAACAAAAATATTATTTACTTTAATAAGCAATTTGAATAATTAAGGCAAATTTGAGGTGAAATATCATTTAAAAAATGATTTGGGCAGCAAAGTTATAACGAAAGTAAAATCACGAATTCGACGTAGTCTCCTATATGTGTAGGAGAGAGAAAAAATTTTATTTATTTAATTTTTTTCGGAAAAATAGCTATGTGTAGGAGGGTTCTTTCGATGTTACCAGTACATGCATTTCCTATATCCACCAAGGCATCGTCACTTGTACAAAGAGAAAATAATCAACAAATGAGAAAGTTGATGCTTCACTTTTGTGTATAAGTGTCACTTTATGAGTGAGATATAGACAATGCATGTATTGGTAACATCGAAATAACCTTGCAGAAGATATATATTTTTTGGTAAATGACCATGTTAAGGAGATTTTCATGGCCATATGCAGGAGAGAAAAAATTTATTTGTATTTTTTCGGGAAAATGATCATGTTCGAGAAATTTTTGTCCCGAACATGGCCATATTCAAGAGATTTTATTTTTATTTTTCTCTCCTGTACGTACAAGTAACAGATCACGTCAAGTGACAGATTACGTCAAATTCATAGTATTATTTATGCCTTATTTTTTAATTCATATATATATATATATTTATAATTTTGAGAAGTTAAAAAAAATTATATATTTTTTCTTGTATTTATGTTTGCTTTTGTTTTCAATCATATTTGGTTGTTCCGTTTAAATATCATTTATTTTATATATAGCAAGGGGTTCATTTTAACATTAACCGACAACAATATTTAATCAAACAAGACGTAAAACAAAAAGTTGAAAGAAAAAAAGCAATGGCGGAGTAATGGGAGCAAAGGTGACGTAAGGATGAAAGAAGATTTGCATAAATTAAGATTCTTCAAGGACATGTTTGGATACAATTCAAAGAATTCAAAGAGACAAGCTGCAAAAAGAGACGCTCTTAAGATTTTAGCAGCGGGACCCAATTGAAAGTAACCACACATCAAAATTATTTGTTTCGCAATCTCGAAGTTTATTTAAAGGAGAACTTAATATTATTATTATTATTATTATTATTATTATTTCTACTTTATGGGACCCACAATAACACTATAATAAACCTAATAAGCTATGCTATGCTAGGCCGTAGGCGCACCAACCTTCACGTGGGGACCTCCATTATCACCTATTTGCTTTGCTTTGTTTGGTGGATGATGATCAGAACCAATTATAAAATCTTTTTATCACATTTTATTTCTTTTTAATTATTATATTATTTACTATCTGAGATAATAATGATTTAGACATTTTTATTCGAAATTCAATTCTAAAATTTTGAAATCACTTAAACTATCATGCTTAGTAAATTTATATTTATTTTATCTATAAAATTAAAATTTCAAATAAAAAAAATATTATAACATTTCAATCAACTGAAATTTTAAATAACTTATTTTAATCAAACAATATATATATATATATATATATTAAAAATTTAATAAAAAAATCTTAAATAATCAAACATGAGACAAACTCTTAGATCAAATCATTAGCATGATCACTCAAACAAAATTAACAAAAATAAAATAAATACTGAAAAACAAACAAAATAACATATATATATATATATATATATATATATATATATATATTTATTGAAAGACTTGTTTGGTTGGAGTTATTTATATATATAATGACGTTTAATTATAAAAATGTTCGGATTGTCGGGTCGAGAGCTGTGGTTAATTTGGATATATATGTGAGAGTAAATGGATATTTGGTCAGATTGTGAGTTGTCATGCCCATAAACTTAAAACGGTTAAAAATAAAATTAAATATAATATAGATATGTTTCGAACTTGCAATATAATAAAACAAGTACAGCTCTTTAACCAAGTATTATTAGAATGTGGTTTGTTTAAGAATAATAGGTTGATATCAATTAAAAGTGGTTAAAAAATATGAATCAAATATTTGATTGACCAAAATGTGAGATCACGATACTAAATGTTAAAAAATATAAATCAAATATTTTATTAAAAAGTGATAGTGTAAGGTCACAAGACGAAAGGTTCATTCGGAAAAAAATATGTGATGAGATATGTAAGAAGTTAAGTTGTTTTATCGAAATGAATAAAATTTAGAATAAAAATGCTATTTTTTATTTTAATATATTATTCGTGATTTATTAAGAATTTTAAACATTAAATATATATAATTATTATTATTTTTATTAAATTTATTTTAACAACCTAACAAAAACAAGTATAACTCTTTAACCAAATGTGATTGGAATGTGGTTTGCCAAGAGAAAATAGGTCGGTATCAATTTAAAGTGGTTAAAAAATATGAATCAAATATTTGATTGACCAAAGTGAAAGTGTAAAGTCACGAGATGAGAGGTTCATTCGGAAAAAAATATGTGATGAAGATACGTTGTTTTATCAAAGTGAATAAAATGTAGAATGAGAGTATTATATTTATATTTTAATATATTATTCGTGATTTATCAAGAATTTTAAACATTGACTAAATATTATTATTTATTTTATTTATATATGTACTCGGGTAATACACGAAATTTTTTCCTAATTTAAATAATATCACATGATCAAACATCATTTCTCTCTCATCTATTGTATCATTCAATTTATTAACTTAAATATTAAAATATTATATTATTTATTATTTTGTTATTATAAATTAATATTATTTAAGTATTTTTACACAAAAATAAATTCTATTTTTCAAAATAATTATTAATCATTACTTCTTAACTAACTCAGGTTATAAAAAAATCTAAATTCGAACCAGTTTTAAGTTGAAGATTAAATTGTAATACTTACCATTTCGGATATATATAGATGATTAATTTTTATTTGACATGACATTATCAACTGTTGGCTAAGATAATTTGTTCAAAATATTTTGTAAAGATTTTTCAACACTGTTTCATTGGTTCGTTCTTTACATCAACATTTATCGTTCAGGAACTTAAATGATACCCTCAACAAATTGTGTGATTGTTAGATTTATTTAATTAAAATTTTATTATTATAAATTATTTAATTTGATATTTTAGATAGTATTTGTCTATTTTAATTTTGTAGATGTCATATTATATTATTTATTAATTAATTTCTCATATATAACTTATATTTAAATTTAATAAAAAAAATTTATATCCATATAAAATGAATAGTAATATGCTTATAATTTAAAGTTTTTAATTTACTAGAGCTTTCTTGTGTATCTCAAATAAAATGTTCCACATAGTAAAACTTTTTGTGACAATTTCTTTAGTTTTTTTTTTTTTTTGACAAATTGTTCTTATCAAGAAGAAGTTTACATAATTTTTATTTATTTATTTTTTTGCTAAAAGTTATTAGTTTAGAATTTAAATATTTTAAAACACAATTATTCTATATCCCTAATTAAGTTTAATAAAACTTTTTTATCTTCTATTTATATTTTTATATATACTCTTATTCCACCTGGAGTTGAACAGAATTAAATATTTTACATAATACTTAAAAAAAAATTTTAAAGTATAATTATTAAGACTTCGATTCTTACTTGAAATTTTTAAATTTGAAGTGAAAGTATGAATTGGAGGAGTTATGTTAATTTCTTTTATATATATATATATATATATATATATATATATATTATATATATATATATATATATATATATATATATATATATATATATATATATTTAGAATAACTATACTAATAACAACTTTTTTTAATTACAATTTTTTATCCACAAAATTAAGGTAAAATTAATTTGTTTTCTTAGGATGTGTTGGTAACCATAAAATGAGAATTGAGGGTCTAATTTCAATTTGTATGTTTAGTAGAATATTTAAGAATAAGAATTGAAATTAAAAATAAAATTCCAACAAAAACAAAATTCAAACTAACTAATTTTATAATTCTTCATTCAACTCTTTTTTTTCTTTCTATTGTATTTCAAATATTTTTTTTTTATATTTTTTTAAACAAAATATCTTATTATTTTATTATTTACAATACGATTAATATTAACTTATTAATTTTTTTTTTTTTGAATTTAAAAAATTAAAATGTCAAACTTATAATTTTTTTTTATCTAAGTTAACATTTTAAATATATATATATATGACAAGCTAATATTGTAATATATATTTATATACGAAGTTAATATTTCGAACCAATATATATTTTTTAATTTATATAATTAATATGTGAATCGATATTTTTTTTATTGAGAATCGAACCTTAGAAAAGATTATTGACACTTGAGCTATCTTAATATGTTATGACAAACTATAATATATATATATATATTTAAATTGTTTTTATTATATTATTTTTTTTAAAATAGGAATTTGAATTAAATTATAATTCTTAAATTTTTTTCAAAAATTTAATATAAATTTTTCAAAAATTGAAAACAATTCAATTCATTCAAGCAGACATTATTGTCATTAAAGTCAAGTTGTAGTTGACGGATGTTTGTTAAATGATTTTCTGAGTTCATATATGTTGGGTGTTTGGTTAAAAGAAGATTGATAATTTATTCAGATTTATATTTTATTATGATTCACTAGAAAATTAATTAATACAATTAAAATTTGTTAGAAATTTAAATTTATTCAGATATATTTAAGTTAAAGAATATACATAGACTAGATGCATACTAATATATTGGGCTTTTGTAGTGGATTATCGGGCTTTTGATTCACAAGAGATTACTGGTCCAATTTGGCCCATTTGGAAACAATTTTGTGTATATGAGTGAGTTTAGAAATTTCCCAAACTAAAAGTATTACAAAAAAACAAGAAAATTAATAATATTATTGTTAGATAAATTCATACCGGTTCAAATAAATCTAACTTAAACAAACTTCCTATACAGGAACAAGGAACCAGACCGGATGAATAAGAAAACCAACTGAAGTAACCAAACCGGTCAAGCTACCGAATCGGTCAAGCTACCAAACCGATCGAGTATATTCAGAACGTGACCGAACAGAGAAAGGATCGGCCAAAGCTCAAAACCGGAACCATCATACAGCCGATCAATCCATAAGGCAAGCATAACCGGAAGAAGTCCGGTTACTTCACTACCAAAGACATTCGGCCAAGTCAAATGACCGACCTGTATAAGAAGACACTTTGGGTATCTGTTGAGAATGATACCAAAGGAACAGACTGAATACTTCCATATCCATGCAAGTCTGAGGAAAGACTGTAGGCTGCAGAAAACAGTACTACCGGATCCTTCTACTTCGGGATAAGCCAGAAAGGAAATCTTCAAAGTACAGACAACTGTCCAAGCAGACAGTGCCTATATCAAGTAAAAGACAAACCCAGCAGGTTTGCCTTACAGACCGGCAGGTCTGAAACAGGATGCCAGGTCTGAGACACTGAATCACTGCATCTCTGATCAGCCAATCAGATTCAAGGCTTTGAAATATGACCGTTGGCATATTTCACCTATAAAAGGAGGCAGTTGCAGAAGAGTAAATGCGGGACAAACATTGGGATAACAAGAGCTAAGAGCATTTATTACAAGTAATATCAGTGTGGTATTCTGAGAAAGCCTAAGTGCTAAATTCTAAGTGTGTGCTACAATTTCGGTGTGAATTGTAAGAGTGTTATCGAGCAAGAAATAAGTCTCGATCGGATTGTACTTGTATTCCTTAGTGAATATCCTTCTCGCGGTTTCGAGAGGAAGGGGTGACGTAGGAGTTTTATCTCCGAACATCCATAAAATCTGTTGTGTTATTTACTTTCTGTTGGCTTCATTACCTAACCGATTAACTTAACCATACCGCTCCAAACCGACTTTATACTAACCATACCGAATATCCAGATTACCGAAACCGACCCACCATTTCCAAATCTTCATCATTCGAAACCGACCGTGCCTATCATACAAGCATGCCGCTTCAACTTGAAAGCAAACCTCTTCCGCGCTTGAACCTAGTTCAAGGGTTTGTGACAGGTTGTGTAGTATTGAAACCCCGGTATTAATCTCTAACCGGATTAATCACCACCCTACGAGTGAGAACCGCTAACCGGTACAACCCCCGGTCCACCAGCGGCGACCTAGATCCTAACAATTGGTATCAGAGCAGTTAGTTTCAATACTCAAACAAACATGTATCAGGATAGGCCTCCAATGCTAGAAGGTGATGACTTTGCCAACTGGAAGGCACGCATGCACCTGCACCTAGTCACCTTGGATGATGAAATGGAATTCGTTCTAACCGAAGGACCGATAGTCATTGATAAAGACAGAAAAGAATGGACAGCTGAAGACAGGAGAAGGAACAATCTGGACAACCATGCAAGAAACCGGATCTCCAACAGCGTAGACAGAAACACATACTGCAAGATCAGAGATTGCAAAACTGCGAAGGAGACATGGAACACAGTTATCCAGATCTTTGAGGGAAATGAAAGAACAAAGGAGAACAAAATAATGATGGCCACACAGAAGTTCGAAAGCATCAAAATGAAACCAGGAGAAACTATGAAGGAATATAGTGACCGGTTCACTGGTGTGTTAGATGAACTAGCAACTCTGGGTAAGAAGTATGACAACAAAGAGGTCATTATGAAGGTCTTGAGATCTCTTCCAAGCGCCTGGGATATAAAGACAATGGTAATGAGGGAATCAAAGAGCCTACGTAAGATGAAGCTATACGATGTATTCGAAGATCTAAAGGCATACGAATTCGAAATGAAATCCAGAACCGAAGAGGAAGTCTCGGCCTCAACATCAACCAGAGCATTATTCACATCTGCAGAACCGGCCGTACCTGCTCCTGTACCTACACCGATACCGACACCGGCTCCTGCACCCGCACCCATCAAAACAGCCGAACAGTTTACTGAGGACGCCATGGCCATGCTCGCACAGAAGTTTGGGAGGTTCATGAAAAGGAGCCAACCGAAAAACAACTACTATGGTGACAAATCCAATATAAGATGCTATAACTGTAACTGTATGGGACACTTCAAGTGGGAATGCAGGAAACCAAGAAGGGACACCCAGAAACCGGAATATCAAAATGACAGAAACAATTATCAACAAGCCGGTGAGGGAAGTGAGGTGCCAAAAGCACTGATAGCCGACGATGGAGGAAGTCTGTGGGCTCGCAGTGACAGTGACGATGAACTCACGTGCCTCATGGCCAATGAGGAACAAGTATTTGACTCTCCCTATGATGAATTTACTAAAGATGAGTTATATGAAGCATTAAATGACATGGTAGAAGAATATAAGAACCTATTGACCATGTTACCTAAACACCTCAACATCAAGACCGATCCTATAGTACCAGAGGTATCTGTCATAACCGAACCAAAAGTCATACAACCTGATGATACTCACACTCTAGAAACCGAGTTAGATCCCAAGATCGAACAACCTAGTGAACCGACTAGAGAACTAACCGAGGAAGAGAATGCCCGATTCCAATATACGATGGCCGCCTATAAGAGATCTAGCGATATAGTAAAAGATATGAATAAACACTATAGGCATCCTCGTTGTAAGCGTGGTCTAGGATACACAGGGAATAGCTCTAAAGACCGAAAATCTATAGAGAAATCAAGACTCACAAAAGGAAACCTACCCTTTATAAAATTTCTTAAGAGCACCTGGACAGCCGAAGAAGAGGAAACCGCATATTATAGAGAAGAGAAGCTAAAATACGACTATGTTGGCCCAACCAATTCATGGCTTGACCTTGAGAAAAGGAAAGCAGAAATCCTCAAATATAAGAAAGATTTTCCCGAGCCACGTAGGTCAAACTATAGATTACCGATTCAAAGATCATTTCCATTTAGGTTATCTGGAGGAAAACCGAAATATACGAGACCGAGTGCCAAAAGGACAGTTAAAGCCCTAGCAAAGAAAACTGTCCGGTTCATCAAGATTTGGGTACCTAAGGGACTAATCACATGTGGACCCAAGTAAATGTGGGTACCAAACATTTGTAAATATGTATATTTTGCAGGATCCAAAGAAACGACTAGGAAACTCCGAATGGTTTTTGGACAGCGGTTTCTCCAGACACATGACCGGAAACAGCAATCTGCTAATCAACATCAGATCAGTAACCGGTGCTCCAATTACCTTCGGTGACAACTCAAAGGGTAAGACTGTGGGCAAGGGTAAGATTGTCCATGGTAATCTAACTATTGATAATGTACTCTTAGTTGAAAACCTACGTTTTAATCTACTTAGTATTAGTCAGATGTGTGATGCCGGATACACGGTAGAATTTCTTAAACATGCATGCTTAGTTAAAGATTCTCAAGGTATTGTATTACTAACCGGAAATAGGATAGGAAACATTTATAAGGTAGACTGGAGAACAAGAGTAGAACATCCTATATGCATGATAGCTAAGACTGATCAAACCTGGCTATGGCATAAGAGACTAAACCATCTAAACATGAAAACCTTAAACTACATTCGCGGTAAAAAGCTAGTTGAAGGTATTCCTGATATAGTGTTTAACCAGGATAAGGTCTGTTCAGCATGCCAGATGGATAAACAAACTAGGTCATCCTTTAAGAGTAATGGAAATATTCAATCTAGCCGATGCCTAGATCTTCTTCATATGGATTTATTTGGACCGATTCAGGTCATTAGCCTAGGCGGTATGCTTTATACCATGGTAGTTATTGATGATTATTCTAGATATACATGGGTAATATTTCTACCATCTAAACGTGAAACCGTATCAAACCTGATCACACTACTTAAGCGGTTGCAAAATGAAAAATCAACTCGCATCAACAGCATTCGAAGTGATCGAGGTACCAAATTTACTAATAGTACATTAACTGCATATCTTGATGAATCCGGCATTAGACACGAGTTGTCTAGTGCTAGGACTCCTCAACAGAATGGCCTGGCCGAGAGAAGAAACCGGACTCTCAAGGAAGCCGCACGGTCTATGATAGCCGACTCCGGCATTGCTCAGAAATTTTGGGCTGAGGCTATCAACACTGCATGTCATACACAAAACCGGTCTTTAATAAACATATTTCACAACAAAACACCATATGAGGTTTATTTTAACAGAGTTCCTAAACTTAAGTACCTCAGGATTTTCGGTTGTAAATGTTATATTCATATAAACGGTAAAACTCAACTCACTGCTTTTGATGCAAAGATCGATACCGGCATTATGCTTGGATACTCGTCAGTAAGTAAAGCATATAGAGTATATAATGATAGAACTGCAACCATGGAGGAAACAATTCATGTTGTTTTCGATGAATCGGTTGAAAGCAACACTGCTTCTAGCTTTGATTTACACAACAGATTTGAAAATAATGATATTCATTCTGATAGTGAAGATGAGACCCCGGTCTTCAGGGGATTTGTCCATGACCTAATGGGTAATATTGATACCCAGCCGGATCAAGCTGTTCCACAACAGGAAGCTGACACTTCGGTCCAACCCGAGGAAGCCGGTCGGTCTGACAATCTCGGTCAGCCACCGACATGTCTAGCCTTGATCAAATAAACGGTAACTTGGTAGACACCCCTGAGCTGAATCTCAGAAGAAATAGTAAACATCCTCCTGAGCAAATTATAGGTGACCCTTCAGAACCTGTTCGAACTAGGAGTCAACTTCTGGAAGGATATTTTAACTCTGCTTTTATATCCCAGATTGAACCGAAAAGAATAGATGAAGCATTGTCAGATCCGGATTTGATCTTGGGAATGCAAGAAGAGCTAAACCAGTTCGAGAGTAGTAAAGTCTGGTACTTAGTTCCCAGACCGAAAGATAAATCGGTCATAGGAATAAGATGGGTATTCAGAAACAAACTCAATGAGGACGGTTTGGTCACGAGGAACAAAGCCAGATTAGTGGCTCAAGGTTACAAACAGGAAGAAGGCATTGACTTTGAAGAGTCATTTGCTCCTGTAGCCAGGATTGAAGCCATTAGGATTTTTCTTGCCTTTGCTGCTTTCAAAAATTTCAAAGTTTTTCAAATGGATGTTAAAAGTGCATTTCTGAACGGTGATATACGTGAAGAAGTGTACGTTGAACAGCCACCCGGTTTCAAAAATGCTGCATTTCCAAACCATGTATACCGGCTGAACAAAGCTTTATACGGTCTAAAGCAAGCACCAAGAGCCTGGTATGATACGCTAACCGCATTTCTATTAGAGCATGACTTCACCATCGGTTCAGTGGATAAAACCTTGTTTAAGTTTGAAAAGAAGGAACATATCCTACTTGTTCAAATCTATGTAGATGATATCATTTTCGGTTCCACCGATCCAAAGCTCTGTGATAAGTTCTCAAAAATGATGACTGACAAATTTGAAATGAGTATGATGGGAGAATTAAGTTTCTTCCTAGGTCTTCAGGTTAAACAACTCAAGGAAGGAACATTCATCAGTCAACCTAAATATACCAAGGAGCTTCTGAAGAAATTCGGTATGGACACATGCTCATCGGCTGCCACTCCAATGAGTTCATCCATTAAACTGGACAGAGATGATGAAGGCCAATCAGTAGATCAGATTGCATACCGAGGCATGATTGGCTCCCTATTGTATCTGACAGCGAGTAGACCGGACATCCTGTTTGCAGTTGGTGTGTGTGGGAGATTTCAAGCAAATCCAAAGCAATCCCACTACACAGCCGCAAAGAGGATACTGAAGTATCTAAAAGGCACTCCTGATGTCGGTCTGTGGTATCCAAAGGACTCATCCTTTAATCTAACAAGCTACTCAGACGCAGATTATGCAGGGTGCAAGATCGATAGGAAGAGCACCAGTGGAACATGTCAGTTCCTAGGTGACCGACTGGTGTCATGGCACAGCAAGAAGCAGACATCGGTGGCTACATCAACCGCGGAGGCTGAATACTTGGCGGCCGGAAGCTGCTGCTCTCAACTCCTCTGGATCCAACAGCAGCTGAAGGACTTCGGTATTATAGCCGAAGAGTCCCCGATATTCTGTGACAACACAAGCGCCATTGCAATCACCTACAACCCGGTTCTCCACTCCAGAACCAAGCACATCGACATCAGACATCACTTCATCCGAGAGCATGTCACGCTGAAGCATATCCGGCTGGAGTACGTACCAACCGATCAGCAAGTAGCCGATATCTTCACAAAGCTCTACAGGAAGCTAAGTTCTCTCAATTTAGACTTACTCTCGGCTTAACCGACATCAGTCAGATCCTTCCTAAGGATACTTAAAAGGAAAACTGGCTTCGACAGATAAAACAGGTAGTTCTTCTTAAGCTGTTGACTTTTGAATTCTCAAGATACCTATGGAAGAACCGCCCAGCCCATCGGAAAGAGTAAACCGACCGGCTACTTGGTGGAAACACCAACTAACCGCATCGGGATGAACAACTGATGACTGACCGGTTCGGAAGCAGGTCATCTTAGATTATTTGAATTTCACAGATGTGGAACAACTACCAATGCTTGTAGATATCTGCTCTGAAAAGTTGCCTTTTCAAAGAAAACTGGTCGCGCCTAAAAAGACGTGAAGATCTTTTGATATCTTTCATGGTTCAGGCCTATGACCGACACCTAGACTGCAAACATACCCATTTTGGTGAAAAACCTTTTATCCTGCAGTTAATACATGTCATTCCATTTAATGCCCGGACAATAGGCTAGCCCCGAAACCAGTATTTAAAGGGAGTACTCATTCACTCAAACACTCACAAAACAAAGCTAAGACAAAACACTCTCTCCATCTCTAAGGCAAAATGTCTATCTTCACAAACATCCTACAAGTTAACTTTGAATCTTGCTCCGATACAGATCACTATGACCTGTATCGAATGATCAAACAGCTGGAGGATACCGGCCTCCAGTACTTTCTGGATGATAATCAAACCATATATCCTCAGTCTGTCGTGGAATTTTTCAACAATGCCAGGGTGTACCGGGGGACACCATATTTCAATACCCACATCCAATCGAAAGTTGGAGGTACTCTCTTTGACTTCACCGAGCAAGACTTTGCTCGATGCTTCGGTCTGCCCAAACAAGGGCTCACGGATCTCCATCCTCCAGCCGACACTAAGGCTGAGGTCTCTCTCTCTCTCTCGATCTGATGAGCCCGTCGATGACCATGGCTCTAAATATCCCTTGAGAGCTGAATACCAGCTCCTCAACGACATCATAGGGAGGAGCATCCTCGGGAAAGATGTAACCAACACATATTGTACGGCAACGTTCAATATGATGGCGGCCATCATAACAAGGACGCCGGTCAACTGGTCCAGGGTGCTGTTCGATGTCCTTATTTGGATAATCGGCACCAGGTCAGTAGCACTCGTTCCCCAGATCAGCCGACTGTTTGAAGAGCTTGGGGTCCTAACCTGTCCAGGCGAAGATCTGGACCGCAGCCAAGTGTTCACCAAGGAGATCATCGACTCATTCTACGATCGGGTTGAGGAAGAGTGGAGGAGGAACCGCTAAGTCACTCCTTCTTGCATCCGGTCATTTTGCTTCATGCACCGGATGTATTATTATTCAACTCAAATCTGACCATATCGGCTTCATCCATGTTCACTTCGGTTCTATTTGTGCTTTTCATTTCTGTATGACATATTTCGGCTTTATCTCTACCACTTTCGGTCTCTATCTAATCAATGTTGTTTATGTGATAAATGCACCCAATGAGATAATCTTATTTAATGAGATAACTCCCAACCACCTACATATTTAATTTCCAACTAATCTAGTCGCTTCCCAACTAATATTTACCTCGAGCCTTGCAATCTGCCCCTTCCCCATGCATCATTAAAAGGGAAAGATTCTCTTCCTTAATAAGACAAAACTGACAATCAATGCACAGATTTTCCCTCCAAAACCGATCCTATTTAAGGAGTCATCTTCCTCTCACTCTACCACATCCAAAATCACTTGTATTCCTATTGAATCTCTCTCTCTACATCATAATCATGCCAAGCCGAACTTTGGGAAATTTTCTAAGTGTTGACTTCGGTTCATGTTTGGCAGAATGGGATTATGACCATCCAAAGAAACATATGTTTGAAAGCCTCATTGTTACCGGTCTCCAATCTTTCCTTTACGAATCCGGTCCCATACTGACTGAGGACGTCAAGGAATTCTTCAGAAATGTTATCAATTGGGGTGATCGCATTGTCACTACTGTAAGAAATCATACCTTCCGGCTTGATGAAGCCGAATTTGCCTCCCTCTTCAATCTGCCCAAAGAAGGGTTTTCTGATTTTCCGGCCATGGAGGGAACCGATGAATACTATTATGGGTTCCGCTGCTCTGCAACCTTCGATACGGTGGAACCTCATGGGTTAAAAACCCGTCTCGGTCGTAGCACTCAGCTACTCCTTGAGATTGTCACTCGGTCCATTCTGTGCCAATCTCAAAATCAGCGGTATTCAAAGAATACCTACAATATCATGACCCACATCTACAACCACACGCCCATAAATTGGGCAGCGGTTCTCTTTCAAATCTTGAGGAAAATGGTGCGGACCAAGAAGGGTCTCGGCTTTGCACCTCACATAAGCAAGCTCATTCTCAAGTACCGGCCAGATTTTGGACCGGGCACACCGGCATCCTCCTCAAACATTCTTGATGCAGATGCGGTGGTGGAAAAGTATTCCAGAATGGTGTTTACTGCTTAAATGTCTATCTTTTGTATCATCTTATCAGTTTTCTCTATGTACTCTTTTCGGTCTAAAATATTGTTTTAGTTTCAATGACCGTGTCTCTCTACCCTTTGCGAACTTATCTAAGTAACCAAATATTAACTCGCTCTTATCCGGTTTCATAAAATCTGAACTGTTAATCGAAATATCTGAAACCGATTATTAATTCGGTATCAAAGAAATGAAAGCGTCATCCATGACATATGCTAAGTATTTTGGAGGGAAATCTCCCGCTCAAAATGCCGCCCACTGTTTCGTACGTAACCGCCCATTGTTTGGCGTCCTTTCGTTTTGGAGGGAAAACTCCCGCCCATTCATGATGGGACGGTTTGGCTTCCAAACCGTGCCTATAAAAGGGGGCCTTCGTCATATTTCTCATTTTCACACAAATTCACTTTCTCTCTCTAAGCTTCTAAACTCTTTGAAGCCGAATTCTCTCATTCTCAAACTCTTCAAACATGGGTCGTGATTCGGTATTGTTCAAACTATATTCTCAAGTGGACTTTGACGAGATTCGGCAAAATGGAACAACCGAGGCAAAAGAAGTAATTGACCGACTGATTAAAACCGGTCTGGGATATTTTCTAGAGGGCCCTCACGTAATCTACAAGGACGCGGTCGAAGAGTTCTTCAGAACCGCAACTATATCCTACGATAGAATCCTCGCAACGGTTTGCGGTTCCCAAGTTGAGATCACCGAAGCAGTGGTGGCCGAAAGTTTGCGTCTCCCAACTACCGGCATGGACGCAATGGCAGAGATGGACGATGATACTTTCAAAACCGCTTGCCGCATCTTATCAACAACCAAAAAGCCGGTTACCACATCCGGAAAGAAACAGATGCTGAAACCGGAGCTCATCCCGGCGTGTGACGTTTTTGCCAGGGCGATACTGGCAAGGGGAGGGAATTTCAGCAATCTGACAAGAGACAAAATCAAAATGATTTTTCGTCTGATGGAAGGAACAGAGGTGAACTGGACAAGATCGGTATTCAGCAACCTCATGGACATGGTGAGATCAGATTCAGCCAGGTCATGGGGGTATGCCGTACAACTCGGTAAGATCTTCTTACACTTGAACATCAACGTCGGTCCCGGTGTTGGGATAATAAAACGTTGTATCATTCGTTCGAGGCAATTTCTTCCAAGAAAGCAGTCGGCCTCCAGTTCCTCAGGTGGCCGAAAGAAGAAAGCCGCAAAGAAAGATACCCTGGCAAAGGCAAACACCGGAGGGAAGAGAAAAGAAAAGGTAATTTTCGAAGACCCACCTCAACAAACAGAGGATGAGGAGTGGGTCGATGAGGAAGCCGACACAGAGGGAACCGAGTATGGAACGGACCATGACGACGATCTTTCGGCTCGGAGTCCGAATAATACCGAACATAGCATCAATCCTGAGACCACCGAAGGTGAGGACGGGGTTGACACAGGTGCCAATGATGAAGGCCTCAGCAGGGAAGAAGCCGATGAGGCCGAGGCCGAAAGACTAGCACAGAATATCTTTTTCGGCATCAACAAGCGGGACGAGGACGTCATAGACTTATATCTGGAATGGCATGAGTACCGGTATAATACAAAGTATAAAGACATCCTATCAGACCTCTCGCAAGAAAATTGCATCGCCAGATTGGAGGAAGTCGAGAAGATGATCTTAAGTCTCACAAAATCCAATACCATTCATGAGGTACAATGCCGAACTTGCCTACTGATACCGAGAAGTCATCTTCGGAAGCTAAGAAGGCGTATCAGAAAGATTAAGGAAGAATATGCCGAAGGGGGATCGGTGTCTACAGTAGCACCGCGAGTATTGGAAAAGCTTGAAAAGGGCAAACTGGAAATTCGGCAGGAAATAGAGCGGCTGGAAGCCATATGCAACCAAAAGCAAGTACCGGTATATACCGCTCCAGTCATCGAAGAATTTCCAATTGACTGGACAACAACTTCAAAAGAGGACACTGAGACACCAAGGGACATTGAGACACCGATGCAGGAAAATGCTGAGATACCGACTTCAAAGACTGTTGAGGTACAAAGTTTAGAAAATGTCGAGGTACCAATTTCAGAGGTTGCGGTAACGAACTTGGAGGATGCGGTTACATTGGAACCTGCTAATGAGAATGCTGCACTAATGGACTCCGGTGAGAGAGCCGATCCTGATCCGACCGAGCAGTCCCCTCCCTCTCC
Organism: Impatiens glandulifera; assembly: GCF_907164915.1. Taxonomy (NCBI): domain Eukaryota; kingdom Viridiplantae; phylum Streptophyta; class Magnoliopsida; order Ericales; family Balsaminaceae; genus Impatiens; species Impatiens glandulifera. Next base: position 25,237,113 of record NC_061864.1, read on the forward strand.
ACCACCGGAAGCCACCGTTTCAGTTCCTCCTAAGGAATGGATTGAAGACTGGCTCCAAGAGTTTGACGCATCCGTTTCGGGACGGATTGGTGAGCAACTTAAGAAATTTGAAGTGTCCACATCGGGGCAAATTGAAGATCGGCTTCAAAAATTTGAGGCATCAATATCAGAGCAGATTGATGACCGCATACTTGACCACAACGTTTCTAAGCTTCAACCGCTCAAGGATAGATGCGAGAACATATTCGATACGGCTATGCAGTTCGCCGATGTGACAAAACAGGTTGTGGATCAACATCAAGCACGCCTAGCGGAACTCAGCACCGGACTGTGGGAAGAGGCCGGTGAGCGAGCAAACTGTGCTCAGCATATTGTAGCTCTGGAGGGTATCACTTCGGAATTAAAGAAGGATTTCGAACGGGTCGACACGACAATTGAACGGGTCTCGGTCCTGGAAAAGACAAATGAGACTCTCGTGGCCGAGGTAAAGGCACTCACCGAGCAGATGGCCGAAATTCTAAAAGCTAAGGAAAACGCGGATGCCGCGGCTATAGAGGCCGATGCTCTGGTTGCTAAGAGAGTCCAGGAAAGGCTGGACGCCGAAGTTAGCAAAGACAAAGTGGCGCCGCGAGCGACTCAGCTGACCGAGGAAGAAGTAGAGGCCGAAAGAATAAGAAGGGCCGAGATCTTATATCCAGGATATGCTGAGAAATTGGCCAGACAGGCCGCAGCGGATGCCGAACGATTAGAAACGGAGCAACGAAGGCTGGCGGGATTTGCGAAGGAACACGAGAAAAAGAAGAAGGCGGCCGCCTCCGATTCAGAACCGAAGAAAAGAAAGAAGCCGGCTCCTAAGAAAGTTCGGATTGTGGAGATGCTCAATACAATTTCTGACCCGGTCGAGACGGGTACTTCGCAGCAAGACGACCAAGTCGAGGATGAATTCGAAGAACAACTACGGTCCCGATCTAAACGACCACGACACTCACCGCAACCGCAACCGCAACCACAACCGAAGAGAAAGAAGAGTGCCTACGAATTCACGGACTCGGAATAGGGACTATCCTTCTTTTCCTTACTTGCCTTAGTATTTTTGCTTAGTCTTTTCCGGTTATCTATAAATATATATAAAAGTTACTTTTGAATATCGGCCTTATTTTGCATTTCTACTTTGTTTTGATAATTTTAAATAAAATAATCAAAAAGGGAGAAAATGTTAGATAAAAGATAAAGACTCTTCCAAAACCTTTCTCAAAATTTTCTCCCAAAATTTTTCGAAAAATTCTCTAAGTCTTTTTCAAAATCGGCCAAACAAAACAACCGGCCTACGGTTGCAAACTTACATAATTTTGATAATTTTAAATAAAATAATCAAAAAGGGAGAAATTGTTAGATAAATTCATACCGGTTCAAATAAACCTAACTTAAACAAACTTCCTATACAGGAACAAGGAACCAGACCGGATGAATAAGAAAACCAACTGAAGTAACCAAACCGGTCAAGCTACCGAATCGGTCAAGCTACCAAACCGATCGAGTATATTCAGAACGTGACCGAACAGAGAAAGGATCGGCCAAAGCTCAAAACCGGAACCATCATACAGCCGATCAATCCATAAGGCAAGCATAACCGGAAGAAGTCCGGTTACTTCACTACCAAAGACATTCGGCCAAGTCAAATGACCGACCTGTATAAGAAGACACTTTGGGTATCTGTTGAGAATGATACCAAAGGAACAGACTGAATACTTCCATATCCATGCAAGTCTGAGGAAAGACTGTAGGCTGCAGAAAACAGTACTACCGGATCCTTCTACTTCGGGATAAGCCAGAAAGGAAATCTTCAAAGTACAGACAACTGTCCAAGCAGACAGTGCCTATATCAAGTAAAAGACAAACCCAGCAGGTTTGCCTTACAGACCGGCAGGTCTGAAACAGGATGCCAGGTCTGAGACGACCGGCAGGTCTGAGACACTGAATCACTGCATCTCTGATCAGCCAATCAGATTCAAGGCTTTGAAATATGACCGTTGGCATATTTCACCTATAAAAGGAGGCAGTTGCAGAAGAGTAAATGCGGGACAAACATTGGGATAACAAGAGCTAAGAGCATTTATTACAAGTAATATCAGTGTGGTATTCTGAGAAAGCCTAAGTGCTAAATTCTAAGTGTGTGCTACAATTTCGGTGTGAATTGTAAGAGTGTTATCGAGCAAGAAATAAGTCTCGATCGGATTGTACTTGTATTCCTTAGTGAATATCCTTCTCGCGGTTTCGAGAGGAAGGGGTGACGTAGGAGTTTTATCTCCGAACATCCATAAAATCTGTTGTGTTATTTACTTTCTGTTGGCTTCATTACCTAACCGATTAACTTAACCATACCGCTCCAAACCGACTTTATACTAACCATACCGAATATCCAGATTACCGAAACCGACCCACCATTTCCAAATCTTCATCATTCGAAACCGACCGTGCCTATCATACAAGCGTGCCGCTTCAACTTGAAAGCAAACCTCTTCCGCGCTTGAACCTAGTTCAAGGGTTTGTGACAGGTTGTGTAGTATTGAAACCCCGGTATTAATCTCTAACCGGATTAATCACCACCCTACGAGTGAGAACCGCTAACCGGTACAACCCCCGGTCCACCAGCGGCGACCTAGATCCTAACAATTATATATATATTTTTTAGTTTTATATGGTTATAAAGGATTACAAAATTAAATTTTCAAGTTCTTATAACAAATAAATTAAAAATAGATAAAAATTAGCTACTATACAAATTTATAAAACTTAATATATTACTATTTATTTTTTAATTTAAGTAATTCATTAATATTTAAAATTAATTTAATAAAAAATAAATCATTTTACATATAAAAAACATTAAATTTATAAATATATAGTTAAATAGTTATTTATATATTATTGATAAGAGAAATGATTAGGTGAGGAAATTTTGTGAAGGACTGACTTGCCATAATTTTATTTACTGAAAAAATTAAATAATTTCTTTTTTTTCTCTCTTTCCTCTCACTTTTAAATTTTCTAACCCTTCAATAAATGTGATGTTAAATCATTCCCTCACCAAATTCCACACTAAATTCTCTATCTTTCACACCTCTATTGATAATTTATTAAAAAAAATGATTAACACTACAAATATATATATAATATTAATTATTAAATATTATTATAAAATAATAATAAGTTGAGTGTATACACTTAAATCAAATATACACCATGTTAGATTGAATTTTATCCAATGAAACTGACGATAATATATTTTTATTAAAAAATATTGACACAAAATATAAGATACATGTAATAAAAATATGTTACCCAAACAAATAAAACATTGTTAGCGTTGATTAATACATAATTTATTTAACCAAACCATCGAGGTTGTGCATTTTTAGTACATTTTTATTATTTAGCAATTTAACTTATATACAGACCCACGAGAATTAATACAAATCTCAATGATTTTATGGAATCTATGTTATTAATTAAACAAATATAAACCACAAAATTAGCATTGGGTGTTAATTACAAGATGCCTTGATATAATTGATTCTCAACTTGCCTAAGAATCTCTTCATTAGTATCTATGTCACTAGGTGACTTCTTAATTTGGTATAATCATTGTAATTTATATTATTTTTGCTAATTAAATTGTTCTAAATTTGATAATATTAAAAAAAATGTATTTAAAAATAAAATAATATTGTTATCTTGTGACTATATCTATACTACAACTGGATCAACTTAGAGCGGTAAGCTTATTCAAACATTCCTTATTTTTGTCATGTCAATTTAGGGAAGGGATAAATAATCCCTCTCTATCCCATTTGATAAATAATGTGTAAAAATATAGTTTTATAAATAAATATTTATTTTTATTATTTTTTTAAGTGTGATTTTTTAAATGAAACAGATAAGGGACAATCTTTGGGAGAATTGATCCTTTCCATTAATTTATTGATTAATTATCCTTATTTTTAAATAATTTAATTTTTATTTTATAGATAAATATTAGATTCATATGGTAAATTTTAACATTGATTTGATCAATATTATCAAAATTTGACTATGAAAAACAAAATCACATCTATGACAAGGAATCTTTTGGTTTCTCAATAAATTAAGAAATGCTTAGGAATTTGTGTTTTGGCTCTTTATTTAAACTATTTTTTTATATATTGTTTTACAAATTTCGGTGACAATCACTATTATTATTATTAAATATAAAAGATGAACATAATCACTTAAACTTGAATCATTACCTTCACTCTAATTTAAACAAATTTAAAATGTTTAAACGAGATTTATACATCCGTCTGGGACTAGTGATTTTTTAAGTTTCATTTATAATATATTATATGTATATATATAATATATTATATATTACGAACAACAACTATATATATTTGTAGAAGAAGAAATAACAAATGGGAACAAACAAAAATGGTGACGAAAAAAATTTTACAATATATACGAAAGACTTTGTTTATAATTAAAAATAAAATAAAATAAAATTTTATTTTTTTAATAAAAAATATTTTTTTTGATAATATAATATATTATATTAATTAAATTAAAAAATTTGAAAAGATTCACGCAATCAAACGCAATCTTTAACCAAATCAATTTAGATTATCATCAACAAAATTTAAGCTTAAATCTAAAAGTTATTTTTTTTTATCGATTCTCTAAATAGATTTAATTTTAATTTAATTATAAAAATTTAATTTTTAAAAATCAAATAAAAATATAATTAACTTTTGATAAATAAATATAAAATTACAAAAAAATAATAAATATAAGTTGTAGTCCAATATAAATGCAATTGATAATTAGCAAAGAAAGTTTTTTTTGAATTATAACACAAAATATGTGATAAATGATAATGTCAAACCCTAAAATCAAAATTAATTTCATTGAGTTTAAAATTCGAAAATTTCAAACGCAGTAGTACAAACTCCAACCACGTTTCTTGTAACCGACTACCAAATCAATCGACCGAATTCCGCGCTACTAAATTGCCGATCGTATCGAACGTTGTTGTGTCGATCGTGCCAAACGTGCCGATTGTGTCGATCGTGTCGATTGTGCCGATCGTGCCGATCACGAATTTCGCCGCTATTTTATGGTTTTCTCTTAGAGAGGATTAGAAAATAACTTTTTCATCTTTTATTTTTAATAATATCAATGTTTTTTTTTATGATTTATAACAAATAAATAAAAATCACAACAGAATAATAATATTTAAATTTTGAACTAAAGAAGAGATATGAGATGATATGCATTAGAGTAGAATTGCAATAGTTAACGTCTCAAAAATATTTGAATTATAACATAGAAGAACACATATAATGTCAAACCCTAGCTTCAAAATTAATTCCATAAAGTTTAAAAGAAGAAATCTTAAGCGCAGTAGTACTGATTCCAATTAACATCCATATGATTCTGCGTAAGAAGAGGAGGAGGATGCAATAATTGAGATTCACCACAGGTGTCAGAATAACCACTATTGAAGATCGACGATGAAGATGATGATGACGATAACGACGGAGGTACATATTGATAGTGCATCGTAGATCCCGTCGTATCCATCAGAGATTGATATTGCGTTGTATTATTATTGTTCTGCATCATTCCAGAGTAATATCCAATTTGTTGTTCTTCGTAACCATTCTGCAGCATATGAATCATATTATTATTGATGTCGATCGTTCTGAATCTGTCGTCTCTGCCGATATTCATCAAATTAGACGGAATCGTTGAGGCGTAGTAGTCGTAGTCGTAGTCATAAATCAAATTATCAAATAGATTATCCGGTTGTTGTCGATCCAACAACAAATATTGATTATCAACAATGTTGTTATGGAAATTCGATGTGATATTAGGAATGAATTCAGACGGATGATGATGATGATGATAATCAGGTTGCTGTGATCCAAGCTTGAAAACATTGGTAGATTGATGAAGTTTATATTCAAGATCAGATGCGATTTGAAGAAGTTTCTCTTCCGGCAAGTCATTGTAGTAAGGATGATTCCAACTTGGATAAACGACGTCGTAGTTCTTCTTCCTTTGCTTAATAATCTCATCTTCGAGTTTCTTGCACCTCTCCTCTAAGTAACTATCGACTTCGATTGTCCTCTTTATCTTTTCCTCCTGCGATTGTTTCTTGAATTCTTCGATTTGAGAAAGGAACTTGTCAGATCCCGCCGCTGGCCAGATCTCAGACTCTAATTGCTCCTCGTCTTCACCGTCGGTGTTCGGTGGAATGGTAATAATGGAAACGTCCACGTCACATAAGGTATGAAGTTCGGAAGCCTTCTTCATCAGATTTGCCTTCATTCTCTTGAAACTAATTTGACGATTCTTTCTGTTCTTTATAAGCTCCATCTTTACTTTCGATCTTCCCATTCTTCAAATGTTCTAAAATCTTGTAAACTAATGGATTATGATGCAAGTTAAGGCTTTCCTTATATAGGCGTAATGAAATCTAAAGTTTGTTAGCAGAATCTTTTCAAATTAAGGCCTTGTTTGTTTTTTAAAAATTATGTCATTATCAAATATTTAATTGACATGATTTGTATTTTTGTTAACTTATTTTATACAGACATGAATTATATGTTGAATCGGTTAAACACTTCTCAAATTAATAATTATTAATTTATTGATAAATTAATAATTAATAATTAATATGATTTATATGTTGAATCGATTAAAAACTCTTTAAATTAATAATTATTAATTTATCGATTAATTAATAATTAATTAATTAATAAATTAATAAATTTCTAAAGTTTCTACTCACTTATCTTTTTATTTGTTTAAATAAATTATAATCTTTATTTTCAAACTTTTTTATTATTATATATATATTAATTCTTTTATTTTGTATGTTACATGTTATTTATTTATTTGATATCTTTAATTTTAATAAACGGTATATATTTAATATATTTTATTTTTTATATATTTTTATTATTTATATAAAAATATATAAAAAATAAAATATATATTTCATGTTGAGAGTCATTCTCCAAGTTCTAATTCGATTCACCCAAATTGACAGCCTCAACCAATTCTTCATTTTTATAGTGACTTTGTTCTTCAATCACCAAACTATCTCTTAATTCCTCTATTTCTATTATGTTATTTATACTAAAATATTTGTTAATATCACCAGCTTGACTTTGAATTAATGTCTCCTCCCTTTGTTTCAATTTTTTCTCTTTTGAGCTCCAAAAAAATATTTAGGAGATATTTTACACAAAATCAATTCTAGTAGCTACAACCAATTTCTTGTAGTTAACAGATTCTAAAATTGCCACAATTTATAATTTCATCAAATAAAGATTGAATTCATCTAGCACTTTTCAAACAAAGTTAATTTAATCAACACAACCTAATTCAACAACACATTCATTCATACCATAGAGTAATAAAAGTATAAAAATAGGATTTCATCGTTTCAATATATTAGAACATTTGTTATAATTAATTGTTATGATTTTGATTTTGAGTTCTCGCCTACAAATTCCAAAAATTCATTGATAATATAATTTTTTTTATTAATTTAAATAAAACATTAAAACTTCACGTATTTAAGACATTTCATCAAAATCACATAAGTCTATAAAATAAAATACTTCTTTATTTAGTCAGTAATCAACAAATTAAAGAATTAAACAAGATTTGAAGATCATATTGAGAAGGATTGAAATTATTTAATACTTTTGGGGCCATAAAATGTCCACATGGGGATTAAAGGCGACAACCAACATTAAAAATTGTTACGAAACTTTTGCATCATATTAAATATAATATATATATATATATATATATATATATATATTAATATTAAAAAGAATTGAGCCCTTGGTAGGCAAGCAATGCAATGACCTTCCAAATAAGTCCGACGTTGTACACTATATATATAACTATATATATATTATTCATTTTATTTCATTAAATTCAAATAGAGTTTTAATGAAATAAATGAATAAATATTTTTCCAAAAATATAATTATTACTAATATAATAAAGTTTTTTTTTTTTTTTTTTTTTTTATCAATGATCACATTAACTTTAATCAAAGGTTATTTTGAAAATGACAAGTATAAACAGTTAAACTATTCCCCACAAATAATTGTTTAATTATTGGAGTTTAAAGAACAATTTGTACAAATAGTAAGAATTAAGGAGCTCTTTTTCCCTTTTGAAGATCAATGTAATGCCAATATACCTAAACAAACAAACAAACAAAAAAGGGTATTTCCGTAATTACAATCTACACGTGGCGAAAGATGAGCCCAATGAATTTAGGCCTAATAATTTGGCGCACGTCGTTGTTAACAAAATAAAGCCAAATATTCTTGAGAGAGAAAGAGAATCCATGGCCGTAATTTCCTCTTCTCCTCGATTTATAAAGCGCTTCAGCCGATGCTAGCTATGAATCCGCATCTCTATTTGCTTTGCTTCCGAAACTTCTTCAATAACAACAGAGGTTAGTGAGTTAGTTAGTAGATTATCATTTGCTTTGCTTGACCTGGATTTATCTGGATTCAAATTATTTGTGTCAATTGTTCTTATCGATATCAATAGTTTTGGATTTGATTTGATTTGAAGATGTTAGTCGGATTGAGATTGGCTGATGTCACTGGATGTAGCGATTCATCGATCTGTTCCTGAACTTGTTGCGATTCATCAACAGGAATCGATCGATAAACCTCTGCATCCAGTGTATACTCTTTCTCTTCGATTGCATCTTTCATTTCTTTCTATCCTGTTAATCTAAATAGCGATTTGAAACTTCGATGATCGAAATAGGAATCATCATTCTGATCTTGTCATGATTAATTAGATGCATCATTCTGATTTCAGTTTCATCGATGAGAATTATAACAGTAGATTTATCAATTGAATCTTAAAAACAACACGCATCTAATCGTTTTATTTGATTGTTATGATTGGAAAACTGCATAAACTTGATCTAGAGCAACATTTAGATGAGTTGAATTGAACTCTATAGTGGATCTTTTAATGGTTTATTCATTTGCATATCAATTGAATGAATATGTTTAGAGTTATTAATTGAAGATGTCATGCACAAATAATGCTTTCTCAGTTCAAACTAAAAATATTCGATTATATTCAAATAATGGAATCAAACACAAAAATTTACATATATGTTTGACTTGATTATATTTTGTTTGCTTAATTGTTTTAATTAATTTACATGCCAAGATTTAAATTTATTTTAAAAACTAATCAATTGGATTTGCAAGTATGTTATCTCAATTTTATTATTAGATCAAATTTGTTAAGATGTAAATCTGAAGAAAAATACAACTTTTAAAATAATATTTACACAAAAAATTGTTTATGAGTATTTTTTTACCAAATTTTTAAAATTTATTTTATTTGGCAAAATAAATATTAGAATTTAAAATAAAAGCATAAATGAGCTTATTTAGATTTGAATAATTTTGTTTTTTCTTATAAATTTTATAAATTGATTTGAATAATTTTATTTCTCGGTAAACTTATTTTATTTTTAATATATATATATGTTAATTTTATATATTTTATTTATTTTTATATAATTTACTTATATGTTTAATTTTTTATTTCTTATATTTATTTATTAATATATTTTTACATATCAATAAAATATGTAAAAATAAAATTTCACTATGATTTTTTTTTGTATGATATTAATTATTTTAAAAATATTAATATATAATAATAACTTTTTTAGTATTTTTTGAAATTTTAATTTAATAAAATTAATAATATTATTTAATTTTTGTTTTTTATTATAAAATTTAATTTATTATTATTTAAACAATTATTTAATATATATTATATAAAATTATTATGCTTTTTAATACTAAACATAATATTTAATAATGATTATATATTTATCACTAAATATTAAAATTTTAAAAAATCAAAATAAAATATATTTTATTTATTTAAAATTAGATAAATTTATAACAATTAAAACATATATTAAAAGTATTAAAAAAAATTGATTTTATAATCTTATTATTTATATATTGTTTAAAATATTTTTAATTAAGAAAAAAATATTGGTTATAGTTTAATTTTAAAATATAAAATTAATTAAAAATTAATATAAAATTATAAATATTTTTAATATTTATTTTTTAAATAAATATAATGTTTTTTTTAAATATTTTAATTTAAATAAAGTATAATTTATTTTTGTAAAAATAAAATAAGTTATACATATGAATTTTAAAATAAAAGTTATTATTAAAATAAAAAATAATCTTTTATTTATTGATTTAATTATATACTTTTAATAACTATTTTATATAAGTAATTAAATAATTTATTATAATAATTTTTTTAAATTATTTTAAATTTTATTAAGTTATTAATTTAGTTAATATAAAAATTAACATGAAATAAAAATGAAAGGGAATAATTTTATATATTATTTTCAACTAAAATTTAAATTAAATATAGTTATATATTAGAAAATTAAAAAATAATAATAAAACTTTTAAAAATATATTATAAAAAATAACAATAATAAATATTAAATAACTGTTTTTTTTAAAATTAGAGAGGAAATATATATTTATTAAAATTGTATTTAAATTAAAATAAGTTTATTATAAAATATAATTAATTGTGTTTATTAAATTAATTTGTTTACATAATATTAACAAATATAAATAAATTAACATAGTAATAATAATGTTTTTTTAAAAATATTATTAATATCTAGAATAAAATTATGATTTATTTAAATATAGCATATTAATAGAAAATAAATATTAAAAATAATAAATAAAAATGAAATTTTAATTTTATATAATAATAATAAATTATTTAAAAATTATACATTTTTTAATAATAAAAAATATTATTTTTTATAAATAAGTTATTTAAATAAAATTATTAAATAAATATTTATTTTTTCATTAAAAAAATTATATGTAATTATATAAAAAAAATTAAAATAAAGAAATTTAAATATATTAATAAATAAATATTTAATTTTAAAATTAATTATTATAAAATTATTATTAAATGAGAATTTTAAAATAATGAAATTTAAATATATTAATAAATAAATTAAAACAAATATTATTATATTTTTAATTTAGAAATATTATTTATGATTTAGTTACATCCTAATGTAGGCGCTGATAAAAAAAAGTTAAAATTAATTATGTATAAAAAATTTTGAAATTTTAAGTTTATATAATATTAATAAATTATGAAAAATTTATATAGATTTTTTTTTTAAAAATTTGTTTAGTAAGATTATAAAATATAAATTTATTTTAAAATATTCATTTTTCTTTAATAAATTTTCTAAATTAACAATTTTATTTATTAAAAATATAAGATTATTATTATTTTTCTTTTAATTTTTTTAAATATAATATTTATTTTACTAACTTATAATTATAATTATTTAATATTAAAATAAAATAAAAAGTTATAATTTTAGAATTTATTTTTATAAGATTATAATATATATATATATATATATATATATATATATATATATATATATATAGTATATATATATATATATATATATATATATATATATATATATATATATATATTATGTTTTAACTTGTTTTAATATTAAAAATTATTATTATATTTTAAAAATTAAAATAAATTATTTATTTAATATAATATTTATTATTTATTTAAAATTTATTATTATAAATTATTTATTAAATAGAATTTTAAAATAAAGATAATTATAATTATTAATAAATAAATTAAAAATGAAAGTTATTATAAGAATTGATTATTTGAAAATTAGAATGAAAAATAAATATTATTATATTAATAATTTATAAAAATATGATAAGCTTAAAGTAAATGAATAATGTTTAAAAAAAATATTTAGTTAAAATATAGAAATTCCAATATTAATTTAATAATTATAAAATAAATAATAATAATAATAGATTACATTAAAAAAAATGAGAATATTAAAAAATAATTAAAATTAAATTAAATAAATTAAATATATATATATATATATATATATATATATTTATTTAGAAATTTAAATAAAACATTTATGTGAATTTTATTTTTCTTTCTAATTTTAATCTTTCACAATTATTGAAAATAAATATATATTTATTAAAATAAAAATATTTATGAAACAATAATAAAAATTTAAAATTATTTTTTCAAGTAAAATATTCAAATAATTATAATATTAAAAAAATTTATATAATATTAAAATAAAAAAATTGTCATGTACAAAAAAATCATTTTAATATTATAGTATTTAATACAATATAAATATTTTGTAAATAAAATAAAAATATTAAATATATTATTAATGTTAATAATTTCTTACTTAATTAATTTATTATTCATATTTTTTTTTATTAATTTGTGAGTTATATTTTAATAAAATTTTAAATTTAAATTAATTAAAATAAAATAAATATATTTAATAAGTTATTTAATCTTTTTAATTTAAGTATATTATTGATGTTAAAAAAATTAAAATGTATCTATATTAATAACCATCTATATTAAACAATTTCAACTTTTTATATGCATTTATTATTAATTATGTTTGTTGTTTTTCAATATTAAAAAGGGTTTATTGTTATTAATATATCAATTCTTATAATTATTTATTATAATTTATAAAATAATAATTTCAATTATTTTAATTAAAAATTACTTTAAACTAAATTTAAATATTTTATACAAAATTTCAAATAAAAAAATAATTTGTAATATAATTCTAAAATTAACATTAAAAACTATGTAACTTCAATATTTATAAAAATCACACTTAAATAAAAAAAATAATTTCATCTCCTCCTTTTCAAACTTAACTTAGTCAAACCTATATAAATATTTTGAGAGTATAAGAGAGGTTGAAAAAGAAGAATTTATCAATATCGTTACATGTTTAAGAAAGAAGAATTTTAGGAGTTTGTTATGATTAATTAATTATTTTTGGATAACCCCTACAAATTTTAATAATATTTTATTTATTTATTATATATATATATATATATTATATTTTAACAAATTTAATTATATTAATATATTATATATATATATATTTATTAACTAATGAATATTTATAAATTATTATAAATTATTAAGTTCAATAAATACAAAATATTTAATATCAACTATTTTAATATGATAATATTATATATATATATATACTATTAAATAACAAATCAAATTAATTTATTAAAGTTTTTAAATTTAAAATATATTAAATGTATATTTAATTAAATAAATATGAATATTTCAAATTTAATTATATATATATTTATTTAATTACAGAATATATGAAATTATATAGTATTTTTAAAATAAAATATATTATCATAAAATTTTAATTTTTTTAATAATAATAATAATAATTATTATTATGATAATATATATATATATAATTAATATAACATATATTTATAAAAATAAATATTAATTATAATTTAAATTTAATAAACATCATTTACAAATTATATAAACTATCTAATTTAACATTTATAATATATATTATGTTTAATATAATATGAATTTTATATTTCTTCATTTCTTATCACCTTATCTCTTATCTAAAATATTTAATCTCTTTTTATTTATTAATTTTTTTCTTAAAATTATAAATTTTAATTTATCTGTATTGTTGTATTGTTAGTACTTTTTATTTTTATTAAAGAACCTTAAAATTTATTAATATTTTATATTTTTCTTAAACACTAACTTTTATTAATATTTTTTATTTTTATTTTCCATAAACCTAGTTAAAAAGAAAAAAAATAATAAAAATATTCTTTATTCGTGTATTTATATATTTTTTTAAAATTATCTTCCTCCCATTTTTCACATGAAAATAAATAAAAATAATTCAAAAGTTACAAATAAATTATCATAACAACTTTTAATAAAATAAAAAATATAATATAAAAACATTTATACAAAAGAATGTAAAGTCACGAAAAAAATCATAATAAAATAATTTTTATACCATAAACTTAAATCTTATACCCTAAACTCTAAACTAATTATATATATTCTTATAAAAAAAAGTTTCACAATAATACTTTAAACCCTTAGCTAATTATATAAATATATATGAAATTTTAAAAGATTGGACTTTACTTAATTAATTATATATTTATAATATAATTTATATTCTTATTTAAACTTATAATTTAATTAAATAATATACAAATTTATATATTGTTTTTAAATTTAAAATATATGGTTATAATTTTTGTTTTTCTTACTTATTATTATTTAATAAGTATGATCATATATAATATATATATATATATATATATTATAAATAATTATTAATAAATATATTGATATATCAAAATAAATATTAATATAATTTAAATTTAATATTTTGTTTTTGTATATATAGAATTTATAAATTATTAACTAAGTTAAAAAAATATAAAAAAATTAAATATCAACTGTTTTAAAACGGTTGATATTGACTCGTTTATATCAATTGTTTAAAAAACGTTGAAATTGACATTTTCTATATTAATCGTTTTTAAAACCGTTAATATTGCCTCCTCTATATCAATCATTTTTAAAACCGTTAATATAGATATGATCAATATCAACCGTTTTTAAAACGATTAATATAAAGTGGGTCAATATCAACCGCTTTAAAATCCATTAATATAGATGAATAAATATCAACCGTTTTAAAAGCGGTTGATATTGACCCTCCTTATATCAAGGATTTTTAAAACGGTTGGTATTACCATTTAACATCAACAGCGGAACAAACCTTTACTATTTTTGGTTACTATTCATTTATATTTAAAAATATATGTTTATGTGGGTGAGATAAAAGACTAAAAAGACGAAGAAATATTTTATAAAATATAGATTAAATTATGAAATCTAATTTATATTTCTTATTAAATAAATATATAATATATATAATAACATTTAATTCTAGATCGGTAAGGATTTGCGTATCGCTTGCGTGCTAGGAATGATTTTGATCTTTTTATTAGACAAAATGTATCGGGTTGATTCAAATAAATATAAACTCAATCTTAAATTAACCAAAAGTCTTTAAAAAAATTATTTTTTCTAATTTAATAAATATATGTATATTTAAAATATTAATGAAGGCATGTTATTTAAGAATATTGTAATCCTCTGCGGGAATCTCGATCATGTGGTCCCATATCTTAGCACGCGCCGCAATGAGGCGGACGCATGACAATATGAGGGAAGACTGCGGGGTGTCTCTAGGTTCGATGCGTTTTAACATTGGTTTGCTTGCTAGACATTTTTAAAAATAAACATTCAGTTTTTAAAAAATTTTGAAAATACTTGGAGTGGTAAGAAATTAATTATGTAAAAATAATTAATCATTTGTTCAAATCTTAATAATTAGGGGCTAAATAACAATTTAACTAGAATCTGATTTAAATTAATTAAACATAACTAATTTAAGAGATTATTTATTTAAAAATCAGAGTCGCCAAGTGATTTTATGAAAATTAATAAAATGATACATGTATAAACATATTTATACTAGAGTTTTTGAAAAAGGGTGTTTCGTTGTTTGTTTATGATTGGAAAAGGGCTTTCGGACTATGTACTCTACGTCTGACTAATGACGATTTTTAAAAATTCTTTAAAAATAAATAAAGTCTGGCTATGATAAATCCATTTATAACATTTATTACCTTTAATTAGTAGTCCAAGGGTCCTAAACAACAATGGATTTAGATTGCGTAAATAATTGTACAAAGTTATTTATAAAGAGGTGTGTACCTGTTGCGCCGGTATTTAGATTTAACAAAACCTGAAAATATCAGAGGAAATGTTAGAATTTTAAAATAAATTCCAAACGAGGCCTTATATAAAATATTGGTTTAGGAAATATCCCGAAAATATAAAAAATATCATTTTATGACCTTTCAGGATGATTTGAAAATGGGTCCTAATTCCAAAATTACATAAATAATTTTGGATTTTGAAAAGTGGAACCAAACATGCCTTATGACCGAAGTCCTAGGGTCTGAGTTCAGTTTGGCCGATCTAGGCTTGGTCAGACTCGGTCATGACCGGGGTGGTCCGGACCAGGGCTTGGGTCGTATGGGTCCAGAGACCGGAGAGCTCAACTCTGGGTTTGGGAGACTCGGTCCCAAACTTAGGATGCTCGGTCCTAGACTTGGGAGGCTCGACCCTAGGTCAAGTCTACCGGTCTAAGTGCTCAATCTTAGGGTTAGGTAGTTATCGGTCCTAGGTATAAGGTTTGGGTTAGTTTTACTAGTCCTAGGTCTAGGAGGCTTAGTCCTTATCATTGGTCCTAGGAAGACTCTCAGTCCTAAGTTAAAATAAGGCTCGGTCCTAGGTTAAAAATATTGGTCCTAGGCTAAGGGAGAACTCGGTCTTAAGTTAAAAAACTCGATCGGTCTCCACGGTCCTAGGCTAAAACCATCGGTCCTAGGGCTCGCCTTCCTCAAGAATACCGGTCCTAGGTTAGAAAATTCAGTATTGGGATTCTCGGTCCCATGTCAATTTTCCCGGTCGCTGGCTAAGTTCCTCGATCGGACTCCTCGGTCGCTGGCTAAGATAATCGGTCGGATGCAGGACCGAGGTGTTCTTAGTTTGGTTAAAAATTTCAAGTACTATAACTTTTGATTTATATCATGAAATCATGATTGGTAAACTATAGTTGATTCATATGATTATGAAGAACAAAAGTCCTAACATAAATCACGATTTCAAGATCTTTACAAAGATCAATTTCAAAATACCATTTCTTGGTCAAATTTTGGGAATTTTCAAATTAGGCCATTTCAAGGTCTGATTTTTGTTCCATTAGTTTTTAAATGATGAATATAGTTGAACTTAACCAAAACAAGAACATCATTCAAACATTAAAATAGTTTTTGAAGATTGAATCAAAATTCAAAATTTTTCAAAAACACAATTTGATCAACATGATCAATATGATGAAATATTTGCTTGTAAATCATTCTAACATGTTAAAAAACATGTATAACAACTAATTGAATCAACAAGTTCAGATTAAACTCAAGAACACAAAATTTCAAAAATCTAGTTTTTAAGTTTAATTTTTAAAAACGTAGTTGGATTAAACATGATCAAAACGTTATTACAGTTGCTTGAAAATCATTCTAACATATTAACAAACATGTATAGCAACTAACTGGATAAAAAATTCCAGATTAAAACCAAGAATACAAAAATTTTAAAAATCTAGTTTTTAAACTCAAATTTTCGAAATTATTGATTTAGGTTGATTTAATTTGATCTCTTTTAACAGAAAGTTCATACATGATATATATATATATATATAATGATTCTAAACAAATAAATCACATAATCAAGCTTAAAAACAGATCAAACTCGATCAAACAAGAAAATTTGAAAAAATTCAAAAATTTTGAATTACATATTGATATACACGTTTTGGATTCATACCAACATAGAAGCTTGGATCAAAGCAAGAGTTGTCGGAGAAGGTTTTGACAAAAAGCAGATATTGACCTGATTTTCAGACTTTTATTCCGATGGTTTGCTTCACAGAGCATTGGAGAGTATTTATAGTAGGGGTAGGTCAGTTGAGGAGGGGTAATTCGGGTCGAAATTACCCTCCAATGAACTTATCTTCAAAGTTTTATCTAGTTCGCTGACAACCTTATCAAAGGAAGGATAAGGCTAGAGGATAAGGGAGTTTCGTAGGCGATGACGAGGGTAGAATGTGTCCGAAAAATTCAGCAGATTTGATCGTCTATGGAGGAAGCTCAAGTTTCTAGAATAAACGCGCAGACGACGATTGTGAATCCGACAACCTATTTTGGGGTATTTCATTTAATTGTCTTAAGTCATAAATTAAACATAATTCATGATTAATCACAATTAAATATTTTTAACCTCTTCTTTGGTCTAATTTGGGTAAAATAAACACAATATTTTATCCTCAAATTATTTTTGAAATTTTGAACAATTTTCCTAATTAGAATTTAATTATCATAATAATTAACCCTTAATTAGGTTTTAATTCCTTTTTTGAGTTATTTTGAATATAAAATTTCAAAATATTATTTTAATATTATTAAAAATAATAATATTATTTAAAAATAAGGTAAGTCAAATTTTCATGCTTATAAATATCAAGTCTTTTTTTAAACTTTATATTCTTTTTAAATATATATAAATATTTTATTTATATTAATTATTTTATAATCTATATATATATATATAATCACTATAAAAATTAATTAATTTGTTTTTTATACTCAAACAAATAATAGGAGGTGATAGTGAGAAGGAGGGTGTATTGAGAATAATTTTTTTTAAATTTCATTAATATAAGTTTATAATTAATTGTTAATCATATCAATTATATATATATATATATATATATTCATACATAAAATTATAAAAATAAATCAACAATCTTAAATAGTGAAACGCTCGAAATGATAATTCAATTGAGATTGTTGAGTGCAAAATGCTCGAAATGATAGTCCTATTGGGGAATAGTGGATGTATAGATTGGTTACTGAAGTGAGAAGGTCTATAAAATGATGAAATGGTTGGGGAACAATGGATATATTAGTTGGTTAAAGTGAGGATGGTGGTTAAAGTGAGGATGGTAAGAGGAAAAATATGTAATGATGAGATGGTTGTAGTGTAAAATGTTCGAAATGATAGTTTAGTTGTGATATGTTGGTTGACTGAAGAAGTGAGAATGTTTGTGATACGATGAGATCGTTGAGTACAAAATGCTTGAAATGATAGTTCAGTTGGGGAACAATGGATGTATATATTGGTTTCCGAAGTGAGAAGGTCTATAATATGATGAGATGGTTCGGGAACAATGAATATATTGGTTGGTTGAAGTGCAAAATGCTTGAAATAATAGTTGGTTGGGATATGTTGGAGAATAATGATATGTTGGTCGACTAGCTGAAGAAAAGTGAGAATGTCTATAATATGATGAGATTGTTGAGTGTAAAATGCTCGAAATAATAGCTCAATTGGAGAATAAGAGATATAATATTGGTTGACCGAAGTGAGAAGGTCTGTAATATGATGAGATCGTTGAGTGCAAAATACTCAAAATGATAGTTCGGTTAAAGAACAAGGGATGTATATATTGATTTGTCGAAGTAAAAAGGTCTGTAATATGATGAGATGGTTATGGTGCAAAATTCTCGAAATGATAGTTCAGTTGGGATATGTTTGGGAAAAAGAGATATGTTGGTTGACTGAAAAAATGTGAGAATGTTTGTAATATGATGAGATCGTTGAGCGTAAAATATTTAAAATGATAGACTTGATAGTTCAGTTGAGAATTAGAGATATAATATTGGTTGACCAAAATTAGAAGGTTTGTAATATGATGAGATCGTTAAGTGCAAAATGCTTGAAATGATAGTTTTGTTGGAAAATAAGGGATGTATATATTGGTTGATCGAAGTGAGAAGGTTTGTAATATGATGAGATGGTTGGGTGCAAAATACTCAAAATATGATAGTTCGATTGGGGAACAAGGGATGTATATATTAGTTGATCGAAGTGAGAAGATTTGTAATATAATGAGATGATTGTGTACAAAATGCTTAAAATGATGATAGTTCGGTTGGGAAACAAGGGATGTATATATTGGTTGTCCGAACTGAGAATGGTAAGAGGAAATGTTATAATGATGAGATGGTTGTGGTGCAAAATGTTTTAAATAATAGTTTGATTGGGGAGTAAGGGATATGTTGGTTGACTGAAATGAGAATGTCTGTAATATAATGAGATTGTTGGGTGCAAAATGTTCAAAATAATGATAGTTCAGTTGGGGAACGAAGAATGTATATATTGGTTGACCGAAGTGAGAAGGTCAGTAATATGATAGATGATTGTTTGCACAATGCTCAAAATAATGATAGTTTGGTTGTGGAATAAAGGGATATATTGATTGGTTGAAGTGAGGATGGTAAGATGAAATTTATAATAATGAGATGGTTGTGGTGTAAAATGTTTTAAAAATAGTGCGATTGAGAAATAATAGATATTTAGGTTGGCCGAAATGCGAAAGTCCAGTTGTGAAAAACAATGAATATGTTGATTACTCAAAGTGAGAAATGATAAGAGGTTGATAAATAGGAAATTGTTGGGTGAACGAGGCGAATGATCATTGTGATATTTTGTAATCTTTAACCTTGAAATCGTACAAAAAAAATCATGTTAGTATTAAATATTTAAGTGCTCATCGCCTCGATTTTTTTAGGTTAAGATTTATTACATATTGTAGACACACAGTTTTTCCACCTTAGATATCTAATAAAAATTCGGTCTAATATAATACTCATGCTTGTTTATTGGACCCAGTAAAACCAAAAAATTAAAAATATCTTTTAAAAGTCAACTAAAAAAATCCTAAAAACGATGACCCAAAGGACGGATTTAAAAAATACTCAAGTCCTGAGTCCCCTTATATCTTTAGAATAACCGACACGTTAAATCGTGAATTTTTAGTATAATATTTCTATTTGTAAATATATGCAGAAGATGCTCAAAAGAGGAGAAACCGAAGAAACGAAAGAAACAGGTCAAACTGACGAGTTAACTCGCCAACCGACGAGTCAACCCGGGTCAAAGAAGGGTCAAATGCAAGTCAACTAGCTGTGGGAAGAGTTTGACCGGCCTTTTGAAGGTTTTGAATTTGAAAAAAGTGCGATGATTTGAAAAGGGTTATTAGAAAAAAGGATTATTTGAAAAGGAGGAATTTGCACCTTTGAAGTCCCTTCAAGCTCCAAATGAATTTAAAACTTCACAAATTAATTCCGACTTCAATACTCGATGAAATTTGATCATTTTGGATGTTTTATAAATAGAAAAGAGTCCTCTTGATGTCTGGTCATCCAATTTCATGATTGCATCTCCAAGCTAGACGATATATCGACATGAATGGAAATTGTTCATATGAAGATCCAATTGGACACCCCTCCACTTAAAAAATTCATAACTCAAGTTGTAGTTTATGAAATTGATTGATTTAACTTGGGTTGAAAAGCTGATCCACATAAATTTCGAATGACACCATTCTCGAACCCTGGCTCGATGATTAGGGCACTCACCCGATCAACACAAGAGGGTAATGTCCCAGGTCTCAATCTCAAAAGTTAAATAGAGGTAGGCTATACTTCTAAAAATAATATCTTTCGAATCACTAGATCAATTTGTATGTATGAGTTATTATTGAAAATCCCTTTGAGTTATATTTCTAATGATACCAAGTAGGATTCCCAGTTCTCTATAAAACTCATCCCAGGTCACCTGTAGTGAGACTAGTGCAAGAAATGACATGTTCATGTGCGGCTGTTCTCCTGATCAGCACGGACCATGTTGGCAATTTCTTAAAACATGAAAATTGTGGGCAAGATTAACACGTTTCCAATTCCTACTCACTCATTATGAGAGGAGTTCTAAGTCCAAATCTATGAGCATATGAAGTCGCGGGTTCAGAAACTGTGAAAGGACAGAAGAGTGAATAAAAGAGATTTTGGAAATTCGTAACTTGAGCTATGATGCACCATTTGAGTTGATTCAAAAAGAAGATTCAAGTTTATTGAGTTGTGAGTCCTCCATAAAAATTTCACATCCAATGGATTAAAAATGAGGCCAGGCCAGGCCGATTCTTTAAAACAAGGTCGCTATGCTTCTGTCATTCGATTTATTAGTTGATTACCTACTGAAATAAACATGCTGTGTTGGTTAAATCTTATTTGTTAGCTGCATTGATTAGGATTAGCTTGGATTTAGATTAGGATTAGAGTTATTTCTGTCTTAGGATAAGATTCTATTATTGTTTTTCTGTAATCGTGAAAGTTGTATTCGCTGGGAGAGGGAAGACACAGACTGTGTTCTTCAGATTTCCTTCATCTGGCAACTTGGCTGCGATCTTGGGGAATAACTCTGTCTTCTCTCCTTTGAGGATGAGATTCATTCGAATTGAAGCAACGAGCTGCAACAGGAGGAATACGAAGCTTAGACGAGGACGAACGGAGAGCAGCCAGTGACGGGATTTTGTTATTTCCGGATTCCCCAACTTCTTTCGAAGTTACAAAGAGGCCCTGGGCCTTTTTGTTTTTTTAAATAGGTCTTTATACTTTAATTTCGAATTAATCATCTAATTCGAAATTAAAGTAGTCCTTCATCTATTCTTTCTGTTTTAATTGAATCCTTGAACTTTCATTTTATTTTAGTTTCAAACTTTAAAATTTCAAAATAAAATAATTTCTAAAACTTTGTGTTGTTTCGAAAGTTTAACAAACAACTTTAACCATAATTTAAACATTCAAACTATTTTCAAAATTTCTCAAAATTTTCAAAATTTTCAAAAATATTAATTTCTTCAAAAATAAATTATGTTTTGGAATTTTTAGTACCTATTTGGTAAAATCCTAAACTTAAACTTTGAAAAACTATAACTTCAATTTAACAAGTCCAAAAATCATGAAATTAAAAATATAGCATGTTAAAAGTATTTTCAATGCCCATAAAATTTTCAGAGTTTTGTGGGAATTCGTTTGAAAAACGTTATCTTTACTATGTCATATTTTGAGTTCAATAACTCTAAAATTTTAAAACTTGATTTCTATGAGCTTTTAAAAATATTTTTGACTTTCATGTAAAGTTTCAGGAATTTTGGAAATTAATTTTTAAAATGACTCGTTTTAAGGTGTCATTTGGAGTTTTTCTCAACTTCGCATATTTCAAATGGGAAACACTTAGGATTTTGGAGTAATTTATTCTCTTTTCTTCTTTTTCAAAGGAACAAACTTCTAATATTTGATTCAAATCATTATCTTCATCGTTTACACTCATTTGTTCTCTCCCGGGAATCATGATTCTTTTCTTCCTTGGGAATGGTGCTCTATGATTTTTCATTGCTTTATCCTCCAAGTACTTCATGAAGGGTTAGTCCTTTTGCAGAATGATTAAGATTTTCTCACACAAGCAAAAGAGTTCTGAATTTTTAATGAAAACGTAACAATTCTTGAAACATCAACTGACCAATTACTTAGAAGTAAAGACTGTCTGTAAAGACAAGTGTATATGACATAACGTCCTAGACCCTTTCTTAATACGTAACCAAACACCGAACTCTTAAAACGAATTTATTATTTTCTTTTCTTTAGTTTCATTGAGAAGAAAACTAAAGTGGCGACTATAAAGTCAATTAAATCGATACATCTGCGAGTGTATCGATTTACAACCTGTACTGGCCAATTGAAAAGGCCTATGCTAAAGAACTCTATTTTTGGTTCCTCATCCCTTTCCACCTTTTTTACGGGATGCAGAGAAATGTAAGTCAAGGGGTTCTTTAACATAGCTTGTTTTAACACACGAAAACGTTTTCTCTTAAAAAAATCAGTGCACGGATCGAACCTACCATAAAAATCTCTCGTCTCCTACCGCGGGACCACGTGAGGAAGGTAAAGCATGGGGTCAATAATTTCCAGATCACACAAACCGCTCTTAAAGACGGCGTAATTTATTTGAGAGAAAGCGAGACAAAAAAACGCGTACACATGTATTATGTGAGTTAATAATATCTTAAATGTGTTTTATCTTAAATTAGAGTCGTAATTAGTTGATAATTATGATAATAGTTATCACGATTTAAATAATAAATAATAAATAATAAATAAGTTATAACAAATAATTTTGAATATTTAATCAAATATATTTAGATGTTATAGTTAAAAAAAATTATATTCGAAATTATTGTTAATACATCAGAATAAATAATATGATATAATTTAACACTAGATAAAACAAATAATCATTTAACACTTGAAGAGATAAATATTTTTTTTTCATATGGTTCAAGTCAAATAAAGTGAGGTATTTGTATATCAAATAAAAAGCATGCAAAGTTGTTTCACTTACCATATGAATACACTAAACATAAAAATTGACTCAGTAATAATCTTACTCCAAATTAAAAGTTCACAAATAACAATTCTTCCATTATTATTTCGAGCACTTTGCACAAACTAACTCGTCATTTTATATATATATATATATATATATATATATATATATATATATATATATATATATATATATATATATATATATATATATATATATATATATATATATATATATATATATATATATTCGAACAATTTACCCAAACTAGCTATTATTACCCTCCCATATATATATATAACATATTCGCCCTCATATGAACATTTATCATCTTTAAAAAATACTCTTAATTATCTTTTCACATATCTAAGCATTACCCTATTATATAATTTCTTCAATGACGGAACTGAACATTAATCTTTATATTGCACTATGAAAATTATAATTATTATTAGACCACTTCATATTATTAGTTTATATTTACAATATTGAATCTTAGTTATCAGATCATTCATATTATTGGTTTATATTTATAATTTTGTGTATTAATATTATTAGTATATTGTATATATCTTGTTACCTTGTTTAGATTCCTAGATTAGTGGGTTACCTTGTTTAGATTCCTAGATTAGTGGTTTACCTTATTAAGAGTCTTTTGACTAGTATATATTGTAACATTGTTTATCAATAATAACGAGGGGATTAATCTCTATCATGGTATCAGAGTAAAGATCCTCTCAAGATCATCAATCGAATTTTTTTTTCTCTTCCTCCCACCTTGCTGCCTCACGCACAAACTTCTAATGTCTGTCCCACCTACTAATTCAGACTCCTCCTCCAATCAAAGTCAGACGCCCACCACCATGTCTGTTTCTCAATACCACTCTGCTTTCTCTGTTAACAATCTCCGCTCCATAATTCCTATCACCCTAGAGATGGGTAGCGAGGAATATCTCTCTTGGGCAGACCTTCTCGAAAACCACTGCTTGATTCACAATGTTTACGAACATCTCAAACCAAAAACTCCCAACGCCTCCGAAACACCTTCAACATCTTCCGAGACCGACTCTCTTCTGTGGAAACGCCTTGACGCCCTTGTCAAGCAATGGATATTTGGAACAATATCCAAGGATCTACTAAACACGATCCAAAAACCTGGTATGACGGCTGCTCAGGCTTGGGAACGTTTAGCAAATATATTTCAAGATAACACAGGTTCTCGCGCTATGTATCTTGAAAATAGGTTTTCTCAAATTCGTCTCAATGATTTCCCAAACATGAGTGCTTATTGCACTGAATTGAAGATGATTGCGGATCAACTTGCTAATGTTGATTGCCCCGTTTCTGAAAATCGACTGGTGTTGCGTCTACTTGGGGGTTTGAATGAAAACTACGAAACAATCGCCACCATAATAGGTCAAAAGAAGCCTCTCCCATCTTTCTACGATGCTAGATCTGATTTGCTCCTTGTTGAAACAAGGAAGGATGAATTCGTCCACACAAACACCTCTTTTATTGCCTCGGACGATCGTAGCCAAGGCCGCGGAAACAACTCTAGCCAATCAGCCCGTGCTACCGGCCAGCAGCAGCAGCAGGGCACCTCTAGCGCGCAGGAACAGGCCGGCCAGGGCCGAGGACGCAGCCAGCGCGGCAGAGGACGCGGTCGCAACACCAGCCGCACATACCACCAGCAGCAGCAATTCTGGGCACCTCCTGGCCAACAGCAATGGGCACAGTGGGCGCCTGCGGGCTGGACAGCACCCCCTTGTCCCTACCCGACACAACAGATCTGGCCGCAGCAGCAAAGCGCCCCCTGGCACGCATCTGGTCAACAGCAACAAGGCGCCTCCTGGCGCGGTTCTGGCTATCAGCAGCAACACACTCGGACAGCAGGAGCAGGCGTACTCGGTTCTCGGCCACAGCAGGCCTACATGGCTGAGACGAGCCAGCAGCAGCCCCAAAGTTACGTTGCAACCGATATCAATCAGGCGATGCACACTTTATCCCTTACTCCGCCTGACGATACTTGGTACATGGATTCGGGAGCAACTTCACACATGACACCCAACTCAGGTAGTCTCTCGCCTTATTCTAATTTAAATTGTGTTAAAAATATCATTGTTGGGAGTGGACAGGAAATCCCGATTCGCGGTATTGGTAAAACTAACTTAAAACCACCCTTACCACCCTTACTTCTGAACAATGTTCTACATGCTCCCAAACTCATTAAAAATCTTATATCTATTCGTCGGTTTACTCGTGATAACAACGTCTCTGTAGAATTTGACTCACTTGGTTTTTCTGTAAAGGATTTCCAGACGGGGAAGGTTATCATGAGGAACAATAGCTCGGGGGATCTCTACCCACTCTCTCTGTCGAGCCAAAGCCAAAAAACCCCAACTAATTCTTCGTTTACTGCAATTTCGTCAAATTTATGGCATAATAGATTAGGACACCCCGGTGTCGATATTTTGCATTCTCTCAATAAATCAAATTCTATTTCTTGTAAGCCCGTTTTAGGGTCTAAACTCTGTGAGTCTTGCATCTTTGGTAAACAAGTTAAGTTACCATTTACCAATTCTGTCTCTTATACTACTTCCCCATTCGATATTATTCATAGTGATTTGTGGACGTCGCCTGTGCTAAGTACAAATGGACATAAATACTATATTCTGTTTCTTGATGATTACACAAATTTCCTTTGGACTTTTCCAATTGGAAACAAATCCCAAGTATTCTCCGTCTTCTCTACACTTCAAAATCAAATTCAAACACAATTTCAAAAGCCCATTAAAACAATCCAATGTGACAACGGAACTGAATATAACAACAGTCAATTTCGTACATTTTGTGACAAAAATGGTCTACAATTTCGCCTCTCTTGCCCCTATACTTCTCCTCAAAATGGTAAAGCAGAAAGAAAAATACGCACCATAAATAACATGATTCGAACATTGCTTACTCATGCTTCTCTCCCGTTAAATTTTTGGCATCACGCCCTCGAAATGACCACTTATCTCCTAAATATTCTTCCAAATAAACAAATTCGAAATTTCTCACCCACTCAACTTCTATATAACCGAACTCCTTCTTACTCTCACCTAAAAATTTTCGGTTGTCTTTGCTATCCTCTTCTTCCTCCAACCACTATTCACAAACTTCATAAACGCTCTACCCCTTGTGTCTTTTTAGGATACCCCTCTAATCATCGCGGCTACAAATGCTACGACCCAGCCTCAAAAAGATTTATCATCTCTCGTCACGTCATTTTTGACGAAACAAAATTTCCCTTTTCTCTTGTCCAAAACCCAAACTCAACTCACCCATCTCAATCCGAACCAATAACCATCCCAATACACATCCAAACCCCGCCCATCACCGAGTCCATTTCCCCACCAAACAACACTCCATTACCGAGCCCATTATCAACTCAACACACTCCACCAAACCCACCATCACCCATCACCACTTCACCAGGCCCAAACCCAAACACGACCAGCCCGTCCACAAGACCAAACCGTCCAAATCATTCACCAACCATCATCAATCCAACACGGACAATACGAACCCGCGCAATGGATGGGATTGTCTGTCCAAAACGCATTTTCAATCTAAACACACTCACATCTCCATCGCCTATTCCCAAAAACCCAAAGTTAGCTTTATCAGACCCGAATTGGAAAGCCGCCATGGACGATGAGTTTAACGCTTTAATTAGTAATAAGACTTGGGACTTGGTTCCGCGTCCTCAGGGTGTTGATATTATACGATGCATGTGGATTTTTAAGCATAAAACTAACTCTGACGGCTCTTTTGAGAGGCATAAAGCCCGTCTTGTTGGTGATGGCAGGTCTCAGCAGATTGGAATCAATTGTGAAGAAACCTTTAGTCCTGTTGTCAAACCAGCCACCATACGAACTGTTCTGAGCATTGCTTTATCGAAGTCTTGGTCCATTCACCAAATGGACGTCAAGAATGCATTTTTACATGGTAATCTCAACGAAACAGTTTACATGCATCAGCCTTTCGGTTTTAGAGACAAAATCTTTCCCGACCATGTTTGTTTATTGCGCAAATCTTTATACGGCTTAAAACAAGCTCCTCGTGCTTGGTATCAAAGGTTTGCAGATTTTGTCTCTACAATCGGTTTTACACACAGCACGACTGATCATTCGCTTTTTATCTATCAACATGGGTCCGAAATTGCCTATCTACTCTTGTATGTTGATGACATTATCATTACGGCTTCGTCTGATCAGTTACGTCAGACTCTCATGAAAAGCTTAGGCGCAGAATTTGCTATGAAGGATTTAGGTAAATTAAGCTATTTCTTGGGAGTTGCTGTATCGTATACTAAGGATGGACTTTGTCTTAGTCAGAAGAAATATGCTGAAGAAATTATTGATCGTGCTGGAATGTCTACTTGCAAATCAACACAAACGCCGGTCGATACAAATGGCAAACTTGGAAAATCAACTAGTCCACCAGTCTCTGACCCCACTCATTACAGAAGTTTAGCCGGAGCACTACAGTATCTTACTTTCACACGTCCTGATATTTCATATGCAGTCCAGCAAATTTGCCTCCACATGCATGATCCGAAAGAGGCTCACTTGGCTGCCTTACACAGAATCATTCGATACTTACAGGGTACAAAGCACTATGGCCTTCATCTTTACAAATCCTCACTGTCTACACTCGTTTCATATACTGATGCAGACTGGGGAGGATGTCCAGATACCCGTCGCTCTACATCTGGCTATTGCGTCTTCCTAGGCGATAATCTTCTGTCTTGGTCGTCAAAACGGCAATCCACACTTTCTCGTTCTAGTGCTGAAGCTGAATATAGAGGAGTTGCCAATGTTGTCTCCGAATCCTGTTGGCTTCGCAATTTATTGTTAGAACTTCGTATCTCATTGGACAAAGCCACACTGGTCTACTGCGACAACATAAGTGCGATTTATCTCTCCCAAAATCCGGTCCAACATCAACGTACCAAACACATCGAAATGGACATACACTTTGTAAGGGAAAAAGTAGATAGAGGTAAAGTTCGCATTCTTCATATGCCTTCTCGTTTTCAAATCGCTGACATATTCACCAAAGGACTTCCGCGCATACTATTTGAAGATTTCAGAGACAGTCTCAGCGTCCGAGAATCTCCCGTTTCGACTGCGGGGGTGTATTAGTATATTGTATATATCTTGTTACCTTGTTTAGATTCCTAGATTAGTGGGTTACCTTGTTTAGATTCCTAGATTAGTGGTTTACCTTATTAAGAGTCTTTTGACTAGTATATATTGTAACATTGTTTATCAATAATAACGAGGGGATTAATCTCTATCAAATATATTAATCAATATAATTTGATTAGATGTATCATTCTGATCTTGACATGTTTAATCTCTTGAATGTTCATTTGCTTGCATTTTATTCATCTTATGAACTATAAAGTAAACGATTTCAGTTTCATCGATGGCAGTTGGACAATATAACAGTAGATTTATCAATTGAATCTTAAAAACAACACGCATCTAATCTTTGTATTTGATTATCATGATTGGATAACTGCACAAACTTCCACTAGAGCAACCTTTAATCTGAGTTGAAGATGTCAAGACTCAACTTTAACTGAAAAACATTCGATTATATCCGTAAATATGGTAAAGTCTATTCAAATAACCGAATATATTAAAGTTAACATGTACACAAAAAATTACATATATGTTTAACTTGACTATGTTTTGTTTTTGTAGTTGATTTTGTTTGCTTAATTATTTTAATTAGTTTTACATATCAAGATTTAAATTTATTTAAAATTTGAAAATACATACGATAGCATCGAATGCAAGCTCTATAAATTAGATGAAAAGGTTAACTTTTTAAATGATATTTACACAAAAATGTTTACAAGTATTTTTTTACCAAAATAGTTTTTTTTGGCAAACCAAAAATAAGATTTTAAAATAAAAGCCTTAATGATCCTATTAAGATTTGAATATATATTTTTTTTTGTATAAATTTATAACTAGCTCAAGTGGAATAAATAATATGTTTTTAGAAGAGAAAAGAATTATATTTGTATAAATTTAATTATTTAAAAATTAAAAGAGTTTTTAAATAGGTATATGATTTTGTATTTGTATTTTATAATTAGAAAAATTTAGCATAAAAATTTCAACAAAAACATTGAAAAATAATTTGGGATTTAAATTAGTTATAAGATTAAGAGTTAAAGTCATCTCCAACTCATACTCAAAACGATTTTCTCCACTCCAATCCTAAAATGGGTTTCTCCAAAACTCATATTTGGATTTGCAGTATTCACAAATCTTTAAAAAAAAATTATATATTGCTCCTCTAACTATTAATATATGCTAATTTTATATATTTAGTTTTTTATATACTTTATTTATAAATTTAATTTTAATTTTTTTTCCTATATTTTTACCTATCTTAAATTTATAATAATGAACAATGATAAAACAATATTTAGAAAAGTATTAGTAGGTAATAATTAAAAAGTTAAAATATTGATGTAAAACAAATATTTTGAAATATTATTTTAAATTTGAGGATGTAAAACAAATATTTTGAAAATATTATTTTAAATTCGAGAATGAGTTTTTGAATAGAAAATTTATTATTGTTTGATGTGGTAATTCCTATATTGAATTTGAAAAAGTTTTTAAGTTAGAGATCAGATAAGATATTTAAGTGACTTTGCTTTTATTCATAATCAATTATGGTTCTTATTGATACCTAAATAAAATAAGGCTCTACCCTTAATAATGTCAATTTTTTGGGTTGGATAATGAACTTCCTTAAACAAAAATTGACGTGTAAATGAGATGTTCTGCCAACTGTTCTATAGCCCTAATGCCCATATTCTATATTTTATCATGTAAAAAAATTGTTGTCAATTTTATGATTCATTATCATAGCACTTGGAAATAATATGATATTTATAATTCATCGATAAGTTCATTTTGTTTGTGTCTTTGTATAAATAAATGATTTATGTAAGTAGTTTGAGAGAGACTTAGGCCTTGTTCAATATAATTTTATTATAATAAATTCAGATTATTTAATAATGCTGTGCTGTGTTGATTGATTTCGAAGAAAAAAAATATTTATTTGATAAAAGACTTAAAATATTAATATATATTGATAAAATATATTTTATTTAAACGGGGAATATTTTTATATTTTGATTAATAAATATTTAATGTAATCAGGAAATGATGTTGGATTAGTATTTGATTTTTATAAAAAAAACTCAACCGAACAAACTCTTTCATCCGGTCTAGTGTTATTGGTTCAATTATTTTTTTATAAAGATAAATTATTTTATAAATTAACATGAAATTTTATTATAAATAAAGATTGAAAGCGGGTCCGACAAATTAGAAATATTAGAAAAAATAATTCCAAAGAAATTGTAATGTTTTACAATTCAATCAGCTGAATGATGACTAAATTGAACCTTAAACTTCGAATTGGGCGTGAGAAGAATACAAATGTCGTGAGAATCAGTTAATGTCTTTGCCTCAGATTTAAAAAGAACGTTGTTCCAAGAGGTATCTGTTTCGATCTAGAGGGCCCTTCTTTTGGTTTCTTCTTGTATTGTCCAGAGGTAATTGTTTTAAATAATTTGAGAAGTGGAGTTTCAGAATAGTTGGGTGCGATGAATCTCATGTTTGCTTGTCCCGATTTTTAATTAAAGCTCACATAAGAGTTAATCTTGATTGTTCCTTCAAGTATTTTTTCCCATTTTTTGTCTAAAAATTTCTCAAGTATTAGCACATATTATGAGATTGTGAAATGATGAGATTCAATTTTTTTTCCTAAACACAAACTAATTATTTGTTTGACCAACACATTTTTGTTAGAAAACTATGTACAAAAAATTCCTTGAAGAGTAAGGTGATTAATTTCAATAATTTATAGGAACCATGCGGTTAAATCTAAAATTATTTAAGTTAGTTTAGATAGAAATAATTCCTAGCAAATTCCATATCTCATTGCTAGAATCACATAATAGAAGAACGTGTTCAACAATTACGTTAACTTTCTTACAACATTGACAAATAGGAGAATCAATAATTATACGTTTAAAGAAATTTTCAATTGTAGCAATAACGTTAAACAACATGTCCAAATAAAATTCATATCCTTAGGGACGACTTTGAGTCCCCAAAACTTATGATTAATAGGTGTTGATGAGAACGAAGATTAGCATTGCTCTTAAGAGTTGATTCATGTATACTAACATAACTAGAACTCATAGAAAAAAACACCCTTACTAATACCATTCCAAACTAATTTATTTCCTTCAAAGAATGAACTAATATGAAGTTCATTAGGGAAGTAAGTGACCAAGAATATGATTAAGTTTAGAGGATTTCAATGTTGATTACTTCACTAACCTTGATGGTCGGAGGGTCTGACGAGGAAATTACACAGGTTGGTTCTACAAAAATAATGAATTACCCTTTTTAATTTGAAGTCACTTAGTATCAATTATTAATTAGTTATTTAATTTTTTTTTTATTTTGGTAAAACTGGTATGGTTAGAAAACTAATTTTTTTTGTCAAATTCTAGGTCCTTAATTTATGACTTTATTCTCATTCTTCCCATATTTTTCAAACTTGTATAAATAGGAACTTGGAAATACTGTAACATATATATAAAATTTATTCTAAACATTCTTTCATGCATGATATCAGAGTAATACACAATCCTCTTCTCCCTTTCCTCTTTTTCCCGTTCAACACAAGACGCTGCTCATTTTTTGTTTTGTCTCTCATGGCCACCGACAACTATTCCTCTATTTACAATCCTCATGAGCCAACAAAAACATTTACTTGCATCACCCTCAGTAATGTCAACAACCTTCTTCCCTCCAATTACTCACCTAGAAACTTTAAGTTGAAGCTCTTCTCGATGGGTATGATCTTCTCATATATCTAGATGGATCATTTCCTACATCGGTGACAACAGTCTCCACCACCCTTGAATCTCCGACGACAACTCCGAATCATGCTTATAAAACCTGGCATCAACGATTCCCTCTTATATACAGTGCTCTCCTCACCACATTCTTCCTTGAAGTGACATTTTGGTATCTGAAACAAAGACATCACATGATCTATGGACTATTCTCCAACGCACCTATGCCAATGCATCCCGCAACCACCTCAAATAGTTAAAGGAACATCTCCAAACAACATCCAAAGGTACCCAATCCATCACCACCTACATGCATTCTTTGAAGCAAGTTGTATATGTCATTGCCTCCCTTAACTATCTTATCTCAGTTGAAGACATGATTGATCATGTCTTGTGTGGCATCGGCGATAACTCAAACTCTATCATCCGAATAGGTATCTCAAACCCTATCGTCCAAATAGGTATTCAAAACTCTATCTCTCGATAGGTACTCAAAACAAAAACCCTATCACTCGAATAGGTAATCCAAAGCCCTATCGCTCGAATATGTATTCAAAACCCTATCTCTTGATAGGTACTCCAATTAAAAATCATATTTTTCAATAGGTACTTCCTTCTAAATTACGAACATAAAAACATATATGTCGATAGTACCACGATCATTTATATATGATTGTCTTCAACCTCACCTGTGAGTGACCTTTGTGGCAAGTTCATTAGCTCCCGCAACATATCTATCGGTGGATAATAGTATGATCATTTGTATATTATTTTGACCAACTCATTACTTGTTAGTAATCCCCCATAAGCAAGCTTGTTAACTTTCACGAAGACTTATCTATTGATAATCTCGCAATCATACACATATGATCACCTTGAGTGTTACTTGTTAGTAACCTACATGAAAATTATCAAAACTTTCACGATCCCTTCATATCTCATGACATGAACCTTAGCCATTTATACATGACTAAACCTTAACTAATTCGTTGATATACATACTAGCTAGGAATTGATGTTTCAATGCCTATGATTATCTTTATTTTCTAGATTTTACGGGTACTTTATTGAGATCTGTAAAACAAGATTCCCAAAAAATAAATTATTATCCTTGTTAAGATAATCATAAGAAAAGATCCCTAAAGCAACGTTTGGAAGCATCTCGACGAACTACTATATACAACATCACCATGACACTCCAATATCAGCATGCTATAGATTCTATTTTTCTAAACCCCTCATTATAAATTGGACAATGTAACTTAGTGTTATGTCATACTCTAA
The DNA here is from genome assembly GCF_907164915.1 of Impatiens glandulifera. Lineage (NCBI taxonomy): Eukaryota > Viridiplantae > Streptophyta > Magnoliopsida > Ericales > Balsaminaceae > Impatiens > Impatiens glandulifera. Next base: position 25,271,314 of record NC_061864.1, read on the forward strand.
TCAACGTTTTCAAAACCAATTTGTTGAATTCAAACTCGATTTGAGAGGGAACTTTGTAAGCACTAAAGATCTACACCCCAATATATAAAATTAAAATAATTATATTGATTTATTTTCAAATAAATAAAATTAAAATAATTAATCCCATGGCCAAAAATCCAAATTAAACAATTAATTGGATTAATTATTTTGATAATTAAAAGCTAGTTAATTAAGGAAAATGCCAAAAAAAATTATTTAGGATAAATGTTGTACTTATTTTATCTTAAAATAATTTTAGAAAAAATTAAGGGATTAAAATAAATAATTTAGGATGAAATGAGGCACCCATTTCATTTCTCAAAATTATTTATTTAACCCTAAAATATAAAAAAAAAATTGACAAAAAATTTGTCATATTTATTTTAATATTTTGTGTATTTTAACAATAAAAATCAAAATTAAAGCCAAAAGAGTGAAAGAAAAATAAATTTCAAACAAACACTTAAGGTTTTAAAATAAAATTGTAATCGGGGTAGTCGAAATCCTAGAGGAAAGCTACAACCGTGACAATTGGTATTTTCATCAAACGCTCTAGACGCGCCCGCGTAGCCAGTTGTAACCAATGGAGTGCGCGCCCGCATCACACCTGATTGATTAATGCATGTTAGCCGAGATGCAGACGGAACACCGAAATGCCAATGGCAGTTGACGAAACGCCCCAGGATCGATAAACGCGCTCCAATGGCGTTGTTTTGGCCGCCACCATGTTCTTCGTCATGACGCCGTAGGGATAAGGATGAAGTCACATCCTTTGATTTTCCAAAAGTGGAACTCAGCCATTAGTCCACCATTTCTGATGATTCTAAAGCTGAAATGATCAATGATTCATCCATATTCCAGGAAGTGGGATGAAGAACAACTGAAATGCCATTAATGGCTTTTGGTTGATTCGATCCACTTGAAGACTCCACCAACTCAATAAGGCTATAAATAACCTCTCTCAACACTTCCGAAGGCAAGAGATAAGATCTCAATCCTCAAATCAAAAGAAATAAAAAAAAATCCCCCATTACATCTCAAAGCTTCAAAATTTACGAATTTTTTGTGTAAGGCTCTAAAGCTTGGATCTATACATCCCAAAAGTTTCCCTAATGTCTAAGGATTGTTATTCAATCCTTGGTATGCTTTCAATCATCCTTTAATTCATACTTCCAGTTTAAATTTAAAATTTTTATATTTCAATTTTCATAATCTTGTATGTTGTCTGTTGTTGAATTTTAGGATTATAAATCGATCATATGATCATTTCCAACTTTTGTGTTTAGGTTAGAATCAATCAATCAACCTTAAATAGAAAAACGCATATTTAAATTTTGAAAATCCAAAAATCGGGTTTGTTGTTCTTGGGTTAATCATCAAGAACCGTTGCTCAATCATCCCAACATATTTCTAATCATGTTGGGAAATTGTTTGGATCATGTTTGATCCATCCCAATCATGTTTCATCAAAATTAAAATTTTCAAAATAATTGAAAATTTTGAGTTCTTGAATTGGTCCAAACGAACAACTAGTGTTCTTGTTTTGGTACCAATAAGGTATATGGAGTACAAGGAAGCTATTAGTTAGCTCCTTACACTTCAAAACAACTTTAAAACCAAAAACCCGATTTTTGGCTACAAATTGTTTTGAACAAATTGATCATCACCAAGATCGATTGAAACTTTGGTGTGATATTCTAAATGTTCCTGGGAACTTTGTGAAGATACTCAGGTCCTTGGATTGAATAATCCAATCGTCCATCAAAATTGCAAAACCTGCAATTTTGATGTTCTTGAGGATCGGTAGGTCCGACCGAGAAATTCGACCAAGGACAGAAAAGTACGACCGATGTTCTTCAACTAGGAGCGAGAGGTCCAACCGAGGATTTCTACATATGATCGAAATGTCAAACCTAGGACTGAGGAATCTTGACCTCGACCGAGAATTCTCAAACCTAGGACCGATAAAGTTAACCTAGGGCTAACCTAGGACCGATAGTTTGTACACCCGACCGATTATACCAGCCAAGGACCGAGTGTCCTTAACAACTCGACCGAGGCTTTTTAGCCTAGACTGATGGGTCTGACTGAGGGTCCCAGACCCTGACCAATGAAAACAAACCGGTGTCCTAGGCCTGTTTGGTTCTATTTTCAAAATTCTAAAATTATTTTTGGTAATTTTAGACCCTTAAACCATTTTCTAAAAATCCCGAAAAATTAGAAAATATTTTCAAAATATTTTGGGATGTTTCCACAAAAAAAATATTTTGATAAAGGCACGTTTGAGATTTATATTTAAACCCTAATGCATTTAAATGACTAATGTTTTTTAGGTACTTTCCTCCTTAAACTATCATCAACAACATTTACTAGCATTTAAATAATTATTTTTTTACAATTTTTTAAATAACGCACAAACCTTATGCATGTTTAGGATCGGAAAAATAATCGGTAAAACTAAAACGTTATACAATCGTTTTTCAAAACCCAAATTTATAAGTAGAGACAGTTTTTAAAACGCGTACAAAGGATGAAGCATGAAAACCCTTTCCCGAGTATCACCAAATTACGAACTAAAAGATACTCTGGTCAATACGTTTGTACACATATGTCATTTTTATTAATTTTTAAAAATTAATTGATGACTTGTTTCAAATAAATTATCTTTTAAATTAAATTATTATTTCTAAATAATTTAATTAACGAATTTCTTAAAGAAATATCAAATTGTAATTTGATTACCGTAAATTCTTGAATTATTTAAAATTAAATCCAAATTAATTATTCTTAATTAATTTTAAAAAATTATATTTAAAATAATGTTTTATTTTAAAGAAGATTACTGAAATACAAACTAATGTTGAAAATTTTTCAAACCTCAAGCTTTTTTGGGAAAATTGTTTTTCCGAGTTACAAATTTTAATATTTTTTTTTTAAATATTTTTTTTTATATTTTAATTTAAATAAAATATAATTTATTTTTGTAATATTTTTGTAAAAATAAAATAAGTTATACATGTGGATTTTAAAATAAAAGTTTATATTAAAATAAAAAATAATATTTACTGATTTAATGATACATTTAATAACAATTTTATATAAGTAGTTAAATAATTTAATATAATATTTTTTTTTAAATTTTATTAAGTTATTAATTTAGTTAATATAAAAATGAATATGAAATTAAAATAAATAGTAGTTAAGACTTAAAGAATAGCTTTGCAAGTAAATTATTTTCAACTAAAATTTAAATTAAATATAGTTATATATTAGAAAATTAAAAACAAAATCAAAACTTTTGAATATATATTATAAAAATAAAAATAATTAATATTAAATAACTTTTTTTATTTTTTTAAAAATTAATTAAAAGAGGAAATATATATTTATTAGTTAACATAAGTTTATTATAAAATATAATTAATTGTGTTTTGTTAAATAATATTAAAAAATTTTCAATAATTTTATTTAATATTATAAACATATTAATATATAAAATCAGATAATTTAAATTATTTTTTTATTAATATATAAATCTATTTTATTACATTAGTATTAACAAATATAAATAAATTAACATCGTAATTATAATATTTTTAAAAAGATTATTAATATTTATTTAGAAAGAAATTATAATTATTTTAAAATGTATATAAATATATTAACATATTAATTCTATTAAATATTTTCACTTTTATTATCTTTATTTTTATTAATTTTAATATATTAATACATATAAATAATTTAAAAAAAAGGAAAATAAATATTCAAAAATAATAAATAAAATTTTAATTTTATATAATAATAATAAATTATTTAATTTTTTTTAATAATTATTTTCATTAAAACACTTCTATTAGTTTTAATAAGTTTATAAAATATATTCATTTGTTTAGTTATGTTTTTAAATTATCATTTTTAAATTCATTTATAATTTAAAACTTAATAATATAATAATAGTATTATTTTGTTTTAAAATGTTATAAAACAAATTTGTTTTATTAACTTAGACTTTTTTTTCTTTAATAAATTAAAATAAAAAGTTAAAATTTAGAAAAAAATAAAAAAAAATGTTTTATAAGTTTATATATGTGTATTATTATGTTATACTTTCTTTAATAATAAATTTTTTTTTTTTAAAATAAGTTATTTAAATAAAATTATTAAATAAATAATTATTTTTTTTATTTAAAAAAATATACGAAATTATATATAATTTATTATAATAAAATTATTATTAAAAAAAATTAAAATAAAGAAATTTAAATATATTAACAAAATAAATAAATATTTTATTTTAGAAATATTATTATAAAATATTTATTTATTTGTTTGTTTATTTATTTATTAAAAGAGAATTTTAAAATAATGAAACTTAAATATATTAATAAATAAATTAAAAATATATAAGCTTATATTTTTAATTTATAAAAATTATTTATAATTTAAGTAAAAGAATTCTTTGTATATATTTGTTTTAAATTATCATTTAGATCATATTAATCTAATTTTTCCTTTTAATCCTGCTTTCTTTTATGAAATTTCGTTAAAAATAAAATTGATAAATTATTTATAGTTACAAAAATAATAAATTTCATAATAATTTAAAAACTTTAATTTTATATAATAATAATAAATATAAAAAATTATATAATTTTTGAAGAATTTGTTTTTTTTTTCAAAACTTTTAATTAAATTTTATTAAGATTATAAAATATAAATTTATTTTAAAATAATAATAATTTTTTTAATTAATTTTCTAAATTTTAAATTTTATTTTATAAAAATATTCAATCTTAATAAGATTATTATTATTATTATTTTTTTTAATTTGTTCAAAATATAATTATTTTATGAACTTATAATTAGAATTATTTAATATTAAATTAAAATAAAAGTTAAAATTTTAGAATTTATTTTTTTATTTTTATAAATTTTTATATAAATATTATGTTTTAATTTTCTGTAATATTAAAAAATATTATTTTATTTAAATAAAATTACTAAATAATTTTTTTTAATTAATATAATATTTACTTTTTATTTAAAATTATTATAAGAAATCATTTAAAATTTATTATTATAAAATTATTGTTAAAGAGTATTTTAAAATAAAGATTATTAAAGATTTTAATAAATAAATTAAAAACGAAAGTTATTACAATAATTGATTATTTTAAAATTAAATTAAAATGAATATATATATATATATATATTATTATTATTAATTTATAAAAAAATGTTATGAGTAATGTTATTAAAGATTAGTTAGAAAATATATATAGTTAAAATATTGAAATTCCAATATTAAATTAATAATTATAAATAAATAAATAAAAATGTTAGATTTCATTTAAAAAATTAGAATATTAAAAAATTAATTAAAATTAAATTAAATAAATAAATGAATGAAATATAGGTGTGTGTATATATATATATATATATATATTAAAAAAGTATTTAGTTAAAATATTGAAATTCTAATATTAAATTAATTATTATAAAATAAATAAATAAAAATAAGTGATTTTATTTAAAAATAATTAAAATTAAATAAATGAATGTATAAGTAATATATATATATATATATATATATATATATATATATATATATATATATATATTTAAAAACAATACAGAAACATTTATGTGAAAAGAAATATTTTTTCTTTCTAATTTTAATATTTCATAATTACTTAAAAGATTGTGTCCAAATAAATATATTTTATTAAAATAAAAATATTTATGAAACAATAATAAAAATTTAAAATTAATTCTTTTAAGTAAAATATTAAAATAGTTATATTATTAAAATATAAAAAAATTTATTTACAAAAGTAAAATAAAATATATTTTAATATTATAGTTTTTAATACAATAGAAAAACTCTATTAATTTAATGTTTGGTTATATACATAAATTTTTTTATTATTAATTTGTGAGTTATATTTTAACAAAATTTCAAATTTAAATTAATTAAAATAAAATAAATATATTTAATAATTTATTAAATATTTTTAATATAAGTATATGCTTAATGTTACCCAACAAAAAATGTATCAAAGACTAAAAGGACAGAGGAAGAAATATTTTATAATATATAGATTAAATTATGAAATCTAATTTATATTTTCTTAATTTCTTATTAAATAAATATATGATATATATTAACATTTAATTCGTTTGCTAGGAATGATTTTGTTTTTTTATTAGACAATTGTATAATACCAAAAGTCTTTTAATTTTTATTAAAATTTATTTATGTTTTAAGAATATCAAAAGTCTTTTTTTACTATATATTCTTTTTAATAAATAATTATATATATATATATATAAATATTTTAGTTATATTATATTTTACAATCAATATATTATATATATATATATATATAATATACTTAAAATTTAATTCATAATGTATTTATTTAAAAATTATATTTTTTTTATATTCAAATAATAAGAAGCCATAGTGGAGGAGAGGGTGTATTAAGAATATATATATTTTTAATTTTTTTAATATAAATTATTTAATTAGTTGTTAATCATATCAATTATATATATTCATACATAAAATTATAAATAAATTAACAATTTTAAATAATATAAATGCTCGAAATGATAATTTAATTGAGAAATAAATTATATGTTAGTTGAAGTCCATAAAATGATGAGATGGTGGGGAACAATGTATATAAATGTATATATTAGTTGGTTAAAGTGAGGATAGTAAGAGGAAAAATATGAAATGATGAGATGAATGTAGTGCAAAATGCTCTAAATGATAGTTCAGTTGTGATATGTTGGTTGATTGAAGAAATGAGAATGTTTTTGATATGATGAGATCGTTGAGTGCAAAATGTTCGTAATGATAGTTCGGTTGGGGAATAGTGGATGTCTATATTGGTTGCTGAAGTGAGAAGGTCTATAATATGATAAGATGGTTAGGGAACAATGAATATATTGGTTGGTTTAAGTGAGGATGGTAAGAGGAAAATTTGTAATGATGAGATGGTTGTAGTGCAAAATGCTCTTAATGATATTTCGGTTTAGATATATTATGGAATAAGAGATATATTGGTTGACTAACTGAAGAAAAGTGAGAATGTTTGTAATATGATGAGATTATTGAGTGTAAATTGCTCGAAATGATAGCTTAATTGGATAATAAATGATATATTATTGGTTGACCAAAGTGATAACGTCTCGAATATGAAGAGATCGTTGAGTGCAAAATGTTAGATTTTATAAACCAAATCTAATAATACTTATATAAACTTTAAATAGTCATCAAATGATAAACAAGGGATTTGAGATGATAGATCAATTTAATTACTAGAAGCGGAACATACCTTTAACTTCCATTGTTCTTGATTGTCTTTGGGATGAATTTTGGTTGATGGATCTTCCAATGTAGCACATCCCTTAACTTCACTTTGGGATTTCTCACTCTATGAATCCTCTCTGTCGATGGGGAGACAAGAGAGATGTCTTACCTACTGAATGTCATAACTCTACTAATACTAATAGACAAGTATTAAGTACAATGGGTCTGGTGTAATATAGCGCTGTGTAGATTGGGGACCATAACCATCTTTTTTAGATTTCAATTATTTATAAATAAGCCTCTCATAGATATTTAAATAACCCTTTAGTCTCTACACATTTATTCCATAACCTACGTACCCCATACACCTCCTTAATATTGTATTTGATCACTATAGTTTTTAGGTTTATTACATAATAGTCCAACACTAAAAATATTGCATTAAAGACCCTATAATTATTGAATTAATTATAAATTAATCCAACCATCTCCCATTGTGCCGAATATGCAAATCCACAATAGTGTAACCTTATTGTTAACTTGAATGGTTATTATAAACTTTAGGGTATCCCTTACAATCTGGTACATTAACTATATTAATAAAGGATCATAGCGGCTTTCGTTAACATCATCGTAACTAAACCTTCCATGGTCACATTACCAACATAGATCAATTATGGATGCATAACATGAAAATACATGAATGTGAACACCACATGTCAATTTTCAACTAGTCATTTTTAAGAGATTAAAAAAACTTTAAAATTTAATTGAGAGAATAAATGAATACTTTAAAATGTATAAATTTGATTAGTAAAATATCCAAAACTTTATTGACTGAAACACGTAAAACCATACGGGTAGAACAAACAATAGAAAATAAAAATAAAATAAATACAAAATCCAACTAAACTGATATATCATTGAATAACTTAACACTCATGTGAACAATGTGCTCTTGAAACTCTTTAGGTGTTAATGCCTTAATTAGTGGGTCAGCTAACACGGAGTTTGTACCTATATGCTCTATTGAAAGTTGACCATCTTGAATTCTCTCATTCACAACTAAAAACTTAATATCAATATGCTTTGACTTGTATGAGCTTCTGTTATTATTGGAATACATAACTACTGATTTATTGTCATAATATAACTATAATGGTCGTTCATTACCCTTTATAACGCGCAGACTAGTGACAAAATTTTGCAACCATACTCTGTGATTTGATGCCTCATAACATGCAACGAACTATGCCGCCATAGTGGATGATGCAACAAGTGTCGGTTTGACACTTTTCTATGAAATCAGTCCACCGGCCAACAAATATACATATTTAGATGTAGATTTCCTACTATCTTCACATCCCGCAAAATCAGAATCAGAACACCCGATAATTTTCAAATCATCCGATCTCCTATACGTGAGAATATAATCCTTGTTCTATTCAAATATCTCATAACCCTTTTGGTTGTGCGCCAATGGTCCATCCTAGGGTTACTTAAATATATACCCAATACTCTGACTATGAACGCAATATTCGGACGCATACATTAAACTCCCTACAACCGAATAGTAGGGAATTAACTCCATTTCCTTAATTTCCGAATTGTTCTTAGGGCATTGACTAAGACTAAATTTATCACCTTTAGCGAAAGGGTGTCGATCAACTTACTTTTAAGCATGCCAAAAATTTCAAGTACTTTATCGATGTAGCATCTTTGCGATAATCCAAGAACACCACGAGAACGATCTCGGTGGATTTGGATCCCTAATATAAAATAAGCTTCACCTAGATCTCTCATTTGGAAATTCCTAGATAGGAATTTCTCAGTGTCATGAAAAAAGACCTTATCATTTGTAGTTAACAAAATGTCATCGACATAAAGTACCAAAAAGATGAATATACTCCCACTAAGCTTATGATACACATAATCCTCGACAATTTTTACCTCAAAACCGAACGAGATAACCACTTCATGAAATTTATGGTATCATTGACGAGAAACCTACTTAAGCCCATAAATGTATTTTGTCAAATTGCAAACCATTTCTTTAGAGTCATCAGAAATCAAGGAAGTGGTTGTGAAGAATGCGAATTTCTTGCTAAATCTATTGAACGTAACCTAGAAATACTTGGGTTCAGAGAATTTTAAAATCAAGAATTAACCTAAACAAGAGAGGTATTAAAGTAGAATGTTTAAGCTCCGAAGCAGGTCGAATCAAAATAGGAAACTGCTCAAGAATTTAGAAGTGAGGAAGTCCAAAGTAAAAAAAGTCAAACAGAAGAGAACATGCGGACACCCACGAAAAGAAAGAATGGGTTACTAGCACTACTGAGGTTGATCCAGATGCAACAAATCCAATCACCGATGAATATGAATTTCAGAGAACACAATCTGTAGCCATTGAAGACAGTGAGGACAGTGATGCATACGACTTCAATGATGATGAGATAAATCGTGTAGTGCAAGACATTTTTAAAATGTAGGAACCAAACCCCTATATCCATTCACGAATATCATAACATGGAATATAAGAGGACTTAATGATCCTCTCAAATGCAAAGAAATTAAGAGGTTTATTGAGAATCAGAAGGTTGCAAACATGTGGATTCTGGAAACGAAAGTCAAAAGAAATAGTGTTGACAAGGTTCGCATGATGTGCGTTGATAGAAGCTGGGAACTCATTCATAATTCGAACTCGAGAACTGGAAGAATCTGAGTTGTCTGGGATCCAATGGTTGCTGAAGTCAAGTAGCTTTTCTCCAATGATCAAACAATATCGGTTGGGGTCAAGTAAAAAATCACTGGAATTAAGTTCCAACTTGCTATCGTCTATGGTAGCAATTCCAGGACCAAGACAAGACTGCTCTAGAGCTGTCTTAGGAATTGGATTGGTGGCGATAAACCATGGGCTATCCTTGGTGATTTTAATGCTACGAGAAGCAAAATTAACCGAAGCCCGGAGTCTGATATTATCCAAGATATGATCAACTTCAACGATTGCATCAAAGACCTAGGATGCATCGAACTAACCAACTCAAGGAACTTCTTTACATGGTCATCAACTCGAGCTGATGGACATATTCAGAAAAGAATAATTGATAGAAGTCTTGTCAATAAGAAGTGGATTGCTCAATTCCCGAGAAGACAACTACATGTTTTGAATCACGGAATCTCGGATCACAGCCCTATCAAACTCTTTTGGGAGAAGGAGGAGAGGTTCAAAAGACCTTTTAAGTTTTTTAATTTATGGATGGAGAGTGATAATTTCAAAGATATACTGGGTAAAGTGTGGGCCGAAAATGTGGAGGGATCAAACATGTTCAGGGTCTCAAAAAAGCTTAGACTTCTAAAAATCCAACTGAAAAAGTTTGACAAGAAGAAGTTCAGTAACATCTCCAAACAAGTCCAAGTAGATAGAATTGAGTTAAAAGAAGTCCAAATCAAGTTACTTGAGAGAGAAAATGATGAGCAACTTAACGAGGAAGAAAAAGATGCCCTTGAAAATTTCAGAAAGCTGAGCTTATTAGAATCTTAGAAGAAAATTTTGTGAAACAGAAATCAAGGCATAATTGGCTTTCTCTCGGTGACAAAATATGGTCTTCTTCTATCAGAAATGTATGGATAGGAATCTGAGAAACAATATTTACAGGCTGAAGAATGACGAGGGTGAATATGTATAGGGACAGAAAGGGGTGCAATATCTCGCCATCAACATCTATAAAGAGCTTATGGGTACAAAGAAAGCGCAACCAAGTCATCTGAACACCTTATACCAGATTATCGTTAAAATAGTTTCTACTAAAGACAGTCAAGATCTAATTAGGGTTGTCACACAGGATGAAGTAAAAGAGGCTATGTTCAATATCAACATTAATAAAAGCCTAGGTCTAGATAGTTTTAATGCTCAATTCTTTAAGGATAACTAGTCGGTTGTGGGACACTATATTATAGAAGGGGTTCTAGAATTCTTTAAGAACAATAAGATGATCAGTCCTAACTCTTATACCCAAAACCTTAGTTCCTGAAAATGTTCAAAATTACAGACCGATTTCATGCTGCAATGTCGTTTACAAAATAATTTTAAAAATTCTTTCAAAACGATTTAAAAATGTCATTGGTAAAATTGTTAGTTTAAATCAATCTGCATTCATTCCCGGTCAAACTATATCTCATAACATTCTGCTCATGCAAAACCTCATCAAAGGTTATAGGAAGAGAAAATTATCTTTGAAAGTGGCTTTCAAAATTGATATAAAAAAGCCTTTGATTTTGTTAGATGGGAAGCCATTCGAGACTTTATGGTTTTATAGGGTTTTCCAATGATTTTTATAGAATGGATCATGCAATGCATTTATACCTCTCATTTTGTAGTTAGCGTCAATGTGATCCACAGAGGTTACTTCAAGGGTGAAAACAGCGTGAGGCGGGGAGATCCCCTATCATCTTACCTTTTATCATCATCATGGGGATCTTTGAGAGCGTCTTTATAATGTTTCGAAAGAATCGACCATGCATCTTCCACCCATTATGTTATGAGGAGGAGATCACCCATTTATGCTTTGCTAACGATTTGTTCATTCTTGCACATGCTGACGTAGATTCCATAAAAACTATAAGAGCTGCACTAACATTCTTTTTAGATTATAGGTTTGAATATCAATGAGAACAAGAGATTGGCATTCTATGGAGGAGTAAAAGAGGAAACGAAAGCAAACATCTATAACATCATGGGCGTAGCAGAAGGAAGCTTCCCAGTAAGATACTTAGGCATACCATTCACGGCAAAACAAATCCAAATCTCGCACTACAAACCACTAATCGAGAAAGTGAAGAACTCAATTTTCGGCTGGGCAGCAAAGAAACTTACATACGCTGAAAGAATTGAGCTACTCGAAAGCGTGGTAATGGGAATCATCGGTTACTGATCGCAGCAACTCATGCTCCCAAAGAAGGTAATGAAAGAACTTAACGTGCTAATGAGAAACTTTATTTTGGGAAGTAGTGGGAGAGGCGGAAAGAAGGTTAAGTGAACCACACTTTGCAAACCAAAGGAAGAAGGTGACATAGGTCTCAATAACTGTGTTGAATGGAATAAACGGTTGACGTATAAGCACGTATGGGACATCGAGAGCAAACAAGAATCACTCTGGATCAAGTAGGTCCACACCCGATTTATGAAACACAAATTAAGCGTTTGGACATCCAAAATAAGCGAAGGTATGGGATGGTCATGAAAGAAAATCCTTAAGCTAAGAAACAATATTGCATGACTTTTTGACATTAGCTGGAGAGACGGCAAAACATACTATTTTGGTATAATCCCTGGTATGAGGACCAACCGCTAATCAATAAAGAGGAATTCAGAAACGTGAGAATCAGATGGGACTTCCTAGCTACCAAGGTTAGAGACATTAAAGACGATCTATGGAATTCTCTCCTTAGACGAATATTGGTGGGGGGGCGCATTCTCCAACATATCAGTAACATCCAATTCAACAAAAGAACTGACGTACACCGATGGAAAGCCGAGAAAAATGGGAAGATAATTTCAAACAAAGTGTGGAACACCATCCGAGAGAAGGAGCAAATGGTAGATTGGGCTAATCTAATCTGGTCATCAAAGGTTATCCCGAGACACTAATTCATCATATGACTTGCATATCGGGAAAGGCTTAACACGAGAGATTGCGTCAGGAAGTACATATGAATTCCGGATTCAAGTTGTCTATTGTGTGAAGGGAATGAAGAAACAACTAATCATCTCTTAGGGAACTTTTCATTTGCCTCGAAACTTTGGAATAAATTTGCAAAAATTTGGAGATGATCAGATTCCCGGGAGATTGGAAAGAAATCAAGGAAGTGGTTATGAAGAAAGCAAATGCGGATTCGGCTCAACAGTTTACAACATATGGCGGGAGAGAAACGCGAGGGCATTTTCGAGGAATCGAAGAAGTCTAGAACAAACATTAGATGATATTGTAACTGACTGTAGCGTAAACATTCAGATGTGGAGAAGAGCACGAAAAATGAACATAATTAGAACTTTTGCATGAATTAGAAGGTATCATATCAGGAAGTCACCAAAGACGCTGTTTTTAGCGAAATAAATGTAATTTAAATTTTTTTATAATTTTTTTATTTTTTTACCGTAACGAACTTAATTTTTCTAGGCTTATCTAGAAAAATACATAAACTCATTTGTTTTGTTTTTTTTACAATTTTTGGAATTTTTAATGAAATTACGTTAGGTCGTTTTATATATATATATATATATATATATATATATATATATATATATATATATATATATATATATATATATATATATATATATATATATATATATATATATATATATATATATATATATATATATATATATATATACTTCAAACACTTTACCCAACTAACTAGTTGTCATTATCATTACCATCCCATGTTTATAACATTTACGTCCTCATGTGAACTTTTATCATCTCTAAAAAAAATTCGCAAATTTTGAATATTACCCATTTGACTCATAATTATCTTTTCACATATCTAAGCATTACCCTATTATATATATTTTATAATTTCTTCATTGACAGAATTTGAACATGCACTACGAAAATCTTAATTATTATTAGACCACTTCATATTATTAGTTTATATTTACAATTTTGAATCTTAATTATTAGACCACTTCATATTCATATTATTGGTTTATATTTACAATGTATTAATATATTAATTAATATAATTCGATTTAATCTCTTGAAGGTTCATTTGCTTGCATTTTGTTGGGTGTGAATGCGATTGGAGTTTGTTCAGTCCTCTTGTTTATCGATTCCGTTGCACCAATATCTCACACAAAGGAGGCAACCCTCTCACTAGCATCCAAACACCACAAAGGAATTTGACATATACCTCCCACCAAGAGAGTAATATCTATTTATATTATTAGGTCAAGTCCAATAAGCGAGTTACTAGAGATTGAGCCACAACGTTGGGTCAGCCAATACCCAACAATCTCCACATTTGGCCCAAAATAGTGCAAAACACAATCACGGAATCACAAGACACATCATCACCAATTTATTACCACTAAGGCAACAAAGAGAATACCCAAGGTAAACTCGTGTCACAAAGACCAGGGGCAAAGGCACAAAGCATGCAAAAATCACAAAGATCAGACGCAAGAGCACAAAACATGGGAAAATCACAAAGATCTAATGCAAGAGCACAAAACATGGGAAAATCACAAAGATCTAATGCAAGAGCACAAAGCATGCGAAAATCACAAAGATCAAATGCAAGAGCACAAAGCATGCGAAAATTACAAAGATCAAACGAAAGAGCACAAAGCATGGGAAAATCACAAAGATTGGAGGCAAACTCACAAAACATGCCATGTCCACAAAGGACGAACCTCAAAGAGTTTTCCCTAAGTCAAAGTTTAAAATCCGTTGACACGAAATAAATTTTTCACCAGGTAGACACTTATTACCCATATCAGCAGGATTAAATTCTGAAGGAATTTACTCTAACTTAACAATGCCCTTTTCAACAATATCCCGAATGTAATGAAACCTAACATCAATATGTTTAGTTCTATCATGAAAAACAGGATTTTTACATAGTTGAATAGCAGATTAACTATCAGAAAATACAACCACATTTTTGTCAAGAAAACCAATTTCATACAAAACAGCCCTAAGCCAAATTACTTCCTTAAAAGCTTCAATGACAGTTACATACTCAGATTCTGTAGTAGAAAAACAACAATGGGTTGAAGTTGAGACTTCCAACTTATGCAAAAGCCACACAAAGTAAACACATATGAAGTAGTAGACTTTCTATTATCCCTATCATTAGCATAATTAGAATATAAATAACCAATCAACTTTGTACCTACAGAACACTTAAAGAAAGTCAAACCAACATTAATAGTGGTTTTTAGATATCTCAAAAGCCATTTCAAAGCATTCCAATGAGGCATATCAGGTTAGACATAAATCTACTCAAGCAACTAACTGTATATGCAATATCAGGTTTAGTACTAATCATGAGATACATAACAGTTCCTATAGCATTGAAATAAGGCACATTCTTCATTTCAGTTATTTCAGTTTCAGTCTTAGAAGACTGATCCTTACTTAACACAAAGTGGGAAGCAAGAGGCACATTCACAGATTTAGCATCAGACATAGAAAATTTACTCAAAATTTTAGCAACATATGCACTTTGATTCAACACAAGAGAAAATTTTATTCTATCTCTAATGATAATCATGCCCAAAATCTTCTTAGCATCACCTAAGTCTTTCATGTCAAAATTTTCACAAAGCGATTTTTGCACATGCATTACAGACTTCAGACATGGGCTAACAATCAACATGTCATCCACATACAATAAAAGAAATACAGGTACATAGTCTATATTTTTAAAGTAACGGTAATGATCAGGAGAACTTCTTTTAAACATCAAAGATTACATGCACTTATCGAACTTGATATTCCATTGCCTAGGAGATTGTTTTAAACCATACAAGGCTTTTTTTAGCAAACAAGCATGATCAGACAACTTGGGGTCAACAAACCCCTCAGGTTGATGCATATAAATATTCTTATCAAGTTCACCATGTAAGAAAGCAGTAATAACATCTATTTGCTCGAATTCCCAATCAAAGTGATCAACTAAAGCAAGCATAATTCTAACGGTAGTGAATTTGACAATAGGAGCGAAAATTTCAGCATAACCTATTCACTCCTTTTGAGTAAATCCCTTGGCTACTAACCTAGCCTTGAATCTAACTTTTTCAGACTCTTGCTTCACCTTATACAACCACTTGCAATCCACTAAGGAGCAATTATGAGGTTTAGGAACACGTTTCTAAGTATCATTGATTCTTAGGGAATTCATCTCGTTATTCATAGCAACAATCCATTCAGTAGAAAACTTATACCTCAAAGCTTTTTTGTAAGAGTTAGTCTCATTACAGTCTAGGGATTCAAACATGTTAAAAGCAAATTCAGACATATTGCAATCATTCAAATTATCATCCCTAAATCTAACATGAATTCTAATATTTCTTCTACTTATATCCCTAGCAAGTTGATAGTCATGCAAATCATCAGACAAATCATGTGAATCAGACAACACATTTGAATCATTCAAATTATCAAGAAAATCATGTGAATCAGACAAAATAATTGAATCATGCAAATCATCAATATTATGCACATTATCATGTTCCACCTCATTGAGAACATTCACATCATGTTCAGCAGGTTGATCAAAAACTACAGGCACATGCTCCACTTTATTAGGAGCATCATTAATAAGAGTGGGGGACATACACAAGCAAGGAAAATCATTCTCATTAAAGACAACATCTCTACTTATCACAATCATAAGCCCTTTTCACTTCTATCCCAAAACCTATAACCTTTTACCCCTTCAGGGTAGCCTAAGAACACACATTTCTTGGACCTAGGCTCCAAATTGTCAACCTTCTGATGCACATAGCTAACACAACAAAAAAACTTTCAAGTTGCTCAAATCAAGAGGTTTACCTGAAAATACAGATTCAGGACATTTCCCTCCTAAGGGAACACTAGGGGACCTATTTATTAAATAAGAAGCAGTATGCAAAGCATCCCCCAAAACTTCTTAGACAACCCAGATGACGCTAACATAGCTCTCACCCTCTCTAGAAGTGTTCTATTCATTCTCTCAGCAATACCATTCTGCTGTGGTGTGTACGGCACATACCTATGTCTTTTAATACCTCAGGTAGCACATAAATCATTCATTTGTTTATTACAGAACACAAGACCATTATCTGTTCTAAGATTTTTGATCCTCTTACTTGTTTGATTCTCAATCAAAATCTTCCACTCTTTAAACTTTTCAAAAACATCAGACTTATGTTTCAATAGTAACAACCAAACTTTCCTAGAATAATCATCAATGATGGACAGAAAATATTGGTTCCCTCCATGTGTAGCAACACTAGAGAGACCCCACACATCAACATGTAAATATTCAAGGATATCAGTACACTTAGACACATTTAGGTAAGAGGAGATGGGAAAACTCATCTTATGTTGTTTTCCTAGCACACATGATTCATAGAAGGGGATGGGGGAAAATTTATCACTACCAAAGTGACCACATTTATGCAAAATTTCTAGACCTTTGTTACTCATGTGACATAATATATTATGCCAAAGAACAGATTTATCACCAATCACAAAGTTCACAGAGTCACAAGCAGTCTCAGCATGACACACATACAGATTGTTCATCTTTTTAGCAGTAAAGATAACAAGAGATCCACGTAAAATTTTCATAACACCCTTCCCCCACTTTCCCTCCAAACCATCATTCTCAAGAGATGCACAAGACAACAAATTATAACGCAAATCAAGAACATACCTCACATTCTTCAAAGTAAACACAGAACCACAAGAAAACCTTAGGCATACATCACCTATTCCTAACACATTGCAATTTTTCGAATTTGCCATAGACACAAAACCATGTTCAATCTCTTTATAGTTCGAAAACAAATCTCTAAATGGAGTCACATGGAAAGTACAACCAGAGTCAACTAACCAATCAGATTTGCACAAAAAATCAGATAACACAGAGTTCAAGCTAGCATAATCACATAGATTATTAATCATAAAAATATCACCCAAATTGCCCTCACAAATAGCCACATTAGCATTTTCAACATGTTGATTTCTCTTAGGCTTAGGACAGTCCTTGAAAAAATGACCAGACTCATGACAATTATAACACTTTCTAGCACTAGACCTAGACTTAGATCTGCTTTTACTAGCATGATGAGATTTTTTACTAGAACTCTCATTACTAATATTCTTTTGGGCACTCGGCCTACCCTGAGATCTACCGCTCACATGCATGACTTCCCCACTATACTGTTTATCCCTCTTAGAGTGTCTTAAATCTAACTTCTTACTCTTAAGACCATTGACAACAATATCAAGAGTGACACTGTCCTTGAAAATAAGTTTAGTGAAAACATCCAGATTATCTTCAATGTCCTTGGACATATCCAATCTAAATTTGAAAAACTTTTCAAGTAAGAATATTTTATTAGGCAGAGAAGTTTCAGTATAAAGTTCAGACAATTTATCCCACAAGGTTTTTGCACACTCTAAATTACCAATTTTTCTCATCACAGAATCAGATAAATTCAAGTATATAGATGCACAAGCATTTTCATTCATTTCACTATTTTTCTCAACGGTATCAGTAACCGCATAAACCTGACTAACAGTTTTAAAATATTTTTTCTGAATCAAAACACATTTCATTTTTTGTTTCCAAATGCTAAAATCAGTTTTTCCGTCAAACGAAACCATGCCATATTGATTAACATCAGACATGCTATCAAACAAATTAAAAGCAATCAACAATCAATTGACAGAAATTAATAGGAGGGTTCAAGTAATGATACCTTGCGAAACTCAAAGAAAGTTTCGACTTACCCACACCGCTCGGGGATTTTCTGCTTCGTCTTCTCAGCAGCGGCACGACAGTGGCACAGCAACGGCACGGCAGCGGCACGGCGATGACTTTGATTTTCAACGGTCACGACAAACGCTACACCGAAAACGGTTGAACAGGACAACAACGAATTCTTCTCCAGAGGCGGCAGCGACTTTCTTCTTTCTCTAGTAGCAGCAGAAGCGGAGAATAAAAGCAAGAGGATTAAAGAAGAAACAGAGGACAGATCTACGCTTATTGGTGAAGATAACTTATATCCTCCAACCCAATCTCAAACTTCAATTACAAACCCTAAACCCTAGCTCTGATACCACTATTGGGTGTGAATGCGATTAGAGTTTGGCTCAGTGCTCTTGTTTATCGATTCCTTTGCACCACTATCTCACACAAAGGAGGCAACCCTCTCACTAGCATCCAAACACCACAAAGGAATTTGACCTATACCTCCCACCAAGAGAGTAATATCTATTTATATTATTAGGTCAAGTCCAATAAATTGGTTAGTAGAGATTGAGCCACAATGTTGGGCCAACCAATACCCAACACATTTAATTCATCTTATGAACTAGGAAGTAAACGATTTTAGTTTCATCGATGGCTGATATTAATGGTGCAGTTGGAGAATTATAATAGTAGATTTATCAATTGAATCTTAAAAACAACACGCATCTAATCTTTGTATTTGATTATTATGATTGGATAACTACACAAACTTCTACTAGAGCAATCTTTAAGGTGAGTTGAATTGAACATTATTGTGGATCTTTTAATTGTTATTCATTTGCATATCTAATTTTTTTTAGATGTTTAAGCTCCAATTGAATGAATGTGTTGAGAGTTATACGTTGAAGATGTCAAGACTCAATTCTAACAAAAAATACATTATGAAGATGTCAAGACTCAATTCTAACCAAAAATACATTCGATTATATCCATAAACACGATAAAATCTATTCAAATAACCGAATATATTAAAGTTAACATGTACACAAAAAAATCATGTTTAACTTGATTATGTTTTGTTTTTGTAGTTGATTTTGTTTGCTTAATTATTTTAATTAGATTTACATATCAAGATTTAAATTTATTTAAAAAACTAATTCAATTAGATCTGCAAGTATTTTATCTCAACTATTATTATATAATTGAATCAGATAAAATTTGAAAGATATAAATTAGATGAAAAATTAACATTTTAAATGATATTTACACAAAAAATTGTTTACAAGTATTTTTTTACCATAATAGATTTTTTTGGCAAACCAAAAATAAGATTTTAAGATAAAAGTTTTAATGAGCCTATTGAGATTTGAATAATATTTTTGTATGAATTTATAACTAGCTCAAGTGGAATAAATAATATGTTTTTGAATAGAATCAAATTATATTTGTATAAATATATGGTTTTGTAGTTGTATTTGATAATTAGAAGAATTTAGCATAAAAATTTCAACAAAAACATTGAAAATCTCCACTCTAACCCTGAAATGGGTTTCAAAACTCATATTTGGATTTGCAGTATTCACAAATCTTTTTTTTTCAATTAAAAATTGATCCTCAAACTATTAATATATGCTAATTTTATATATTTAGTTTTTTTATATACTTTACTTATAAATTTATTTTTTATTTTTATTTCTAAATTTTTACATATCATAAATTTATAATGATGAACAACATTTTGATAAAAATAGATTAAAAAATATTTTTTTCTAACTAAATGGAAAATACTGGGTTTAATTTGTAAAATTGATAAATATATTGGAAAAATTAAAATATTTGTGTAAAACAAATATTTCAAAACTATTATTTTAAATTTGAAAATGAGTTTTTGAATTAGAGATTAATTATCGTTGGATGTGGCAATTATTATTTGAAAAAGTTTTTAAGTTATAATGAGATAAGATATTTAATTGACTTTGTTTTTTATTCATAATCAAGTATGGTTCTTATTGATACCTAAATTAAATAAGGCCTGCCCTTAATAAGATCAATTATTTGGATTGGATAATGGACTCCCTTAAACAAATTGACGTGTAAATGAGATTCTCAACTGATCTATAGCCCTAATGCTCATAATCCATATTTTATTATGTAAAAACATTGTTGTCTTATTTATGATTCATTAATATAGCAGATATTGCTTAGAAATAATCTGATAATTATAATTCATTAATAAGTTCATTTTGTTTGTGTCTTTGTATAAATAAATGACCTATTTAAGTAGTTTGAGAGAGACTTAGGCCTTGTTCAATATAATTTTATTATAATAAATTCAGATTATTTGAATACTGTTGAGGGGTGTTAATTGATTTCAAAGAAAAAGTATTTTGTTTTTGATAAAAAGATTTAAAGTATTAATATATATTGATAAAATATATTTTATTTTTTAAAATAAAGAATATTTTAATATTTTAATTAATAAATTGAGTGATGTAATTGATTAGACAGGGAAAAAGTGTTTGATTAGTATTTGATTTTTATATATAAAAAAAACTCAATTGAGTATTGCTTGAGAGTTATTGGTTCAAATTATTTTATAAAGATAAATTATTTTATAAATCAACTTAAAATTTTATTACAAATAAAGAATGAAAGCGAGTCCGGCAAAATAGAAATGTTAGAAAAAAATAATTCAAAGAAATTGTAATGGTTTGCGATCTAGTTAGCTGAACGATGACTAAATTGAACCTAAAATTTGGAATTGAGTGTGAGAAGAAAGCAAATGTCTCAAGAATTAGAAATGTATTAGCTTTGGAATGATGCTTAGAAAAGATGACATTAGTTATTGTCTTTGTGTCATATTCAACAATAACTTTGTTCTAAGAGGTATCAGTTTCGATCTTGAGGTCCCTTCTTCTTCTTGTACTATAAAGAGGTAATTGTTTTGAGTAATCTGATTAGAAATGAGTTTCAGAATGATTGCAGGCGATAATCTCATGTTTGCTTGTCTCGATCCTTCATTAAAGCTCACATAAGACTTAATCTTGATTGTTCATTCGGGTGATTTTCCCATATCTTTGTCCTAGATTTCAAGGGTGCTCCTCCCATGTATGGCAATTCTACAATTGAAAATTTCTCAAGTATTAACACATATTGTGAAATTGTGAAATGAAGTGATTCAATCTTTTTTTTTTGTAAACACAAATTAATTATTCATCTCCAAAGAGACCAACACATATTTGCAATAAATACGTACAAAAATTCCTTTGAAGAGTAAGGTGATTAGTTTCAATAATGTTTAGGAACCTTGCGTCGAATATAAAATTATTTAAGTTAGTTGAGATAGAAATAATTTCTACCAAGTTTCATATTTCATTGCTAGAATCACGTAATAGAAGAACGATGTTCAACAATTTCGTTAACTTTCTTATAACATTAACAAATAAGGAAATCAATAATTATAAGTTAAAATTTTCAATTGTAGCAATAACGTTAAACAACTTTGCAAATAAAATTATTAACCTTAGGGTCAACTTTGGGTCCCTATAGCTTATGTTTAATCGGTGTTGATGATGAATGAAGATTAACATTAAGAGTTGATTCATGTTTACTAGCATAACTAGAACTCACTTTCATAATGTAATTTAATGCTAGTTTTTCTTAATTAAAAAATAAATAAATAAATAAAGAATTTACAGAAAAATATCATTAAAAGTACCATTCTAAACTAATATATTTCCTTCAAAGAATTACTAATATGAAGTTTAATTACTTCATTAAGACAGTAAGTGACCAAGAATATGATTAAGTTTAAAGGAATTTCACCTACCGCCAATGTTGATTACTTCACTAACCTAGATGGTTGGAGGGTCTGA
Source organism: Impatiens glandulifera (assembly GCF_907164915.1). Classification (NCBI taxonomy): domain Eukaryota; kingdom Viridiplantae; phylum Streptophyta; class Magnoliopsida; order Ericales; family Balsaminaceae; genus Impatiens; species Impatiens glandulifera. Next base: position 25,294,003 of record NC_061864.1, read on the forward strand.
TGAGGAAATTAAACAGTTTTGTTCTACAAAAGATAAAGAATTACCTTTTTTTTTAATTGGAAGTCACTTAGTACTCCAAAAATCAGTCGGTTTTACGTCCACAATTTGTCAATGACGATTGTTTTTTAGTTTATCCCGACCTTTAAGGCTATTTAACCCAGACCATGAAGGGTTATATCTCCTTTAGGTGTTCCAAAATTCACCATTGAGAAAATAAACATTTTTTATAAATCTTGCACCACAAATTTTGTGATTTATTGATAAGTCTCCAAGCTTGTTTTGAGGGAAGGACCGAATTACAAATATTGAGATCATGGAAACCAAACCCCCTCTGATTTTCTAAATGTCAATACTCTTTATGAGGCATCCACCCCATATAAACTACCCACCTTGCAGTGTACCGCCCCTTCCCAAATATTTGGTAATAGATGTTATACACCTTTCAACCCTCTATAGAGCACAAAAGAAAGGTGAGTGAATAATTATAGTACCTTAATTACAACATCAATGGATTGACCGTTTTACTCCTTAAATTCAAGTAAGTTTTTGTTAAAAATCACATCAAAATTGAAAAAATGAAAGCCATTAAAATTGATAATTTACTTAATACGGTTAGAGATTTGTAAATTCGTCAAATTGAGATTTTAATTTGCATTGTAAGAATTTAATTAATATGGTTAGCCATTTGTAAACTCATAAAATCGAGATTTTAATTGAAATCATATTATTTTTTTAAAAAGAATATTTGTTAAATAATATTATTGTTTTTATATATAACTAAATATAAAACTAATAATAAATAAATAACATTAAAAGAAATTAACTTTTTTAATATAAAAATATAAATTCACTTTATTTATATGAAATATATATAATCATAAAATTTAAATAATAAACTATTAAACCATTAAAATATTAAGATTATAAATTTACAAACTTAATTAATTGTAGGAATTATTGTAGTGACTTAAAAATGTGTTGATGGACACACAACACATCACCATTATATATATATATATATATATATATATATATATATATATATATATATATATAAATAATAATAATAATAATAATAATAATAATAATAATAATAAGTGGAACTCAAAATTAAAATCCAAATTTGAATTCCTAGTATAGAAAAAAAAAATTATGGTTAAATGTGATAGCATTTTTAATTTTATTTTTAACCGTTTTAAATTTATGAGCGGGTCAACCCACAATCTAACCCCAAATATTCATTTACTCTCACATATATATTCAAATTAACCATAACTCTCGACACGGCAATCCGGACACTAGATTAGTTAGTTAAAAAGTTGAACTTATATTGTTAAAACGTCTCGCGTTCATCAAATTTGGTGTAGAATATAAAATATAAAGTCTTTTTAGTCTAGTTGGTTAAAGGATTGTACTTATTTTTGTTATATTGCAAGTTCGAAACATACCTATAACATTTTTAATTTTATTTTTAACCGTTTTAAATTTATGGACGGGTCAATCCACAATTCGAACTAAATATCCATTTACTCTCACATATATATCCAAATTAACCACAGTTCTCGATCCGACAATCCGGACCCTTTAAAAATTAAGCCTCATATTATATTATATTATATTATATATATATATATATATATATATATATATATATATATATATATATATACTTGAATTTAAAACTTTATCAAATGTATTAAATAATATACCAAATTGGAATAGTTGGTTCTATTAATTCTCACATGATTAACAAAATAGAAAATTACTCAAAAATTATGTATCACATGTTAAATTAAATAATATTTTATTATATGACATCAATTACAAAAGGTGTAACTCAATTTTCCTATTATTTAGTCCCACCCAAATTCTGATCTATGCAACTCAAAGCCTGAAATATATATTCACAAACAATCAATTAACTAATATTATCAATAAATAAAAACAAATAAATTTTAAAACTTACAATTGATAATCTATATCGATGATGGCAGCACCAATATTAGCAATACATTTGAATGCAAAATAAGAGAGATTGATTCGAGAACCACAACCGAAACAACTATCAACGACCTTAACTGTCACCATTTTCGATCCTGTGCAACTTTGGGCTGCGGTGCACTTAACTTGGATATTCTTCCCGCAAATGGTACCATTGTTCCATAATGAGTCACCAACAGATGCTACCATATTCCCTAGTGATTTGTTTTTGTAGCATGCCGATGCTATTCATTGATAAAAAAAAATTAATACAAAAACATATTTTGCGAAGAGAAAGAGAAGTGTATTTACGAACATATTTTGTGTAGAAACTCGCTTTGCCTGGTATGGCTAAACTGGAATAGACTAGACTCAAGGCGACTACGAAAACAATGAGATAATAACAAATTTTGCAGCCCATTTTGGTTTCTTGTTAATGTGGAGGATGGATAATATGATCAATCTTTGACCTAGTTTTATAGGGATAAAAACAAGTGTGGGTGGTGATTTTGAGGATTGATATTAACTTTTCTTTTCTTAAGAAAGGAGCTTTATTTTCTTTTAGATTAAAATAAACTTTATTAATTAATTTTGCATATACCTAATCTACCAAAACTTAATTTAGTTGTATTTCTTTTATAATAATAACATGGTGATCAGATTTTGTGTATGCATACCTATTAACATCTATTAAAAAAAATAATATCTTGACCTATATTGTATCTCCACAAGAGAAAATATGATTAGTCTATTTTTTAAATATATATCCAATTTCTATTTTTCAATAGTAAAACCATATAAAAATAGCAATGTTGTATTGTGTTACAAGAATTAATTAAATAAATTACCAAACATCATGATATTTTATATTATAATTTTAAAAGATGTCTTTTCGAAAATTAATAATAAGATCACGTGTTTAAAAAATTATTTAATAACTATTCAATTAAATTATTAAATATTTGATAAAAATGATAATAAAATAGAAAAACAAATCACATAATTCAATAATTATAATAAAACAAAAAAAAAACAATACAAATAAATTAAAACTATATTAATTTGTTGAAGAAGATGAATATGTCAAAATTTATAGTACATAAATAAATATTTTATCCAATATTAGATGATTTATAATACTAATTCTCTAATCTTTCAATTGACCATTTAAATTAACATGCAAAAATAATAGTAAAATGAACATAAAATAATAGTAACATGAAATTTATATTGTTTTATTTGACAAGTTAAAAATGTCCAAACTTAAAATTAGTAAATTTGTATTTTACTGAAGGTGTTTATCATTTTTCTCATCAAATCTTTTAATTGATGTTTTCAAATTATATGCACATTAATCAAATTAAAAGTAAAATAGGCATAAGATGACATATTAAAATATAATAAAATATACTTAATTTAGGAAGATCTTTACCTTACATATTTTACCCTTCAATAATTCCATTATTAACAGCATTCATTCGAAACCACCATTTTTTATTTTTTTATTCGAATTCACATATTTCATCTTATCTGATTTTTCAAAATTCATTATTAATTCCACCTTCAAATTCTCACCATCATTCCCTTAATTCCTCTAATTCAAATTCATATATTCCATCATATTTTACCCTTCAAAACTCTATTATTAACACCACTATTAAATAGGCACCACCATTATCTCATATTTTAATTCAAATTCACATATTTCATTATTTTATCATTCAAAGATTCGTTATTAACAATACTTTAAAATTCGCACAAAGTGGGACTGGAACCTAATCTCGAGTTTCAAATATTAATGATCATTTAACTATTAGACCACTTGTGATTTGATTGTTGAATTTAATTTATAATTATATGTATTTATATATATATATATATATATATATATATATATAATTATTGTTAATGAATAACAAATAAAAATAGAATAATAAAAAAATTATAAAATAGAGAGAATATATAAAATTATTATTTTTTAAATTATTTGGAAATTTAATTAGAGAGTAAAGTGAAAATATTTTTAAAATTTAATATATAATTATATTTTTTAAAATAGTTAATACAAATTGTAAGCACTATAATATTACCACCCCAATCTAATAATTTTAAATAATTATTTTTAAATAAATAAAATTCAAAATAATTAAAATAAATGCCAACCCAAATTTAAAGAATTAATTAAAATAATTATTGTATTAATTAATTCTGATTAATTAATAAATAAAACTAAATAAATATTTGAGATAAATATTATATTCATTTTATCCTAAAATAATTTTATGAGGGCTCAAATATATTAATTAAATAATTTAGAATAAATATGGTATCCATTTAATCCCAAATTAATTATTTATAAAGTGCCAAAATATACAAAAATAAATAAATAAAATAGGCAAAATAAATGTTATGTTTATTAAAATAATGTTGTATATTTTGTAGAATAAAATAAAGCCAAAGAGTAAAAAGAAAAATTAATTTCAATCAAGCTCCAGGGTTGAAAAATGATCGTGATCCAGTGCAGCTGAAACTAGAAGAAACAGCTACAACATACCACACAACCATCCGATGTAGTGTTCACCCTCATCCAATGGATGATCCTCGTCGCATAGGATTGGCCAACGTCGTTAGCCCAGATGTGAACGAGACGTTGACCGTTAACGGTACGCGGACATAACGTCCAACGCTGCGCTCAAACGCGCGTCCATGACCCTATATCGTCTTCTTCCTCGCAAAGAACGGATAAATATCATACGAAACTTTTAATTTTTCAAAAGTGGAACTTCGTTGATACTCAACCAAACGAGGTGATTCAATGGCTAAAATGATCACCATAGTTTGGTGATCATTTTGCTTACGATCATAAACCCAATTATGATCTAAATGGATGAAGACAATCAAAACTAGAGAAAGGTCATTAATGACTTTTGTCCCGAATTTGATTCACTTATATTCTCAACCGAGTTTGGCAGCCTATAAATAGAAATCCCGGCCAAGGTCAAGACAAAGTCAATGATCAGAATCTTAAGCCTTCAATAAAGTTTCAATGAAATCCACCATAAAAAAAATTCAAGTTCTTGAAATTTTCTTGAAATTTTGTGTAAAACTTTAAAGCTCGATTCTAGATCGTCAAAAAGCTTCATAAAGAGTCTAGAGTGTCCTCCAACTCGATATAAGCTTCAATTCACATTGTAATTCAACTTATGAATTGAGATTTCTACATTTTAGTTCGACCAATCTACAATACTGCCCAATTACCTATTTTCTTATTTGAATTCGATCATAAGACCATTTTGGAGATCTCTACCAAAACCAATTGGAACGAATCAAGTTAAATAAAAAAATACCCAAATTTGATTTGAAAATTTTATTAAAATTAGGTTTCGGATCTTGATCTCTAGCTCAAGAGCTCAAAACATCGACTCAAAAAGCTTCCCAGCACATTTTAAATGATGTTAGGATTCTGAACCAATATTAATCAGTTTAAAGCATGTTTATTCAAAAACCAAAATTTTCAAGAAATTAGAAATTTCAATTCTTGAATTGGTTAAAATCGATAGTCAAGCCTTATATTATGTTTGAAATATTCCCAATGAGCATAAGGAAGTTATTGGTAAGCTTCAAATGTCGAATTGAATCTTAAATCTCAAATCCCATTTTTACCCAAGAATTGTCAAAACCCTATTCAACCTCTCCTCGGTTGAATGATACTTCGGAATGATGTCAAACGTGTTCTGCATGGGAGACAAAGCTCTCCATGCTCTTATATCAACGAATGGATTCTCCTAACGAAGTCTTAAAAGCTCCACAAAATTTTATGTCTAAGCTTGAAGGCGACCGAAGATTTTGCCCTAGCTTGGTTTTCGATCTAAAAAAACCAACCCGGCGTCCGACCAAAAAAATTCAGCCTAGCCTGGTTTTCAATAGAGAAAACTAGCCAAACATGTCTTCCGACGGAGAAAACCTGCAAGGCGATTGAGAACATCCTTCTGTGTTGACTAGGCACCCATGCATGTTGACTTTGGGCCGAAACATTCCCAAACCTGGATATCCGACCCATTTCGCGACCTAACACTTGCCTAAGGGCCTGTTTGTTTACGGTTTTTAATCTTAATTATTTTTTAACAATAAGAAATCCTAAACCATTTTTGTTAAATACACGAAAAATATAAAACGATATTAAAATAATTTTAGAATATTTTTCAAAACAATATTTTAATAAAGGTTTGTTTGAATTTATTTTTAAATTCTAACTTCATAAATTGATCTTTTTCAATCAATTTTCTCAATAATTTCGACATCAATAGAATTTAAATAATATTTTGAATGTCAATAAAACTAATACATGTCTAGAGCTTGAAAAATAATTGGTCAAAATAAATATAATAAAAATCAAATTTTCAAATAAATAGTCAAAATTTTATGGAGTAGAGACCATTTTTAACAGACAAGGAAGATATAGCGCGATTTTTTTCGAGTGTAACCAAACATCAAACTCAAAAGAATCTCTAAAACAATGCGTTTATACACATATATAAATATTTTATTGATTATAATTTAAAATCAATTGGAACTAGCCCAAAAGAGAGATTTTTCTGGCCTTACAACTCTCTTGGGAACTAAATTATTTAACTCGAAAAAAATTGGCTATTAAGAAAATATGTTTTTACGTTCCGATAATAGACACATAGGAAAAACATGCCGCCTAAAAGATACATAGGCTTTATCCTAATATATGTTTGGACATATAAAGGGTACATAACCCTAATTATTTTCAAAAGTACATGATAGATGTCAATACTTCTACAGATTAAATGAAAATATTATCGATGAGGAATGACAACTTGTTACAAACCAAATGATGATACGAGAGTTTGAACTAGAATACCTAGGATCGATTCTTCTCTTTGGCAATGAGTCGTCCAATATGACGTAGACATTGTGGAAATAAGAGAAAATTCCTAATATAGTGGATAGATACTTCCCAATTTATGGCGGTGTTAAGCCCCTAATACTCTCTTATGATTCACTATAACAATAAAATCAAGGTTACATTATCTAGACTCGTAGCTTGACATGCCAAGTAATAAAACGTCATCACTAATTCATTATGTGACTACTATATATCTATTATGTGTATGCATTTGTAGACAAATTAACATCTTTGAAATGTTCTCCCTTTAAAAAAAACATTTTGTCATTTATTCTTTATATATGTTTGCAGATCATGTATTTTCTAGATGCCTCATTGATCCCTTAGATTGACTAATTCCGTGAATCTGAATAGAACCATAGGATCTACGAGCTAAATGCTATCATGAGTTTCGTCAACCTCAAAGTTAATAAATCTCGAACAAAATGCTATCATGATGCAAATGCAAAGGAGGTGAGCAAAATCTCTAGAACTTTTTCATGGGAGACAAACAAATATGCCATACCATAGAAGAGTCCAAAACTATCTTAATGATCCACAACAATAATATTTTACATCTCGAACCATTTGTGCAGTCAATGTCGTTAATAAAATTACTACAAGAAGAATTCAGATATACTAAAACAATATCTAAATGCATCATGAGGAAAGCCATCATCGATCTACAAAAGTGGAATAAACTGGAGATAAAAAATGGGGAATCTCACCAACCCCGGCTCCTCTATAATAACTGTAACTATAATACTGGCTCATTTTTTTCTGGCACCAGCCGACACTAAACCATCATCTAAAATTTTAGAAGTAGCTTTTCATCTACGTAAAGGAAATAAAAACACGTCTGGTCTCATTCTATCCAAAACCCTCATGGGACTAAATGTTGAGAATGAATTTACAATATGACAAATATGGTGCATTCATGATACAAGGAAAGAGTATATTTAACAAAATGAAACTATATCTTTTTGTGTATAATCTTGATATTAAAAAATAAGATTAACACAAAATGAAATTAGATCTTTTGTTATGAAAATAGAATTAATAAAATATGGTGAGAATATTTTGGAAACTCTATGAGAGATTTAGACAAGATATTGATATTGATCTAATTGGGACTTATTTAAAGATGCAGTCGGACACTTTAGAAAACCAAGTCTTTTCCTTAAGAGCATCGCTTCCTTGTGAGTTATATATGAGAGAATCATTATAATACTCCTATAACATTCTTGATAATAAAGTTGAGAGTCTCTTATGCTTCGAAAGTGGATGTAGGCCTATTTTGGCCGAACCACTATAAATCTTATGTCTGCGTTCTTTAGTTGTTTAATTTTTTTATGTAATTGTTCGATGATGTTATTGTTTTTGAATAAAAGGATACTTTATCTCCTAGCAACTCAACCACTGGTATCAGAACGAGGTTGTTCGAGAGGAGAGAAAGCTAAAGAGCTTGGATAATCCTTGGAGGGTTCTTGGCACGTTCTAAAGATCTTTCTAAAAGATTTCCAATTTATAGTTATTTTTAGTATGAATGACTTACAATTTTAAGGTAGAAGAAGTACGAGGTACTTGATGTCCAATGAACAAACCAAGAGGGCGGATTGTAGATAAGAAGACAATGGAGAAGGCATATTTGTAAGAGGTAAACAACATCATGAGAAAGAAGGTAAAGTAGTAAGAGTTTTAATTCTATATTTAAGACTAAAGAAAATATGAAGTGCTTTTGGTGTTAAGAGGAATGACACTTTAGAAAAATACTACTTAAAACTAAAGAAGTATACTATAAAAGGTTAAGTTTAGAAAGAAAGAGATGGACTATTGTTGGTGAGCGAGGTATTTTAGTTCTTATGGAATGAGTAAATAAAATAATGTGTATTCTCTACAAGGTAATTCACAAGTATGTTCAGTTATTATCTCTAAGGTAACTCTATATACATTAAGGTTCTAGAATCTGAATCTTGGCCTAAAAGGCTTGCAAGAATTGTGTTAGAAAGGAGTTTTTAGTGCAAAAACATTAATTCGTTGTAGTGCAAGGTATTTCATTATATTCGTTAATGACATTTTGAGCAGACCATGGGCAATGAAGCACAAGAGTGGAGAAATTCAAAAGTTCAAATATTGAAAGACTTTTGTGGAGAATCAAGTGGGTAAGAGAAATAAAAAAGATGAGAACTTACAATGATTAGAGTACGTGAACTTGGAGTTCAAAGAATTTGGCATGGCTGCCGAAATTGCAAGACACTTATTGGTTAAGGAAACGCCTCTACAAATTGGTGGGGAAGAAATGTCCAAAGTTAATTACTTGATCAATAGAAGTTCATCAATTTTTCTTAGTTTTAAGACACCAATTGACGTATGGATTGGTTCATCTAATTCATATGTTCATCCAAAAATCTTTGGTTGTGTTGCATTTGTGCATGTGAATGAAGGAAAGTTGGAACCAAGGGCAAAGGAATATTTATTTATTGGATTTCCATATGATGCCAAAGGTATAGAGTTTGGCTAGAAGAAAGTGGAGATAATGTTATGCTAAGTCGAGATGTAAAATTTGACAAAGCTGGAGCACACACAATGAAGACACAAGTAGTGATTCAAGAGGAATCACAACTCGAGGTGGAGATATGTCATCAAAAAATGCACACTATTAAAGGATAATTGTCATGGGACCATTGATATTTCTTCTAATGTTTGGGAGGAGGATAACATTGGTGAAGATGTATCATTGGCCATGGATGAAAAAAAGAAGGGTACACAACAAGTCTTATAAAAAACATGTATTGATGACAACATTGTTGACATGTTGACAAGGCAATCCTTCAGGCCAAATGACAAGATTTCATTGAGTTGGCGGGTGATTAAGTATTAGCATATTAATAGTTAACACGCAATATGAATGAAATATCAAGAAGAGGAAGACTAATGGTAGACACTTATAAGTTTAGGTGAAGCCATCATGAGAGAAACTCTCAAACGAACCAAAAAGAAATCATCGCATTATCTTTTAATGTGAGAAGATGAATAAGACTTTGAGTGAGATTCCTAGTCATGAAAATGGGGCTAGATGGGAGGCTCGGTCAATTCAAAGGTGGTGATTTAGGTACTTCTTTTGTTATATCTTAATTGTTCATGCATTGTGAATCATAGTTAAGATGAATGAGATGATTAATTTGTCATTTTATTGAGGAGAGGATTTACACCTTGAATGAGATTCTTAGTCATAAAAAGGGGGCTAGATGAGAGGCTTGGTCATTCAAAGACAAATGAGATCATTGAATTATCATCTAATGTGAGAAAATGAATGAGACCTTGAATGTAATTCCTATTCATAAAAAAGAATTAGATGAGAGGCTCGATCAATTAAAATTGAAGGACATTCGTGATTTCTTTCGAAGAAACTATGAAGCATGATGAAAACAATTGAAGACAATTAATGAATCTTGAAAGAATATTCTTGAATTTTTAGTTGTTTTGACATTATTTAAGAACTAGTAGATTACAAGTTAATTTGTTAAAGGAAAAATATACGGTTCAAGTTGGTTGAGTGTGCAAAGTTCAAGGCAAGATGGGTGGTAAATATTTTGCTAGATCTTGCACTTGAGTAAAGATATGTCGCTAACTACCTAATTATTTAAGATGAAATAGACAATGTAAGTTTGTCTTGGGTCTTCTCAGTTTTGATCAATGTCTTATTTTGAGGAATTGGACGATCGATGTTTGTCTTGGGTATTCTCGAATTTGGATAGATATTTGATTTTGAAGAAGTAGATGAGAGAAGTTTGTTTTTGGTCTTCTCGGATTTCGATAAATATTTTATTTTGACAAAGTAGGCGATGAAAGTTTGTTTTGGGTGTCCTCGATTTTCGATAGATATCTAATTTTGAAAAGAAAGAAGGTAAAGAGATGGAGGTGAATCAAGACAAAGACATGTGTTATGAAAAAAATCTCTTTCTCTTCAACTACTTTCTCTTCACTCCTTAGATAAGTTTATGTATTTCCATAATTGGTGAAGATACATTATATGTATATGCCATCTTTCATGATGATGTTGTTCTTGAGGATTTATGTAATCTATCCGATTATAAATTCGAGAGAAAAGAACAAGACAAAGAGAGGAAGACGAATCAAGACAAAGGCAGGTGTTAGGAAGAATAAACTATTTTTCTTCAACTACTTTCTCTTCTCTCCCTAGATACATATGTTTAGGTATTTTCACTATTGGGAAAGATACATGTTATATGCATGTAACATCTTTGATGATGATGATGATATTTTTGAAGGTTTATGTAATCCGTTTGATTGTAAATCTTCATTTTGTAAAAATATTATGTAACTCATTATATTTGATATAGTGGATGATTTAAGTGGTCTAAGAGTCCTATAGTTTTTTACTCTTGTCGAAGGGGTTTTCCATGCTAATGTTTGATATGGGATTGTACATTGAGAGAAGCATAATCGAGCAAAGAGAAGTTATTATAAAGAAGGTGACAATGTAGTTGATATGCTTGTAGTTCTTGGATTTGGGAGCTATGGAGACTTTGCTTGTTGACAAGTCAAATAATAGAAGACAATAGGGAGATAGTTTTTAAATCGAGGTGGAGTATTCAGACTATATTTACAATATTACAAATATGATATATTAATGTTACAAGAAAAATATATATTCAACAAATGGAAGCTATATCTTTTGGTGTATAATCTTGATATTAGGAAAAAAGATTAACACAAAAGGAAATTAGATCTTTTGATATGGAAATACAATTAGGATAATATGGTGAGAATATTTTAGAAACTCTATGAGAGATTTGGACAAGATATTGATATTAAATGTGTAGTTAGACACTTTAGAAAGTCAAGCCTTTGCTTTGAGAGCATCGCTTCCTTATGAGTTGTGTGTGAGCTTTCATTATGAGAGAATCATTGTAATACTCTTGTAATATTTTTTATAATAAACTTGAGAGTCTTTTGTACTTTGAAAGTGGATGTAGATCTATTTTGGCTGAACCACTATAAATCTTGTGTATGTGTTCTATAGTTTCTTTCTTTCGTTTCTGCAATTATTTGGTGTTATTTTTGTTCTTGCATTAAAGAATACTTCATCTCCTAGTATCCCAACACAAAATGAATCATATTTAATCCCTTCCATCAATAAAAGGGGCTCGCCTCTAATACTTTATATTTTTTCTCGACAAGTTTGAACACATCCTCTTGATGGTCTTGGGTGACCACATGAGCACCAACATTCAATATCGAAGGTTAAAAAAGGCCATACCCGAACCTCTCATACAAGACGATGATCATGTCAGATATTTACTTATGTGGTTCCCCCATCTGGGAAATGGCCTATATGGTGGATGATAAACCAATGATTACGCTCATGGGTTTAGAATAGGTCACTTCCTACTATACACGCGACATGTTTAAACAATTTAGTTGTGATAATGTGCCACCTTATTCGGGAAATACGTTGGCCATAGATGCGCAAATTGACCACAAGTCATACATAAGTTATCTAAATGTGGCACAATCTCTCAAAAATGGGAAGCCCAAATGAACGAAAAAATTACCTGACAGATATCATCGAAGAGTAATTCACGCGCTACGAAATGGCTAAAGAAACTTTAACACCTGAAATTGTCTCAATGACTAAATTTAAATAAATGAAGACAACTGTCCAATACATAACTAAACAAATCGCACTAATTACGAGTTCTTTGGCTAGTCAAGCTATAGCCCCACTCGTCGACACAAATGTCAATGATAATGATGACGACCACCCTTGTGTACATAGAAAGATGTTAAGTATTAATAAGAAAAATGAGAATGACAATCATATCCTAGAAGAGACCGCTAATAGGATGTCTTTCCCCTCTTGTAACAAAGTTAATAATATAATACAAGAAGTTTTTTTCGAATATATACTATAACTCTCAGAAAAACCTTTTGCGTAGGTTTCCGTGAAAAGCTCGAGGTTTGAGAAATTTAACCTTGATTTGCGTGTCAAAAAATTTATTTTAAAATAAAACATTATTTTTTTACAAGATTTCATTTATTCCTGACAGCTTTTAAAATTAATTAAAAAGTAATTAATTTCAGGATTTAATTTAAAATAAATCGAGAATTTACGGTAATCAAATCACAATTTTATTTTTTTAGAAATCCTTTAGTTTAAATTAATTAAACATAATTAATTTAAAAGTCGCCAATTGATTTTGAAAATCAATCAAAGTTGGCATACATATACAAATGTATTAACTAGAGTTTTCTTTTAGTTCGTAGTTTGGTGTTACTCGAGAAAATGCTTTCGTGTTTCATCCTCCGTACCCGTTTTAAAAATGGTCTCTACTTATAAAGTTGGCTTTTAAAATCGTTTGTATAACGTTTGAGTTTTAACCAATTATTCTTTCATTCCTAGTCATGCTTCTAGATTTTAGCGTTATTTAAAATATTGAAACAACAATATTTAAAATTCGAGTACTTGTTGTTGATGATAACTATGGAGTATTATACCTGAAGAACATTAATCATTTTAAGGGTGTTAGGGTTTAAAAATAAAACCGAACATACCTTAGTCAAAATATTTTTTGTGGAGATATCCCAAAATTATTTTGAAATTATTTTCTAACTTTTCGGGAATTTTGAAAATGGCTTGGGGTCACAAAATTACAAATATAATTTTGGGTTTTGAAAAGTGGAACCAAACAAAACTTAGGACCAGAGTCTTAAGGCTTGGGTTCGTTTTTATCGGTCGGGATCTAGAGACCCTCAGTCTAGGTGCTAAGGACTCCAGGTCCTAAGCTGAGATTACCAGTATGGGTGTATAAACTCATCGGTCATGGATTAGCCTGGGGCTAAGTCCCTCGGTCGAGGTGTATAAACCTCACGACCTTGGGTTAGCTTTGGGCTAAGTCTTTTAGTCCTGGGTTTAGGAATTCTTGGTCATGGATCGAGATTCCTCGGTCCTAGGTTTGGATCTCTCGGTCCTAGGTTATACCTCTCGGTCTTGGATGAAAATCAGCGGTTGGATTCTTCGGTCTTAGTTCAAGAACATCGGTCAGACCTCTCGGTCTTGTTGAAATTCTTGGTCATAGGTCTCGATCCTAGGTTCGAGGTCCTAGGTTTCGATCCGGACCGAGGATCCTCGGTCGGATCTCTCGACCCTAGACTAACAAGCCTCGGTCCTCAAGAACAATAAGGTTTATTTTTTTAAATTCGTTTTTTTAGCTTGGATCTTTGATCCAAAGGTTTGTGTAGCTTCACTAATATTCCAAGAACATGTTGATCATCATCAAAGTATCAATCAACCTGGGTGATTATCAATTTGTTCAAAACGGAAATTTGGTTTTTTAGTTTAAAGTTATTTTGAAGTGTAAAGAGTTATCCAATAGTTTCCTTATAGTACATTACTTGATTGGTACCAAAATGAGAACATTGTCTACTTGTTTGAACCAATTCAAGAACTCAAAGTTTTCAATTATGTTCCAAAGATTTGTCCAACATCATTACAATCATGTTGGGAAGTTTTCTAGGTTGTGAATCAACGGAACATCAAACCCAATATTTAGATTTTAAAATTTCAAATTTATGTTTTTGTTATTAAGGTCGATTGATCGGTTCTATCTTATCCATATAATTTCTAAATGATCCTAGGATCATTATTCAACCATAAAACACCATAAATAGCAAGCATACAAGTTTATGCAATTTAAAATATAAAAAATTCAAATTCAAATTGTAAATATGAATTAGAGGGTAATTAGATCTTTACCAAGGATTGGAGAACACTCTTTAAACCTTAGGGAAGTTGTTGGAATGCTCAGATCCAAACTTTAAGGTCTTATCCAAAGTTTTCAAAAAAATCCGAAAGTTTGAAGTCTTAATGGCGGATTTTTGAAAATTGACGATTGGAAGGTGGAGAGTGGATATCTTGCCTTCGGGTGGACTCAGGGGCTATTTATAACTTTCCAAGGTCGGTTGATCCATCCAAGTAGACTGAATCAGCCAAAATCTATTTATGGTATTTTGGTTGTTCTTCCTCAAGTTGGTCGGACCCTATTTTTGTAGAAGAAATGATCACCATCGTAGGGTGATCATTTCAGGCTTTAAAACAGCCGAAATGGTTGACTAACGAAGGAGTTTCAAAAAGAGAAGATCAAAGACGGGTTTTTGATATTATCTTTTTGGCGTCGCGTTGGAGACGAAGGTGGCGCTCAAACGACGTCGTTTTGAGCGCGTTTAAGCGTTCTGTTGCCATTCCGTCTAGGCACTGTTGCGTTTGGGTGTTCCATTAGCGTTCTGGCTAGCGGGCGTTAGCCAATCCGTTGTGATGCACGCGCGCTTCTCCTTGGCTATGACGAGCTACGCGGCTACTTCTCATATGATGTCCTATCATTTCACTCTAACATAAACTTCGAAATGAAACACTTCTTGGAAAACGTGGATGGAATTGTCTATTCCGCTAAAAAAATAGTTGAAATAAACTTAAACATGCCAAATGATCCTGCTGATCATCCTAATTGGACAAAGTCTAAAAAAGAATGAACGTCATGAATTAATTGAGTTGTTGACGTTTTTGCCTTGTCACATACAAGGACATGTCATGAATCGACCCTAAGATCATTCATCATATCCTCTTATCTAGATGCTAAGCCCATAAAGCAAGAGCTCAAGCGGATGAAACATGATGTTGTGAACAAAATAAAAGAAGAAGTCCAAAAGCAATTGGAAGTTGGATTTCTCAAAGTAGTAGAATATCCCACGTGGATAGCCAACGTGGTCCCCATTGTATAGAAAGACGAGAAAATTCGTGTGTGCATTGATTATCGGAATTTAAACAAGGCTAGCCATAAAGACCAATTCTCGTTACTTCATATTGATATATTAGTCTATCATACGGCTAGTCATGAACTTTTATCATTCATTGATGGATTCCAATGATACAACCAAATTTAATTGTCCCGCGGGATAAGGAAAATACCACGTTTATAACAAAAGTATATACTATAATGTCATGCCATTCGATCTAAAAAAAAATGTTAATATTTAAGAAATTCATTAATTTTTTAAATATTCAACTTTTAATATAACTTATATCATACACTTTAACTTAACTTAGTATCGGAGTTTATATTAAAATAAATGCTTACTTTATTTGGTCTAAAAACAATCCAAATATCATTATATATATTATAAATTTTAATTTATTTGCTCTTAACTGTTACTCAGAAATTTACAAATTGTTTCTATAAATGAGAAAATTGATGCTGTAAGTTTATCTTCTCAACCGAAAGGGAGCAAGAAAGTAGGCGTGATAAAAATGACATACAAAGGACTTGACGGCATCACCTCCGTCGACATCGCCCGCCTGGGAATACCTTCAACATTAGCAGATGAACTTTACCAGAAGCTTACAGAAATCATCAAGAATTACGGGTCCGCTTCGCAGGAGACATGGCAGCGACTATCCACAGACGTTCTCTCTCCAGACCTCCCTTTCTCTTTCCATCAGATGATGTTCTATGGCTGCTACAAGGATTTCGGACCAGACCCTCCAGCTTGGATACCCAATCAGTAAGATACAAAATTGATTTCTGAAGGACTTGAATGAACTTAAAACCATTTGTCTCTAATCTTTAGGGAAAATTCACGCTTGACCAATGTTGGTGAGCTTCTAAACAAGTGTGGAAAAGATTTATTGGGTTCAATATACAAAGACCCAATTTCAAGTTTTTCTGATTTTCAAGAATTCTCAATCAAGCAACCAGAGGTAAGGTATTTATTTGTTGAATGTATCTTTTTTTTTCTGCATCTTGTTTCATTCTAATCTTAGTGTGTGTTTTTTTGGAGAGAATTAGTAGATTTATTGGAAGACCATATTGGATGAGATGAATGTACAGTTTGCAGTTCCTCCTTACTGTATTTTACAAGAGAGTCCATCTCAGCCAGGTGGTGTTTGGCTTCCTGGATCGCGTCTTAATCCAGCCAAAAATTGCTTGAATCTTAATAGTAAGAGGGATTTGGATAGTATTATGATAGTATGGAGAAATGAAGGAGATGATGAAACTCCAATTCAGAAGATGACTCTCAAGGAACTGCAATTAGAGGTTTGGTATGTTGACACCACAACAGGTTGAAATTTGCAAAGATTAATCTTGGGTTTTCGTTCTCATATATCTTACGGGTTTTGTAGGTTGGTTGCATATGCATTGAACAATCTAGGGTTGGATAAAGGATCTGCAATTGCAATAGATATGCCTATGGATGTTAAGTCAGTGATTATCTATCTAGCAATTGTTCTTGCTGGCTATGTGGTTGTATCTATTGCTGATAGCTTTGCTTCTAGTGAAATCTCGACAAGGCTCAGGATTTCACAAGCGAAAGCAATTTTTACTCAGGTTTTGCTCCTTTTTCGAAGGGATAGTTCTCATTTTTCACTCTCTTTGAAGTGAAGTTGCTTTACTCCATCCTAATGTGCAGGACTTTATCGTTCGCGGTGACAAAAAACTACCCTTGTACAGGTGATAATATGGCCCATTTGGATTTGGACGAGAAAACGTGAACACATTTATGAATATATGTCTGATTAAGTTATGTTTTATAACATTATCTTATCAAAATCAACATTTGAATGAGATAACTGACAAAAAAAAAGTGTTTCTAAGAAATTCTATCAATGTTTTTTTGTCAATTCTGCAGTAGAGTAATTGAAGCGGATGCTCCAATAGCAATTGTTATTCCCACAAGGGATTCTAGCTTGAGCATTACATTAAGAGAAGGTGACATTTATTGGCATTCATTTCTAGACGGGGCAAGAGACTTCAGGTAAAAGCTCCTAGCCGTATAATGTAAATGTACTATCCATGCTTGTTACTTTTATAGCTATCTACCTAAGACCATAACATTTGTTTCTGTTGCAGAGGAACTGAATTTTCTGCTGTAGAGCAACCTATTGATGCATTTACAAATATCCTTTTCTCCTCCGGAACTACAGGTGAGGAAGATATGAATTTATATTAATTAATTATTGAAAATAAGGAAACCCACCATGGTAGCTTAAGTAAAGGTTCTTTCCTAAGAGACCAAACAAGTTATTGAAGTGGGCGCATGACTGTGGAAGGTCGTGTTAGCTTTCTCCAGGGAATAAACCCTAGTTTTCAGAAAAGAAAAATTATTGGATATAAGGAGAAGTCATAAATTAGTATCATAAATGATTCTCATTTTTCTTTTTCTTTTCTAAATATGAATTATTGGACATAACAAGATGGGATCATGTATGTTTTGTGGAATTTAAAGAGCGAATTGAGATTAATACCTCATTGGGTGACTTTGATGAGTTTCTTTTGATTATTGTTTCCATGATGTATTGATTTTTCTTGTCTGTTTGATTAATATGACAAACAATGGCATTCTTTTGTAGTGTTATGTTGGGTGTTTCTCCGTATTTTGTGAGCTTCTCAAAATGTGGTTTAATGAAATTGTTTAATCCTTTCAAAAAAAGAAGAGTAAATTGAGGTAAATTTCTTAGAAAGGAGGCTTGTGCTGGGAAGGGTATTGATTGGTGGTTTATTTTCTTCTTTCTATTTGACAGTCGCATTATGTTTGGTATTATTTATGTCTTAGGTGAGCCAAAAGCAATTCCTTGGACAGTTTCAACACCTTTCAAAGCAGCTGCAGATGGGTGGGCACATTTGGACATTCGAAAAGGTGATATTGTTTCTTGGCCCACTAATCTTGGCTGGATGATGGGCCCTTGGCTAGTCTATGCATCGCTATTGAACGGTGCATCTGTTGCTTTATACAATGGGTCTCCTCTTGGTTCTGGGTTTGCAAAATTTGTTCAGGTGAGACATGCCAAAACAAGATAACAAAAAAAATGCAAGAATATGTGAATTTATGGTTCTTACATATGTGACTGACTAACAATAAATTCTTTATTGTTATAATTCATTTGATTAAACCCATGTTGCTTTATCTAGGATGCTAAAGTAACCATGCTTGGTGTGATTCCCAGCATTGTGAGGACATGGAAAACTACAAACTCTGCAGCCGGTTATGACTGGTCGTCGATTCGGTTAGTTATACTTGTTTTAGTTTTATGTTACCTCTGAACCTTCGTATCTATCGAAAACCTGTCTGGTATTCTGTCTTGAGTTGTATACAAAAATTGGATTAAAACCAAATAGTCCAATTATTTGAAATCCATATTTTCCAAAACAAAAACAGATTATTTGAAAGAATACCCAGATATAAGGTACAAATCTTTATTGTATTTTAATTGTAGTTCTATATTTCTTAATAAAATGTTATATAGAATAAAATCATGAAGAATATTTTGGTATTATAGATTGGTGATGAGTGTTGGATTATAAGCCCCAATTCTGCATCTAATTTTCTAATGAATCTAATGATCTGTTTAGTGATTCTAGTGTTAGTTAGTGGGTGAAATCAAATTGACAATATTTATTATCTATTGTATAAAAATCTTTTCTGATTTAGACAGAACATTTCCTCTGTTTTAAGGACATTATATCCTGGATTTCTGTAAGAAAGAAATGACATTTTTGTAAAAATAAATAAAAATGTGTAGTTGCTTTGGATCCACGGGTGAGGCATCTAATGTGGATGAATATCTGTGGCTAATGGGTCGGGCACGATACAAGCCCATTATTGAATATTGTGGCGGTACAGAAATTGGCGGTGGATTTATTACCGGATCATTATTGCAGCCTCAATCTCTGGCAGCGTTTAGCACGCCAGCTATGGGATGCAATGTGTTCATACTTGGAATTGACGGGATGCCTATTGTAAGCATAATTCAGCTGAGATTTTGATTGAACTGATCTTTACATCTATATATAGGGTAAATAGCTTGACTGATTATAATTTATTCACTTTTTGTTAGCAACCAAATGTCCCTGGAATGGTGGGTGAATTGGCTCTTGGCCCTCAAATGTTTGGATCTTCAAGTACCTTATTGAATGCTGATCATTACGATGTGTACTTCAAAGGAATGCCCGTTTGGAATGGGAAAGTAAGAAAACTGTTAGGCCTTGTTTGATCCAACTCAATATCCCATCACCAATTACCTCATTCAAATTATCAGTCAGAATACCCTCTTCTTTTAAACCATATTTGAAAGGGAAATTTGGTCAAAGATCAAACAAGGCCTTATTATTCGAGATTTTAGAACAATTGCTTCTATTTTGTTCTATGCGTAGATATTGAGAAGACATGGTGATATGATTGAGCGGACAACTAGAGGATATTATCATGCACATGGGCGAGCCGACGACACAATGAATCTCGGGGGTATTAAGGTCTAGTTTTAGTTTTTAACTTTCAAAATTAAATTACATCCAGCTTGTTTGATGTAGGCATTATTTGAAAAGAAGTTTAGGTTATGAAATCAAAATCTTGTTCAATGAAAAAGATAGGTTTAACCAAAAAGATCCAATTTTTTTTATTTCATAACAAAGATTTTCTCCAACAACTTTTTAAGGTTTTGTTCCACTTTTTTTTTAAATATTGGTTTGGTCAGGTGAGCTCTGTTGAGATTGAACGCATATGTAACGGTGTTGAGAGTAATATATTAGAGACGGCTGCGGTTGGGGTTCCAGCTCTTGGAGGTGGACCGGAGAAATTGGTAATTGCTGTTGTTTTCAAGGATTCCGATCATGAGCCAGATTTGAATAGCTTGAGAGTGTCTTTCAATTCTGCATTGCAGACTAAATTAAATCCTTTGTTCAAGGTAATTCATTGTTATTAGTTGTTTTTTTTTCTTGGAAACACGTTTCTTATGGTTTTATTCTTGCAGGTGGCTAACATTGTGCCAGTGCCGTTGCTTCCTAGAACCGCGACTAATAAGGTTATGAGAAGAGTTTTGAGGCAGCAATTGGCTCAAGCGGATTCCAGTTCTAAAATGTAATGAATAAATAAAGCATAAAACTTTATTCAATCCATGCATTAAAATGATTAATAAATAAACCTTGTCTTATATTTTAGCATATATGGAAAGTTTAAATACTATGATGTTCCTGTTTTTATAGTTTTATTATTGCATGGATTTGAGACTATTTGGAAAATAAAATAAAGAAAATAGATGTGAAAGTGTTTTTTTTCTTGTTTTGAATGAGTTTTTTTAATTGATGATTGAAATTACTGGTTTTTAATTCTTTCATTTGAATACTAATTATATTTTTTCAACAATTGTAATTTTTTTCAGTTAATCTACAAAATAGTTATTTTCAAAAAAATTATGGCGGAACTGGATAAGCTGATGAGAGACTTCATCTGGGATACTCAAAGAAGAGGAGGCAAAAATGTCAAATGGGAAATTGTATGTACCCAAAGGAAGGAGGGTTTGACATTAAAATTTGTGTCATATGGAATCGAGCGCTCACAATCAGACATGTATGGGCCCTTGAGGTGAAGACAGATTCATTATGGGTTCTTACGAAATTCATAAAAGGAGAAGTTAGTATATGGACATGCCAAATCAAAAATAAAATAACATGGTCCTTGAAGAAAATTTTAAAACTAGAAAAGAGACATATCAGATGATGAAGTTCAAAATCGGTAATGGAAGGAGAATATTATTCTAGTACGATCCATAGTTAGAGAATAATCTCATAATTATTCGGAAGAAATTTCAATCTATTAGAATCAGAATAAGAAAAATCAGTAATGGAAGAAGAATATTATTCTAGTACGATCCATGGTTAGAGAATAATCTCATAATTATTCAGAAGAAATTTCAATCTATTAGAGTCAGAATAAGAAAAAAATGTCTCTTGTATTCATTTAGAGATATTCAAAAAGGAAAATACAGCTCTATTCTTAAGGGTATTCCAAAATGAGTTAGAATTCTTAATCTCATCAATAATATACAATTCAATGGAAACATTGAATACAAAGAGTTGGGATACTGTTATGAATGAAAAATTGGTGACAAGAAAAGCATGGGAGATTATTAGAACAAAGGAGGTGGTGGTCGATTGACATAAAATAGTCTGGTCTTTAAAGGTTATACCTCGAAACTAATTCATTCTTTGGCTGACATTCAGGAAAAGATTGGCGACAAGAGACAGAATTAAAAAGTATATGAATATTCCAAATGTCAATTACCCAATATGCGCAATAAATAGGAAATCATTGACCATTTATTTGAGGAATGCGCATTTATATCCAAGTTGTGGATTAATTTTGCTCAAAACATGAATATCACTAAATTTCCAGGTACATGTAACAAAATTATAGAGCTTGTAAAGAAAAAGGTTAAGGGAGATAACTTTTATGCGAATGTTTTCAAATACTTTTTTGGAGCTCTGGTCTACAATACCTAGAGAGAAAGAAATACAAGAATTAATAGCACAAATAAGATAATAGAAGGAAAAGTTTGGAATGATATTGTTTCTGATAGCAACACTCTCATACATACATAAAGGGAAATTTCGATTAATGAAGATAGTTGGAAGCTCAGTCAAAGATGGAATATCCGCTATAAAATCGTTACAAGAAAAAGAATGTTCAAATAATTCTTGTTTGATGACTTGTTTATAATTCAATTATTTGTTGTTATGTAATTAATTGTTTAAAACTCATTTAAAATTTCAACAAAGTTAAGGTATATCTAACTTTATTTCTTGAAACTCATTTTCCCTCTTTAGGGGTTTTTTAATGAAATGACACTAAGTCGTTTTTACAAAATAACCTGCTAATTTTTTTGTCTACATTTTTAACGTAAATCTTCGTTTTAAACCTCATCCCAATTTTATTTTTAATCAACGATGAAAACTGATTTTCATTAAATAATCAATTGATTAGGTTCTCTAAAATTTTGATTGCAATTTCTCTGTAAAGGTTATTGACTTAGTTTATAAAGTAAGTATTTATGATTCACCGCTTTAGACAATAACCACCGCCAATAAAAACATCATCGTAGAATCACAGGTAAGACTACAAATTGACAATGATCGTTATACCACTTGAATTCACTCCCTCAAATCTGGTTACACGGCCTGCACAGTAGACGAAAGTGAGTTGCACATACAACAAAAGCATCGTCAACAATTCAAAGCATGATTGATGTTAAGAAAGAGTATATGGATTAGTAGTTATACAATTTATTTAGTTTAGTTTTGAATTATGTATGCCATATTCTTAAGAATAATGTATGTATAATTAAACTATTTCTAGTTCATTTAGATCTATTGATTATTTATGAAAATTTCTATTTCAAACAAAATAAAAGAGTTAATGTTCAGCAATAATAAAATATTATGTTATAATTATACAAGCTTTTAATTTTATTTTCTTAAATGTCATTTTTTACTAATATAGTTGTACATTATTTAAGTCAAAACTATCCAAAACACAATATTAATTGGATTTGAAAATCAATATTCATATATTCAAGGTTATGACACAAAATGACAAGTATCTATCTATATATAATGCTGATTAAAACATGATCTCAGTTTCAAAAAGCAACCAAATATGATGGTAACCATGCTTGCTTGTTCACTGCACAGAGTATCATTGTGATCTCTGTATAAAGAAGAGTTTACTTTAAAAAATAAACCCATTCAAATAAAAAACCTGCAATTAATTGGTCTACAAGGTTCAGTTCAAACTATGAAACATTTTTAAGACCTTGTTTGATCTTGGGTTACTTAAATAATAATCATATATCCTTTCAAGAATCACATCAATATCTTAGTCCTTCAACACAAATGATTCACTTTTTCATAAAACAATATTTTGAATTCATAACCCAAGATCAAACAAGCTCTTGAGGTAATTGGTTGATGATTTAAATGATGAGATTGACAAGGAAATAATCAAACAAGGCCTAAGTTAAAGAAACATTTCTCGGAGAAAAAGAAACAAGAAACATTACCTTTTAGCCATGAACAACAATATCAGGGCCTTTGTATTCTCCGTGGCGCATATACAGATCATCTGGCGTTCCTATAGTTTCAAGCCAAGCATATTCATCTTCCTTCCCTTCAATTTGCTTAATAGATTTTCCAAAAGCTGCATAGAAAACTCAAGAATAAGCCAGTTACTCAATAAATGGTAAATAAATAAAGAGGAAAGAAAGCACCCACAGGAGGTGGAGTAAGGATGGTCACGATAATAAGAGCATTTTCTTCCAGCCACTTCATTATAAGGAGGGGCAAGAATGTCGATTACAGCACAAGGGGTGACTGCGGTGAAGCAATGTACATTCCCCCCACTGTTAGGGTATAGAACCGATGTCTCGCATGGAGCAGTTAACACTTTATCCACACTCAGTTTCGCCAATCTTACTGGAGAAGGAAATAAGTTTCACAATAAAAATAATATAAATAAGATGATAGGAAGGATGCAATTTGTCGGGGAAACAACACAATCTTATACCCTAATCTAAATATACTATTCACTTCCATCGTTTTAAAATTGAAATTGAATCCTGTGTTTGGAAATGTCACTAGAATTGTAATTCCAATGGTGTGTTTGATTGGAGGTGAAATGATATTCAAATTGGAGGGGGTCATTCCAATTATGTTGTTTGTTTAAGAACTTCAAATAAAAAATTGAATTTAGAATTGGAATTTCAAGAAAAGAAGAAAATCAAACAATCTCTAAAGAATTACAATTCTATATGATTTTTTTTTCAAAAATAGAAATTGATATTGTAATTCAATGACAATTATTATAGAATTGGAATTAGAATTCTAACTTCAATTCTCCTCTTCCAAACACAAGACTATGTTTCGATGTGTGTGATACGGAATGGAGACTAAGGTTCTGAAGGGCGAGGAATTAATAGTATTATGATTTGTTATTTATAAGTTGTTAGGATAATAAATATCATCCTATTAAATAGAAAAGATAAATATTATCCTAATAACGTATATATAATAATCATATTGCTCGTCGGTCACGTGTCGTCGTGTGATTGACCCTTTTGAACCCTAGTCTCCGTCCATCATGGTATAATTGGTTCTAATTCTAATTTTATAAGGATTGCACAATTCAATTTGTATGTTTGGAGAAATCACAAAATTACATGCCCAAGTAAGAATGATGAAATTGGAACTTAAAATCATATATATTCAACTACGTTAGAACTATAATTTCAATTCCTTATTTTTAAGTCAACAAACTATCAAAGGATTTGGAATTGAACCCTAATTCTAATTCTAATTCCACCCTAACCAAATATAGCCTAAGTGAAGAATTAGTGGGAATTCAACATACTCATAGTTAAGCATAAGAAATGGAAATCGTCAACCCTAACCAAACATAGCTATATATATAGAAATCATTAACACATTCAATTCCATTTGAATTATAATTCCAATAAAAATCCGTATTTTAAGTCATCAAACAAACAATAGATTTTGAATTGGACCACCAATTCAAATTCCACCATAACCGAACATAGATAAGTACAGTTCAGAGAATTTAGGGTTTAGGGTTTTATCAATTAACATAAATATGTTCTAAACAACATGAAAAGGACTAAAAGCTAGAGCAGTGAATTATATCATACCTTCAGAATGATTCGGTCCCAAATTCCTTCGGACGAAAGCAGGCTCAACCCAATCATAAGCTTTTACATGCATGGTCCCATATAGAACTTTGCTTAACACAGTCATTCCAGGATGATCATGTAGTGGGATAACAGAAGAAGTAGGAAAGCAAAATATGCACATCTGCAGAATAAGATATTCCACTTCATGAAAATCTGGTCTTACTAAATCAAATAATCTAGTAAACTGACAATGAAAAGAACAGCTTACTGTAAAACTGTCGCTTTCATGAATGTCAATGTAAGTAAGCGGTTGAGCCCATCGAGCCACACGATTTAATTGATTGAATCCAAAAAATCCATGACCTCTATCATCCTCTTCACTTTCTTCTTGAAGTCCAACATCAGCAGGAACAATATTATCTGCACATATCAGTCAATAATTCATCCAGAGCCAAACATGAAATTGAAAAAGAGAAGATTATAGCAGCAACATTACAAAGCTGCTCGGGATTTGAAGAAGTTATCTCACAAATCGACCTAGCTCATCTGAATATTAGTGAATTACTTACTTCTTGAATCATCACTAGTATAAACTGCATATGTAGAAGAACCTAAAAGATGAATACTAATTCCATGATAACAGAACACAATCGGAAAAAAAGTAGCAGCAAGACATGGTTTGAGTTGTAAATAAAATGAAGGTTTTATAAAGCAGATAAACCCTAAGACGTTAAGAACAACAACCAACGAGCAATTGGAAGAAGCGAAAAAGGAGAGAATGGTGCAAGAAGAAGATACGTACCTAAGACAGAAGAGAGCTTTTGAATTGATTGAGGAGAGGTAGGAGAGGTTGAAGGCGTGAAAGTGCTTACAGTGAGATCAAACAAAGCTTGAATTGGAGAATCAGAAGAAGAAGGAGAAGTGGAGTAGAAAGAAGATGGAGAAGAAAGACAAGGAAATGCCTTCTTCACCATGTTCAGAAACTTGATTCCATACATGCGGACAAGAAGAAGAATGAAGAAGAAGAAGAAATGAAAGATTAAGCTTTTGCTTATCAGATTTATTGAGAAAAGATTCTGATAGATAAATCTCCGGATGAACTTGCTTTATTGAAATGTTTGTAATACTTACATTTGTATGGCCGTCACCAACCAGAATAGATAGACAGGGGGATGTGAAATTTGATGAAATCACAATAAAGATATGTTATTTGTTATAAGTATCACATAAAATTAAATGCGCTCTACATCATTTTTTTTTCTACCGACAATCGTGAGACGAATTTTATTTTTATTTAAAAAAAAAAAAATTATTTCTCGCGAATGCCGGTTGCGTCTCGCGATTGTAGACATTTCGCATGGGCAAAATTGTCCGGAAAAAAGAAAAGTGTCACCAACACATTTAATTTTATGCGCTGACACCTATAACAAATAAGGTGATCTTTAGTGTCATTTCATTAAATTTCTCAAAATAGGTTTATATACAATTCAATTAAAAAAAAAAAATTGGGTGAAATAAAAATGATTTGGAGTTAAACTTAAAAAATAAAAATAATTAAAAATTTTTAAATAAAACAAATAAATAATAAATAAAGATAATTTTTAATATTTTTTTAATAATTAGATAAACTTAAATTATATTTTAAAAAATTAATAAAATTAAGGGGTAATAATTGTTTTAACTCACATAGTCCCTAAATACCAAAAACCCATTCAAATTTTACAAATCTTATTTCAAACTTTTTTTTCTCTAATATTTGTGATTCTTTACTAAATTTGTGTTTTATTTGAGATCAGGATAGCAATTTTCTATATTTTTATATGATTTATTCTCTAGTGTTGAAAAAATAAAAGATAAATACTAAAATTTTAAGTTATTTTTTATATAAATGTCATATTTTATTCATCGTTGTTATGTAATTCACTTAATTAAATTTTTTTATTTTTTAAATCGGCCATATATAATTTAACACTTAAATTTTTATTTAATTATTTTGATTTTATAGATAATATTTTATATTATTTATAAATTAATATTTTTTTTAGATATAACTCCTTATTTAAATTTATATATTATAAAAATAATATAAAAATACTTTTAAAAAGTTAAAAATGAAAAGAAAATGATATTGATTGTACTAAACTAGATCATAACAATCATGTAATTAAGGGTTGTGATTGGTTCAATTGGTCAATTTATTGACCGAAATCGTTGACGTCGGTTTACTAAATTCAACAGGAATCAGTTCGGCTTTGAACGGTTAAATATTGGTTTGAACAAATTTACTAAAATAGATTAAATATACATCATGAATTCTATTATAATTTTCAAAACACAAATATACTAAGATTCTGATTTTACTAAACAACACACTAAAAATAATCAACAATTTTGAAATTAAATTTGACTCATAATAATAATAATTATATATCTTTTATAGTCTATTAAGAAGTTTTTAAGTTAATAATATTTTTTAATTACTATTATTTTATAATAAATTGCTCATCATTATCAATTTGGAACACTATTAACTTCAATATTTTTGTCAAATTGTGTATTTATGGAAAACTTTTAATGGAAAAACTTCAAACTTATTTTGAGTAAAGATTTACACTATGAACCGTTCGTAAAGCTTTAATAAACCATAGTTAAAAGCATTCATATTCACTGAGTTTTTTTTAAACTTGTGACCAACTTTTGTATAGAATTGAAATATAGGTTTGTTTGTTAACCACCTTATGTAGACTAAAGAAAAATGATCAAATAATCCATTCCTCAAATAATGAAATGGGTTATTAATGACAACTACACAAGGATGATATTTGAAAGTTATTCAAAAACACTAATTTAAGCGATCAACAACCAAAATTACATCAACCATATGCAAACATTACATCAACAACGATCTGAATAGCTTTAAAAGTCGCAATACAATTAAACAAGTATCCATTTTCAAATAATTCGGCACTAAAATTCAACTTTCTCAGTTATATAGAAAACAAATAAGATTATTCCAGTAGCTAATTTCTTCTTACAAGTCAAATCATCCAGCATGAAACAATACAAAAAATATATATTAAGGAAAGAAGAAAAGGACAATTTTTTTTGTCTCAACTTGGAGTTCAAGAAGATCAGTTGAGTTGAAAGTAGAGAAAATGATAACATTAGAAAAAAGAGAACAGTTACTCATTCTTCTTACAACTTGGGTCCACCTCGATCCAAAGTTCATGTTTCGATTGTTCGTAATAGCTACAAAACAAAACAATAGAACAACGACCATATAAACAAACGTAGTCAACTAACATAATTCTTCACCTACAGTTCGTCAATTATGCAAATCAGGCAAGACTAAGTAAGAACAATGTGATTCCAATAGTAACTAAACATAAAATGCATTTGAAAAAACTATTTCATCCATATTTTCATCTTGGTGTGAATTAAGGTGGGATTTTGTTTGAAAACAGTATGTTTTGCCTACATCCATATTCAGATCTACATACAGCTAAAGAAAAGGCGAGGATTGAGGACAATATAATTGCTCTTCCAGCTGGTGACCGTGTCTGATTGAGCTTGATGAGGCTCAAAAAAGTATTTCCCTCAAATTTTGGGATTTATGCCATTATAATATGAAAATCTTTTATTAATACTTGACATAAGCCATTTTGAAACACTATTGTTTATGTTTATGTTTATGTATTATAGACCAGTTTCAAAATTCAGAAACAAAACAAAGAATTGATCCAATTAAGTGTAGATTCCAAATGTTTCAACATACATAAACAATAAGAGCTTGTTTGATGTTGAATTTTTTTATAAAGCTCTTGTTTAATGAAAAAAGTAAGGTTGATTGGGTTTTTAACTAATTGAATTATTATAATGTTCTTTTGTATAAAAGTTAAATTTTATGAAAATAAAGTAAGGGAATTTTAGTTGATGAATTGAGTGATTTAATGGTTGAAAAGAAATAAGATGTGAACCCAAGAAACCCAACATCAAATGATCTCTAAGTGTTTTAGAATGGGGCCTGGATACCATTCTAAAACATCCAAGAATAATATGCATCATGCTTTTCATCTGAACAGAAAGGAAACACACTTACACAATCTATAGGAAACTCTCAATGTCAAGTTCCACGAATGAGCATGGATCAGGGATGTCAAAGTTGCTCAACACCTGAAATAGCAAGTGGTAAACAGCTGAAAATTCAAACTTACAATAATAATGTAAATCCGCACACTAAGTATAGCAGGATGTTCTATAATCATTATTGTCACAATTAATATGCAAGAGGACAGGAAATAAAATGATGTCTTTTAACTTGTAACTGATTCATGATGAGAAACAGCCATTAATTAACAAATTTTCTGAAAATTTATGTACCTCTGGATGCACAATTCCGAAAGTGCCAATACATTTCCCTCTGAAAATGACTCTAGCTTGTCTACCCCTGAGAAACTCGGGCTCCTTGGATATAATAAAAAAAAACATTGTTAAGAAATAACAACACTTAAAATCAGTTTGCTTACTCAGGATCATGCATACAATATATACTTACATCTGCACGTTCAATATAGTAGCCAGTATTATCTCCTGGTTGAACAAATGGTGAACCGACAACTTCCATGATTCTGTCAATAAGACCATGAATGAGCTGCAAAAGGAATCCGTTATATTAGATTCCAGAACAGGACAAGGTTTCTCAGAGAAAGAAAGTGGTTACAAATTATACTATTTTAGCAAAAACTGACATATTAAATAGTAATAACTAATTCTTGGAAACAGTGTTAGTAGAAGTTTTAGAATGACAGATAGATTCAGAAGGGCCAAACTAACTAAATAGTCATTTCTTAAAGGATGGAGTCTAGCATAGTGTACACCCCAGAAAGGACAAAAAAGAATGTTGATAGGACAAATCTAATAGTGTAAAACAGGGTTTGACCAGCATATAAACCTGAAAGGGACAGCACAAGCTTAGCCATATTTCAATTTAATTTGTCAACCTTCCCCAAACTAACTCAATGAGGGCATTTGTAGCAGAATCCTTAAAATGTGTTCTATCTCTATTATAAAGATAAATAACATAAAAGTTGTAAAAAAAATGCTTTATCAAATTCCCTATCCTTATAATTTTTTAGGGATGATGAACAGTGAATCCTTATATTTAGGGATTACTGTAGCATCCCTAAATAATAAAATAATATATTTTCTCTTTCATGGCTAACAATAAATATTTAAATATATATGAATAAGTAATTAAGTGTTTGAGGTGGTTGAAAAGTTGGTTGTTTTAATGAATATTTAAATGATATATGGATAAAGATAAGGAAGCTGATGTAGAATAATTTATATTTTGATTCTCTAAAATATGGATATTATTATTTTATATTATTTTTAGGGATACAAAATAGGGAAGCTGGTACAAATGCCCTGACTTAGGGGCATAATTTGCTTCTGCCCCTAAAAAAATTGTAGTCTACTGCAGAACAATATTGTGCTTCCCTACTAATTGATTATTGTATTGTGGCATTAATACTAGGATTTACGATGTGGTATAGTTTAGAATGAAGAAAGTTATGTTGTACAAGTTGGTAAAACTCAAACAAAGGTCAATAAGTGATGTCAGATGAATATCAATCTCAAATTGATGGTGTGATCTTATAGTTTGTATTTAGATCTATAAGCAAATAAAAACAGACACTTTCAGTCCTCAATTTACTTCAGACAAACACATGATACACAGAAAAACTAGTATATAATACCTCAAAGCCTGAGTTAGCCCCACAGTACAGAGCCCCAAGTCTGCGGATATTTTTTGCACCAACATCTCTTGACTCATCCAACAGTGTTATATCTCCCACTTCAAATATCTATTTCAAATTCATTAAGTTGGTGTTAGTAAGAAGAGAGACAAAAGATTAGCCACGGATAAGAGAAAAATATTAGTGTAACATCAAAATCAACGAGTACTAGAAAATACTCCTAAACAAATATCAAGAGTCATTTTCCATTTCTCGAAGGGAATATTGTAAGATAAGAGATATAGATATAACTGAGTTTCCTTCAGCCCCAAGTTGACATGATAAGAATAAAGAATCACATACATTAAACATGATCTTAAATAAAAACATAGAAATCAACCTGCACAAGGAACTTATATACGAGCAACATATATAATTTGAAGCAACGGCTACACTGAAAATATCAGACTTCCCACTTTGAAGTAACTTATGGGTAGCCTAAATGCCTAATGATAAAGAAAGAGGAATTCACTATCAGCAGAAGAAAATTCAGTCTCATAATAACTGAACATACTTTTATAGGCTTTGGATGATCCTTGTTGTGCCCCACAGTTTTCAATATACCAGGCATGAGACTAGTCCTGACAACCTGTTACAGAGATGAAGTAATTCAGTTATCATATTTCAGTTTTTAAAAGAACAATGACACGTGGAATAATGCTTCCACAAACAAAATGAGCTCAGACAAAGAATAGCATTGTAGATAAAGTGGATAGTGAAATCTAGAACTGTAAGATGGAAACATGTTACAACAACATGTTCTATAAAAGAAAAGAAAAAGGACCAAGAAAGAACCTCAAAATCAGAGGAACGAGGATTTCCAATTATGACAGATGTTGATTTGTCATCTTCCCTGTTTAGCATGGCAAAATTTTCTTTATAGGAGCAGAGTACCCATGTTAACACCTCCGTAAAACCACTCATTGCAATCTGAAGAGTAGATAAAATGGCATAGCAATGTGAAATAGTACATTCCAGATAAAGTTAATATCAGCAGTTAGTTAGAAAAATATCTGAAATCAACTTCAGATCAAGCAAGAAAAACAGGTTGTTATACATAGTCTTATTTATGAAATATGTTATGGGCTAACCATTATGCCAATCTGGTACAAGTAAAACAGAACTGCAATATAATGTAACATTTTACAAATAATTCAACAATCACTTTATCCTATATTCCTATTATAGGAAGCATCTTCAGAAGCAAAAGCTAAAACCACCTTGAGCAAAATAACCATGAAAATGTTGGTTTTTGTGAGAGCTTGTCACATAAAAGATTAAAAAATAATAATAATAATTTACATAAATTATTTTTTTAAAAAGAGGATTACTTCACAGCAAAATACAATACGTGAAGGGTTGTTTTCATGATCAGGTTGAATAAACAAACTCCTAACTTTTGTTTTCAATAAGCAAAAGTTGAATACCACAGGTTCCATTATTCTCCTCGAGAATATTTGGGAAAACGGATTGTGGCCACTTTTATCAAATGATGTTAATTTGACTCCTAACTATTTGTTATGGAAATAATAGGTCAATGACACCTATTATTTGAGCTTCTAATTTATTTAATATTTTTATTCACAAAATCACTTCACATTATAATCCAAAACTCCTTTTAAGGTTGAAAAATAGTAAATTAAAACTTGTCAAGTGAATTTGTCAAGCAGAAACAAAATGTGTAACAAAGTAGTCAACTGAACTCTATTTAATGTTTGAAATAGTTCAGATTCATTTACTTAAAACTTGTTAATACTTGTACATTTAGTATATTCTGCATTCCATATAATACCTATTTTCAGCTCTATCAAACAGGCTTATACTAAGAAGATGTAGAGGCAATAGAAACTATACCTCAGACCTGATGAGATCAGTGAACTGGTTTAAAGGCAACGGCTTCAAAGATGGAGGTATTCTTTTTGGAATCTCATTGTATCCAAATGCAATTGCAACATCCTTTGACATAAAAGTAACAAATAATAACAGTAACTACATGAGCTCTCTAATACAACATTCCATCACTCAGTATGAAGTTCTCTAAACTAAATCATGTCAAATAATACCTCAGCCACATCACATGCATGAAGGATGTCACTTCTGGTAGGAGGTACAGATACCTTTATGTACCCAGTTTTGCTCCCAGAGTAAGAGCTTTCAGCATGCAATTGCATTTTGTTTAACAGGTTAGTAACCTGAAATACAGAGTAGATGTGGTTGATTTAGGCCCAAATCTTCTGGAATCACAAAGACTTCAACCCTTGCACCCGAACTAGGTAACAGGTCATTATGAATTTAAGGAAACAATTCATGATATCATTATGAATTCAAGGAAATAATCAAGATGGCAGAGATAATAATACCTTCTCTGCTGCAAGAGGAACTCCTAAAATATCATTGATGTACTGAACAGACACTTCAGTATGATACAGAGACAGGTCAGGATAAACACTCGATTTCCCAACAGAAGATATCACTTCAACTGGTTCTACTTCAAACTTCCTTTCACAGTAGACTGAGAACATAGCTACCTAAGAAAGAAGTGAGATATTGCAAATGTTAATACAGTAAATGCAGACAAGAAACAAGAAACAAGAAAACATGCATGCTTTAGAACAATAAAAATATCGGGTTAAAGCACGTATTATGAAACATGCATAGTTTGAATTCAAGTCTTACCATTGTATTTAAGACAATCTTGGCCTTTGTCAAATCAGTGGCAGTAACTTCAATAAAAACGTTCCTAGTCTTTAATGTAATTGCAGAATGTGCACTGTTAATAATGGGGGGCAGTGATAGTACCGTTCTGTAGAAAGAATAAAACACAAAACTTAGTAATAAACATAAGTGAAGTGGAAGACTTGAGCAATTTATAAAACAGAGAACAAGAAGTAGCAAAAACAACTTAGATTGCTAAAGAAACAATTAAATCTTAAATATTTATGTGAAGTGCAAAACTTGAGCAATTCATGCAAGATGGTATAACATAAAGTGACAGGACCTAGGGTGCCAACTGCCAACAATGCACCTCAATTTTCTTATGTTCAAACAAACACTGTTGCGAAGGAAAATAAAAGAGGAACTAATACCTGTTTCGGTCATATATAACAGGGTAAACAGGTGAATTCTCAATTATGTGCAAGAACTTTTTCAGCTTCATATCTGACTGTCAAACATAGTATGGTAAATGTTTATCAGAACAAGATGTCATCAAAATATCAAGTACAAGATCAACATATGTGTTGTAGTGCTACATGGGAGAAATATAATATTAGTATGACAAAAAAAGGACAATGTAAGATTAAGGTTGAAGGTGGAAAATTCCAAAGGCTGCACAAGTGATTAACAGAAGCTGTAATTCAGAAAATTGTGCTATGAGTTATGCAGACTTACTTTGTAAAACTCCATCAGTTCATCAGCTCTGAAGTTTTTAACCTAGAACAATACCAACATATACATCAGTTTCAGCACCTTCTCTTTAAGCTACTTCAATGGAGCATAAAAAGAACATAAGATATTGGGAAGAGACTGAACACATGAAAATCATATACTTTTGTCTATCATATACTTTTATGTCCAGAAGAGGATATTATACATTGGTCTTCAGATTTACAATATCAAATGTTTGTCAACTAAATGTGTGAGATGTATTATTAAGGAGAAAGTTGAATCGCATGCCACATTTACTCGGTTTGTTTATAAGAAGATGGGTATAACCTTAAAGATTTGATAATCGATGGGTATCTACTTTAATGCAAGATCTTTTCCAGCTCTTGAAATACAAACATGCATAGTGCTAAATAAGTGTTTAACATCCTAGATGTCTTTTTCTGGTGGTTCTTATCATCCATTATAGCTTGGGGGGTTAAATTGTGATTAAGGGAAACATAAACAATGGAAGGTTTTGTTGTATCTTGTGATAGAAAGTACCAATGAAATCAAAGATTTGTAAGTAAGCAAGAAAAATGACAGGTGATTAGATAAAATTGATGGAAAAAAATAATGAACATAGAGCAATTCAAGAAGCAAGATGCATGACTCTTGTTCAGTCCATTTTTTTCACAATTGAAAAACAGCTTTCATGTTCATGAAGTACTGGTTCCCCCCTGTAAAGAACGATTGAGACGGCATAATGACATCAATAAGACATAGTGTCTTCGGAGAATTAGGTTACATGCTTAAATTTATCTTGAATGTTGTAAATCATAAATGAAAATTATACTATTGGTGAACATAGGAAACAATTCCACATAAGCTAAAGAAATAATTGTAAGGAAAATGTTTCCTCAATAAACCTCATTACATAGGTATGTATGTTACACTCAAAACTTTCGGACCAAATTTTGAAACAATACCTGTTTTAGAGGTACAAAGTTGATGTCTGACGGTGGCAAAGCCTGAACAAAAGGGAAAGAATATTAAAATTAACTAAATGCACAGATCCATATTATAAATCATATTTACCAGTATATACTATCCAAAGGAAACAAAACAATATTCTACATTTTCTATTCAAGTCTAACATGCTGGTCCTCTAGTTGAAGTCCACAAGAAGCATGTCTACAAGTATCAAAGAAGCAATGCAACAACAATACTTCAACAATCTAGATGTATAATAAATTATCGATTATTTCTTGATTTGCAGAGTGTCTTAGAACTGAATTTCTCAAACCATGGATATATACCCAAGCTAGAACTCTACGAGGTTAATCGAGTAGGGAAACAGCAATATAGCTAATTAATATAAATAAATTAGTAAGTAAAACAAATGCATTTTTTTAGCATGGACAGTACATGCAGACAAATGCTAGTTAGGCAGATGATGATATAGGAACACACATCCAACAGCTATCATTAATATATGACTCAATGACATGAAACCAGTTTATCCAAGTCTAAAATCACATCCATTAAACTTACAACTCTAGTGGTTGGCTAGGCATTCATTTAGAAGAATGTATGTATCAAATGTAGATAGACAGGGCACTAGGTCATATTTAGTTTCTTCATTTTCTTCTCTAACAGAATTTCAAACCTAAGAACTGAGTAAACCATTGTAAAAATGATTAATAAATTTGTTGAATAAAATGTCTTCCAAAATCCTAACCCTAAACCCAGATAAAAAGTTCTGCAATCTTCATAAAAAAAAAATCTTGTTTACAGCTCCCTCGTCAGTCATTTAATATTGGATCTTCATTACGAGCCACAATGCAGCATCAGCACAATGAAAAGAAAAAGTTATACAGTGCAATGCACTGATTTATAAACCCATGCTCACTCACTTGTACAGTTGTTGCTCATTTTAACTTAAGGTTGAGATACAATTTGTGGAATCAGTTCATAATGCATCAGTAGGCAGGTATAAGAAAACTGAAGTAAAATCAATTATTGTTGATCCGGTTATCTAGGCAATGCTTGAGTCATTCAGTCTCAACAGCAGTGAGGAACTTTCTATTTGAGGATGTTTTGTGTGTGGTAGGTATATGTTATTTCGAATTTGAATAAATGGTATCGATGTGAGCTAAAAAGTGGTTCAGGAATTGAAACAGAACATTCAACATCATGCTGCTTACACAAACAGTTTATGTTCTGTGTCTAGGGTGTTAAGCTTGTTTTGTTGAATATTCAAAGAAAATGTGCAAATCTTGTTTATCAGAGTGTAACTCATACTAGAAACAGTTTTTTTTTTAAGAATTATATTTTGTGGGAAAAAATCATTTGCTAATGCATTCATGGTCTATTCTTTAATCTTCCAAGCTAAATGGTAAGCATACCTCATACGTAAATGGCCCTTCAATGGTGTCCAAGTCATGGGTTCCAATAGAAACAAGAGTTCTCCGTCTAAGTCAACAATAAAAGTATTAATTGAGATAAATTGACCAAAAAGAAAAAGTAAGAAGAAATAGGATAAAAATATAAAAAATGTGAAGCGAAAAATAAAATAAAATGTATATGACTAACTCTTGGAAGCAATTAAATCAATTGCACTTTGACTAATTTCAATTTTCTTTCCTTATTCATTTTTTTACAAACAATAAATACAGAACAAACAGCACTTTAATGAACATTAAATAAATTCTAGACAAGGACATTTTATCTGACACAGTTATGCACTTGTTATGTTCAATGTGACATCTGATGTCAACCAAAACATTCATTCACAATCATTTCTGATGAAATAAAGCGAAAGATTGAAAAAAAATTTAAAATAGCTATCTAGGCAGCATGGGATCCAGAGGAATGTAAATATTTCAAAGAGAATGAAACTCTGTGAGTTTACCGTCCTTATCTTTTTCTTTTTAAACTTTTTACAGGCAAAGTAAGATACAAATAAGCGTAAAAACTTAAAAGCTTGGTCTGAGCAACCAAGGGGGGAGAAAATAGCAGATATAAAAGTCATCAGCAGATCCAAAAAAAACTATAACACATCCAAGAAACAGAGGGAAAAACGGGTCTCTATGCAAAAACTAAATTGACTGCCCTTATTCAAGAAAATAAAAAGTGAACCTTTCAAGCCTGAAAAAAATTATGTTCCTTAGAAAAATCCTTCTCTTCGTCTCATTAAAGAGGAACCACATAACACACACAAAAAAATGCTACACTTTCTCCTCTATCCATTCTCCTTCAAGCACATTTTCCAGATCCCTAAGTTTTCCCTAAAAATGGATTTTTATTCACATTATTAATATTTATGTACTCGAGAATAATACAACAAGATACTAAGTCATGCTCACTATGGTTCCATCAAATGCACCATCACAGTGTCATGAGTTATATTAGAAAAAGCATCGCTATCCGCATGATAAACATCCATGAACAGATTATAAACAAAACAAAAGCTTTCAATAAACCAATACATATATATAAATGACCACTTAATAAATACATACAGTCATCTGCCTTCAATTATACATGTTAAGATGGAAGAAAGCAAAAGTGAATGAGTAGTTATTGATAAAGGAAGAACGTCAAACTGCATGCATGAAAAACAAGTTTGTATGTGGAAAAAGCTACCTGCAAATGTTCTGATGCAACCGATCCTGAAGTTCAATGAAACTGTTGTATCTCACTTCATCAAAATGTACACCTCTTAAAACAGCACAAACAATATGTGGGCGGATACTTTCTGTCTGCACATAGAGTGATAATTAATCATCTACCAAATCCTTTTAGCACATTAAGATCTAGCTAGATAACCAAAAGCTTAGAGAAAACCGTACCTCAGACTTTACATGCATTTTGAGCATGGATTCCACACTAATATTTGCTAACTTGTATGTAGGTATCTGATCGAATCCAAGGAATATCCGCAGGGATTGCGCAAGGCCTTCAAGGCAAAGCAAATCATATCTGTGAATCAAATAAATAAACCCATCATCAGAGTTACATACATTCGGGAAAATATGCATTTCCTCATTTTTATGAGAATTTAACAAATAAGCAACAAGGAAGATAACCAAAAGTATGGTCCAGTAACAATTCAATAAAGCACCTGTTAGCAGGAACCTCAATTTTGTATATGACTTCCTCATCATCAGCTGATTCATCATCTCCTTTTAAATTCCTCTCTTTTCTAATAATTGCTTTCTCTGTAGTCTGTATATGCAAATATGTAAAATCCACATCATATACACAAAATGCAAAAACAACTTTAAAGATAAAAAATGGCATTAGTGCTTACAACATCGTCGAGCTCAATTCCAAAACTGAAACACAAGTCTTCAAATTCTTCTTGAGCTATAAAAGTAGAATATATCAATGTTATTACCGATTGAGACGAGATTTATGCAAGAAAAATCGCAAAACATTAGATGAGTCCACCACTTTGAGAAATATAGTCAAACTCACTGTAAGTGTGTCCAAGAGCTTCGAAAAGACGGTCTCTTCCAACACTGACCGTAGGCATGGCGAAATTGAAGACTTCGGCTCTCTGAATAAACCTAGTACCTTAACTTAGAGTTTGATCGGACTGAGTTAAGGAAATGAGGGTTCTTGCCCTTTTATCCACACGCAGATGTCCTCAACTCTTTCTCTTGTTGCAAAAAGGCCTCTGAATATTTTTTCTTATTTATTTTAAACCCAAACATTAATTTGTTTTTATTTATTTATATTAGATAATATAAAATTTTGGTGTTTACAACTTCATTATTAAAAAAATATTTAAAATATACTTAAATGTGATGTAAAATATGAAGTAGTTTATTTTATTTCATTTTTTTAATTGATTTTTATCCTCAATTTTTATATTGTTTATTATTACCTTTTCTAGTTAAAATTTAAAATTTTCGTTTTTTAATTAATTTTTATTCCATAATTAAAATTAATAATCTATTATATATTATAGATAACTCGTAAGTCAATCGTACAAGTCAACTTTAAATTATATCGATTAATATACAACATTATAAATGTGAATTACAATATGAAGTGGTCTAATTAAAATTGTTATCATTTATCAATAAAAATTAAAGTTTGAATTTTGTCACGTATAATTTGAGATATAATAAAATTAATATAATATGATAATATTTAGATATTTGAAAAGATAATGACGAATCAATTGTGTTCAAATATTCAAAAATATATGTAAAATGACAAAAGTTGAGATAAACGTTATGTTATATATAAGAAGATAATGAGTTTATTTGTTAATGTATTCTAAATAAAGTAAGAAGTCGTAATTTATTAACTTTTTGGAGTAAGGTCATTACTAAGTCAATATTATGTCTAGTGTATACAAATATGATGATTGAAACAATTTTGCATTCTTTTTATTTATATAAATACATTTTTTATTGGACTTGGTTATATGATAAAAATAAATTATTTATCTTAAAAGTGTTAAATATTAATAATAAATATGAATATATATTTTTTTAAATATTATAACATCTAAATGGGTTTGGTTCAATATTCAAATATTTGTTATACTTTATTATTTATTTATTTATTTTAAATTACAATAATTAATATCATAATTACCAACTAATTACGATTACTTATGATCAAAACATATTTAAGGTATTGTTAACTCACATACTAGATGTGATAAATCTCAACCCTAAACAAATCGAGGTGATGAGCACTTGGATATGAGAATAATATACCTTAAAAGCCTAATCTCGCAATTAAAAACAAAATGGAAGTTAACTTTAGGTAAATTATCATTGTTCAAAATAAGAAGCCTTATAAAGATTGATAATTTTCAATATAATTAAATAAAAGAGAGGAGGGAATAAAAGAGATGATGATATTTGGTTGTTTAAAAATTGAGAGAGTGTTTATATAAGATTTTGTTCTTAGAAAAATATTAGATGATATATTTTAGTGTTTTATTACTTAACTTTAGATAACTTTTTTTTAACAATCTTGTAATATTTTATTTTAAGCACATGTTTATAAATCAGACGGAAAATTATCTACCTTGATAATAAAAAATATTGGCGTCAAATTCTACCTCACCCATGTTATAGATTACCATTAACCACAATCTTCTTAGTCTTTCATCTCACACACATAAATATATATTTTCTTAAAAGATATATTTTTTTTTTTGTAACATCTACATTAAAACTATATTAAAAAAGATTTAATAACTTATTAAATATATTTATTTTATTTTAATTAATTTAAATTCAAGATTAAATTAGATAACTTACAAATTAATAATAAAAATAAAAATAATTATGTATATAACCAAACAATAAATTAATAGAGTAACAAAATTATGAACATTAATAATATATTTTATAATTTTATTTTAGTTATGACATATTTCTATTATCTTAAAGACTTTAATATTAAAATAAAATTTTAATGATTGTACGGGACATTTTTTATTTTAATATTATTTACATTTGTATATTTTTTATTTTTTATCCTATCTCTAAAACTTAATCTTTCATGAATATTCTTATTTCTAATAAAATATATATTTCTTTTTCAATAATTATGAAAGATTAAAATTAGAAAAAAAATATTAATTCTTTTTACATAAAACTTTTTATTTCTATTTTTTAATTATTATCTTATTTAAAAAAAATATTATATATATTTCAATTAATATATATACACATATATTTAATTCATTAATATAATTTACTTTTTATTATTTATATTATCACTAAATTCTTTTTTATAAATTAATAATATAATAATAATTATTTTTAATTTTAAAAATAATCAATTCTTATAGTAACTTTCATTTTTGATTTTTTTATTAATATTTTTAATTACCATTGTTTTCAAATTATTTTAATAATAAATATACAGTTTTTTAAATATTTTTTTTAAATATATAAATATAATATTAATTATATAATTTATTTATTAATTTTATTAAATAAATTAGAAAGAAATATAATATTTTAATTATTAATAAAAAAATAAAATATATATATATAAACTTATAAAACATATTTTTTTCTTCTAAAATTTTAACTTTTTATTTTAATTTAATATAAAAAATAATTATAAGTTCATACAATAATTCTATTTTGAAAAAAATTAAAGAGAAACTAATAATAATCTTATATTATTAATGTTGAAAAATTACAAAAATCATAATTTAGAAAATTAATTTAAAAAAATGAATATTATAAAATAAATTGATATTTATATTTTATAATCTTGTTAAAATTAAAATAAAGTTTTAAAATAATTCTTAAAATAAAATTATAATTTTTAAATAATATATTATTAATATATAAATAAAAATTTAAAATAATTTATGTTTTTACATATATTTTATAAATTTAATAATATTAAGAAAAATAATTAAAGAAATAATTTATAAAAATAATATATATTTAATATTTGAATAATGAGAATATTATCTAATTTTATATATTAATATGTTTATAATATTAAATATAATTATTGAAAATTATTTAATTATATAATTAATTATATTTTATAATAAAATTGTTTAAATTTTAATTATTTAATGATTAAAAATTTTCAAAAATTTTTGAAAAAAATAAATTTTCATTATTATTATTTTTTATAATATATAAAATAGATATTAAAAGAATTAAAAAAACTGAAAATTTTCGATATATAACTCTATTTAATTTAATTTAATTTATTAAAGGTAGAATCATTCTATTGAAACGATGATTACATGTTAAAAAACTATTTCAATTATTTCTTATTTTTTATACATAATTGAATTGTAGAGTGTGTATTTATAAATTAATTTAATTTAAAATTATTTTTTAATTATTTTATTTTTATAAAAATAAATTTTAGTTGATTTAAATTACAATATTTATAAGAAATAATATTTATTTAAAATAACTATTTAAATTATTTATAATTTATATTAATTTAATTTTTTAATATTATGTTTTAAAATTATAATATAAAATATTGTTTATTAATTATAATATAAAATATTATATTTTTAAACAATATATAAATAATAAGATTATAAAATCAAAATTATTAATAATACTTTGAATAAATGTTGTAATTGTAATAAATTCATATAATTTTAAATAAATAAAATATATAATTTTGATTATTTTATAAATGATTATTATTATTATTTATTTATTTTTATATTATTTTTGAAAACATAAGGTTTAATAACCATTATATGTTTATCACTATTTATTTTTTATAATTATAATATTATATAATATATATTAAATAATTGAAAACTTTTAAAAACTAATAATAAATTGAAATTTTATAAAAAAAACAAAACTATAAAATAATATTATTATATTTTTTTTAAATGAAAGTTAAAAATAAAATTTTAAAAATTATATTTAAATTATTACTATTTCTTTATTCTTTTTAAAATAATTAATATTATAAAATATATTACTTAAAAAATATACAGATAAATTAAGATAATAAATATTATGATTTGAAAAAAAAATATATTTTATCATAGTTATTACAAATCTAAATTTTTAGAATTTATATACATAAAATTATTATTATATTATTAATTTTTGAATTTTTATTTTATTAAGAATTCTATATTAATTAATAATATTTTACTTAAAAATAAATAAATATATAATTACTTACAGAAGTCAACTATACATATAAACAAATCAATAATAAAAAAATTATGACCAAATTATTTTATGTTTTAAAAAAATAGACACTTTTTTATATTTAAAAAATATTATTATATTAATGTTAACAAACAAAAATAACTTTTATTATGAATTCTATATTAATTAATAATTTTTAATTTAAAAATAAATATATATATATATATACTTTTTATAATAAATTTTAACCACAAAATTATATTTATTTATTTTTTATTTAAACTAAAGAATAAAATTAATAAGTTTATGTATTTTTTATTAAAAAAAATGTTAATTTCTAAATATTTATTATATTATAATAATATTTAACATTATTTTCATTATGAAAAACATGTAATATTAAAATTAATAATTAATAAAATAAGAAAATAATATTTTTTCTCTATTTTTTATTTAGAGTTAATATTATAAACATTAAAATAAATTTAATATTATAATTAAAATGAAATTAGTTTTTAAATTTGGGTAAAATTAATGTTTAATTAAAAAAATAAATTATTGAGTTATATATTAAAAAATAATAAATTAATAATAAATTTAAATTTTATAAAACATTTAATTTCTAAAAAAAAATTAAAAAAATAGTATAATATAAAAGTTATTAAAAAAAAAAAACTATAAGCTCATAAACTATCCATCCATGCCATTATGTTTAATTTTTCTTTTATTCTATTCACGTTAAATTATTGCCATGT
This sequence comes from Impatiens glandulifera, assembly GCF_907164915.1. NCBI lineage: Eukaryota > Viridiplantae > Streptophyta > Magnoliopsida > Ericales > Balsaminaceae > Impatiens > Impatiens glandulifera. The sequence continues at coordinate 25,337,988 of NC_061864.1, forward strand.
CATTATACCGATAAATTATTTGGGATAAATGTTATACTCATTTATTTTAAAATAATATTAAAAAAAGAGATTAAAATAAATAAATTAAGTTGAAATGGGTTAACCATTAAATTTTAGGTTGAAATACTATACTAATTTTTATATTTCAATATCCATAAGTTTATATATTGTCTGGTTGTCGAATTATAGGATTGGAAATTGATTATAAGATCATTTCTAAACCTTTTGTTTTGGTTAGAATCAAACAATCAACCTTAAACAAAAAACCTAAATTTAAATTTTGAAAATCAAAAAATCGGGTTTGTTATTCTTGGGCTAATTAATCCTCAAAAACATATTCCCAGAAAACTTCCCAACATGTTTATAATGATGTTTGATATCTGTTTGGATCATGTTTGATAAAAATCAAAATTTTCAAAATAATTGAAAATTTTGAGTTCTTGAATTGATCTAAACGAACAGTCATTGTTTATGTTTTTGGTATCAATCAAGTATATGAAGTATAAAGAAGCTATTGACAAACTATTTACACTTCAAAACAACTTTAAAACCAAAAACTCGATTTTTGGTCATATACTATTTTAAATGAATTGATCATCACCCAAGTCGATTGATACATTGTGATAATGTTCTAAAAGTTCCTGAGAGCTTTGTGAAGCTACTCAGGTCTTTGGATCAAAGAATCCAAGCCTTCATCAAAATTGTAGAACCTGCAATTTTGATGTTCTTAAGGTCCGACCATGACCGAGAGGTCCAACCGAGGTTCTTAGTTAGGACTAAGAGGTTATACCGATGTTCTTCATCAAGGACTAAGAGGTTTGACCGATGATTTTACATCCAAACGAGAAGTCGAACCTAGGACAGAGGAGTCTCGCACTTAACCAAGAACTCTCGAACCTAGGACCTATGACTTCAACTCAAGACCGAGAGGTTCGACCTGGTAGTCAAACATAGGACTGAGGAGTCTTGCACCTAACTAAGAACTCCTAAACCCATGACCGATGACTTCCACCCAGGGTCGAGGGTTCGACCGAGAAGTCAGACTTAAGACCGAGGAGTCTCGCACCCGACTAAGAACTCCCGAACCTAGGACCGATGACTTTCACCTAGGGTGATGCGTCCAACTAATTATTCTGACACCCGACCGAGAATTCTAGCTAAGGACCGAGATGCCTTAGCACCCCAAACGAGGGGTTTCCGCACCCCGACCGAGGATCCTGAATTCGGGCCGAGGGGTCTCCGATCTAAGACCGAGGGCTCTTAGCCCCTGACCGATAAAATGAACCCAAGACATAGGACACCAGTCCTAAGGCCTATTTGGTTCCCATTTTAATATTCCAAAATTATTTTTATAATTTTGGAACCTCAAACTATTTTTTAAAAATCCTGAAAAATTAAAAATGATTTCAAAATGTTTTTGGGATATTTATACAAAAAAATGTTTTGACAAAGGCTTTTTTAGGATTTATTTTTAAACCCTAATGCCTTTTAAATATATATTTTTCAATTATTTTTCTCCTTAGTCGTAATCAGCAACAAGTACCAACATTTAAATAATTGTTGTTACAATTCTTTAAACAACGTTAAAACCTACGCATGCATAGAAACAAAACAATAATTAGTTAAAATAAAACTTTATACAACCGATTTTTCAAAAGAAAAAATTATAAAGTAGAGACCATTTTAAATGGATATGGAGGATGAAGCACAAAAGTCTTTTTTCGAGTATCACCAAACTACAAACAAAAAGAAACTCTAGATAAAAATACGTTTTAAATAAATAATATTTAAAATAATTATCTTGCCGAAGGATCTACAAGAGATAGGTGTTGGGCCTTTGGGTCCAGCCCAATCAGGAAATTAATTAAATGAGCAAAACCTAAGAATGTTACTCATTCTATCACTTCTAGAGAGAGAAGATTTTCTGCAAAGAAGAGAAGAAGCAGAGGAGAAGAAGAGAAGAAGGCAGTAGATCTCTTACTTTTTCACCTTCAGGTTCCAATTTCTTGTTGTCTTATATCTAGACTAGTTTGAGTCTAAATAAAATTGGTTTTCTCTGTTTGTATGCCTCAACTTTGGGTTTAAAGTTGAGAAGAACATTTGTATCCGTTTCTTGTTTATAGTGAAATTTGCTGGGTGACCCCGTGATTTTTTACCCTTTAGGTTGAGAGGGTTTTCCACGTAAATCTGGTGTTGTTTTGTTCTATGCTTGATCTTCTGTTTTAGACTTGGATAACATGTGCATTTACCCATCTCACATTACTAGATTACAGTATAAAAGTAATCTTCATTTCAAAATTCCCAACAAGTGGTATTAGAGCTGTTAGGTTTATTTTGAAGAGTGCTTTTGTAGGTTGAGATGGAAGGTAATAACACAATGATTCGGTTGACAAATAATAACTGGCTGATTTGGAAATCCAAGATGGAGGATATCCTTTACTGTAAAGACTTGTATGAGCCGGTTGAAGGAGATAGTGCGAAGCCAAAAGATATGTCTGACGGTGATTGGACAAAATTGAACAGGAAAGCAGTTGGCACAATCAGACAGTGGCTTGATGATAGCGTGTACCACCATGTAGCAAGTGAGAAGAGTGCACATGAGTTGTGGAAGAATCTGGAGTCATTGTATGAGCAGAAAACAGTAGGTAACAAAGCATTTCTAATTCGAAAGTTAGTAAATCTGAAATTCAGAGAAGGTGCAGGTGTTGCTGAGCATTTAAATGAGTTCTAGAGCTTGATTAATCAATTGTCAGTGATGGAGATGACCTTAGAAGATGAGTTGCAAGCTTTATTGCTCTTGGGATCATTGTCCGACAGTTGGGAGACATTGGTTGTGACAGTCAGTAATGCAGCTCCGAATGGTGTTCTTACTATGAGTATAGTTACTAGCAGCTTGTTCAATGAGGAGACAAGAAGGAAGTCAACTAATACAAATAGTGCACAAGCCCTTGTCACAGAGAACAGGGAAGAGCTGAATACCGACAACAATCAAGAGGCCATAGCAAGTCCAGAGGCAGATCAAAATCTAAGGGAAGACAGTGTTATCACTGTGGTAAAGAAGGTCACATAAAGAAAAATTGTAGAGCCTAGAAAAGACTTCAGAATGAAGATAAAAATCAGAAAAAAGATGATGAGATCAGAAATATCACAGGCACAGTAACTGCAGATGATGTAGTAATTCTTTCTTGTAAAAAAGAACAATATCTACATGTAGAAAGTCACCAAGGAGTTGAGTGGATAGTTTATACAGGTGCTTGCTATCACGCTACACCAAATAGAGAGTTCTTCATGACTTACAAGGCTGGAGATCTTGGTACAGTGAATATGAGTAATACTAGTCACTCGAGCATTGTGGGTATTGGTGATATTTGTTTGCAGACAGAGCTGGGACATCAGTTAACACTGAAAAATGTGCGACATATTCCTGATTTGCATCTAAACTTGATATCAGGTGATGCATTGGATAAAGATGGATTCAAGCATTATCTTAGTAGTGGAGAATGGAATCTCAGTAAGGGATCAATGATTGTAGCAAAATGGAAGTCATGGCACTCCTTATACCGAACCCATGTGAAGATACTCAAGAATGGGTTGAATGCAGTACAAGCTGAAAGCTCTTTAAATCTGTGGCATCAACGTCTCGGCCACATGAGTGAGAAAGGGTTACGAATTCTGGTGAAGAAGCTTCACATCCCCTCAACCAAAGATGATGTTCTGGATCTATGCGACTACTGCCCATTTGGTAAGCAACACAGAGTCTCTTTTAGTCAAACATCAGAAAGGAAACAGAATGTGCTGGACTTGGTTTATTCTGATGTATGTGGTCCTTTTGAGGAGGAGTCATTGGGTGGCAATCGATACTTTCTAACATTTATTGATGATGCATCTAGACAGGTGTGGGTTTATTTCATGAGAACGAAAGACCATGTATTTAATTACTTTCAAGAGTTCCATGTCATGGTAGAAAGAGAGACAGACAATAAGCTGAAATGTCTTCGCTCTAATAACGGGGGAGAGTATATTTCCAAGGAGTTTAAAGCATATTGTGTAAAATATGGAATTCGACATGAGAAAACAGTGCCTGGAACTCCACAACACAATGGTGTGGCTGAGAGAATGAATCGCACCATTGTAGAAAAAGTGAGATGCATGCTGAAGATGACAAAGTTGCCAAAACAGTTTTGGGCAGAAGCAGTTCGCACAGCTTGTTATCTCATAAATAGGCCACCCTCTGTTCCTTTGAAGTTTGAAATACCAGAAAGAGTATGGTCTAAGAAGAATATTTTATACTCGCATCTAAGGGTGTTTGGATGCAAAGCATATGTGCATATTTCAAAGGAGCAAAGATCCAAGTTGGATGATAAAGCAGTTCCATGTATTTTCCTTGGGTATGGAAATGAGGAATTTGGGTACAGATTATGGGACCTAGAAAAGAAGAGAATTGTTAGATGCAAAGATGTTGTGTTCTTCGAGGGTTAGAATGGGATAAATCCAGAAATTATTGAGAAGTCAGAGAGAGTTGATGAGTCCATAGAACTCATACTAATTCCTTCACATGTATAGTCAATAGTAACAGATGAAGATGAACATAATGAAGAAGCCATTGAGGAAACCTCTGACATGAATGGTAGTAATGATGATGAGACTGTTTATGATGTTCCTGAGCAGGGGGAGCAACATCATCAAGAGGAGCCAGAAGAGCCCCCATTAAGAAGGTCTGAAAGAGAGCATCAACCTTCTAAAAGGTACCCTTCTTCAGAGTATATACTATTGACAGAAGAAGGAGAGCCAAAATGTTTTCAGGAGGCACAAGTGCATAAAGACAAAGTTAAGTGGCAGAATGCAATGAAAGATGAGATGAAGTCATTGCAAGAAATGGGCACATATGAGTTGGTGGAACTTCCTAAGGGCCGAAAGGCATTGAGAAACAAATGGGTGTTCAAGCTAAAGAGAGATGAAAATGGAGAAATTATGAAGTACAAAGCTCGACTTGTTGTAAAGGGTTTTGGACAGAAACAGGGCATCGACTTTGAGGAGATTTTCTCACCAGTGGTAAAGATGACTTCCATTCATACAGTGTTAGGTCTACTAGCTAACTTAGACCTTGAGCTTGAGAAACTTGATGTAAAAACTGCATTTCTTCATGGTAACTTGGAAGAAGAGATCTGTATGGTGCAACTAGAGGGATTTGAAGTTAAAGAAAGGGAGAACATGGTTTGCAAATTAAAGAAGAGTCTATACGGATTGAAACAAGCTCCGAGACAGTGGTACAAGAAATTTGACTCTTTTATGATGAGTCATGGGTACCAGAGAACCAAGGCAGATCCGTGTGTTTACTTCAAAAGATTTTCTAATGGAAAGTTTCTAATTTTTTTACTTTATGTTGATGATATGTTAATTGTAGGACATGATACTGAGAAAATAGCAATGTTGAAGAAGGAGATGTCCAAGACATTTGATATGAAGGACATGGGCCAAGCACGTCAGATATTGGGAATGCAGATTACTCGTGACAGAAAGGCTAAGAGACTTTGGTTGTCACAAGAGAAGTACATTGAAAGGGTGCTTGAAAGATTCAACATGCAAGGAGCAAAGGAAGTAAGTTGTCCACTTCCCAACCATTTTAAATTAAGCAAGAAGATGTGTCCATCAATAGAGAAAGAGAATGATGAAATGTTAAGTGTTCCATACTCCTCAGCTGTAGGGAGTTTGATGTATGCAATGGTTTGCACTAGGCCAGATATAGCGCATGCAGTCGGTGTGGTAAGTAGGTTCCTCTCTAATCCAGGAAAACAACATTGGGAAGCAGTGAAGTGGATTCTTAGATATCTAAGAGGCACTTCCAATTTGTGTTTGAGTTTTGGAAATGGTGAAGCTGTGTTAGAAGGTTACACAGATGCTGATATAGCTGGAGATCTAGATCACAGAAAATTCACTTCGGGTTATGTGTTTACTTTTGCAGGGGGAGCCGTGTCATGGCAATCCAAGTTGCAAAAATGTGTGGCTTTATCAACAACAGAAGCAGAATACATTGCAACAACTGAAGCTGGTAAGGAGTTATTATGGATGATTTGATTTCTCCTAGAGCTTGGTATGCAACAAGAAGATGCAATTGTTTTCTGTGATAGCCAGAGTGTCATAGATTTGAGCAAGAATGCTACATATCATTCCAGAACTAAACATATTGATGTGAGGTTTCATTGGTTAAGAGATGTAATAGAAAACCAACAGATGAAGTTGAAGAAAATCCACACGGATAAAAACCCGTCAGACATGTTTACGAAGATTGTTCCAAAAGACAAGTTCGAGCTCTGTTGTCGGCTTGTCGGCATGAATACCAAGTGATGACTTGAAGATCAGTGTACCTCTCTCCGTGGGCTGGAGGGGGAGATTGTTGGGCCTTTGGGTCCAGCCCAATTATGAAATTAATTAAATGAGCAAAACCTAAGAATGATGCTCATTCTATCACTTCTAAAGAGAGAAGACTTTCTGCAAAGAAGAGAAGAAACAGAGGAGAAGAAACATAGGAAGAAGAAGAGAAGAAGGCAGTAGATCTCTTATTTTTTTACCTTCAGGTTCCAATTTCTTGTTGTCTTATATCTAGACTAGTTTGAGTCTAAATGAAATTGGTTTTCTCTGTTTGTATGCCTCAACTTTGGGTTTAAAGTTGAGAAGAACATTTGTATCCGTTTCTTGTTTATAGTGAAATTTGCTGGTTGGCCCCGTGGTTTTTTACCCTACAGGTTGAGAGGGTTTTCCACGTAAATTTGATGTTGTTTTGTTCTGTGCTTGATCTTTTGTTTTAGACTTGGATAACATGTGCATTTACCCATCTCACATTGCTAGATTACAGTATAAAAGTAATCTTCATTTCAAAATTCCCAATAATAGGAGGATCAATAGCATGATAAAATAGCCCTTTTTCGATCTACGTGTAGTTTAATTTAAACAAGCGGATTTCTAAAAAAATCAAATTGTAATTTGATTATTGCAAATCCCTAAATTATTTAAATTTTAATCCAAAATAATTATTTTTAATTAATTTAAAAAATATATTTTAAATCTTCTAAAAAATATATATTTAAAAAAAACTTAACGACACGTAAACCGATTTTGAAATTCTAGAACTTTGGTCTTCCACGAAACTAAAGGGTTTTCTAATTAATATATATATATATATATATATATATATATATATATATGAGAGAAAAAATAAAAAAGTAAATTAAATAAGAGAGATAAAAAAAATGTATATATAATGAGTGAAAAATAAAAATAAAAATAATTAAGAGAGAATCAATGTGATTATGTTTTTAAACATTATTATATATATATATATATATACTATTTATATAATAAAATAAATAAATATATATGTGTGAGCATAAAAATTTAAATACCCCAATTTATAATAATATTATTAATTTATAATAATATTAAAATAATATTTTGAATTTTTTTAATTCAAAATAACCCTAAAAAGTTAAAATTAAATTAGGACTAATTATTGTAATAATTAAACTCTAATTAGGAAAATTAAATAAAAATTAAAAATAGTTTGATCTTAAAATATTGTATTTATTTTACCAAAATTAAACCCAAAAAGAGGTTGAAATAATTTAATTATGATTTTAAACATAAATTATATATAATTTATGGCTTAAAACAATTAAATGAATAACAACCCAAACTATCCAAAAGAATATCCAAAAATAAAATAAATAAAAATTTTATTATGTTGTCAAAAATATTTTTGTGTATTAATTTGGTGAAGAAAAATGAAAGAAAATGGTTAAAATTCAATTTCAAATAACTCTTTTATTAAAAATATAAACTGATAATCCTGTGTGGTAGAAATTATGTTTAAACTTTTTACCAGGATCCGTGGCCATCAGATGAGCACTTGGACTTCATCCAACGCGCTAGGATGTTCCACGCATCCAATTGTAACCAAGGAAGCGCGCGCCCAGGTCCATATATGATCAACTAAAGGGACGCTAACCCCGTTAGCCCAAACGCTCGATCGTTGACGGAACACCAACAGAACGTAGATAAAATGACGTCGTTTTGTTCGTCTTTCTCGATCGACAAGTCGAACGCTAAAGGCTCGCGATCGATGTCGGCGATCCTTCTAGAAATTATATCTCCTCTATTTCTCAACCTTATCCCTATATTCTTTCACCAACGTGCACGTCTTCACCTCGTCATCATTACCCTAAGCTTTGAATTCAAAAGTCACCCTATAACTAGGCTATTAAGGACAAAACAAAACGGAGAAGAAAAACTTCAGAAGAAAAATTGAAGTTGAATTCGACTATGAAACTGACATAGCTCGGGTATAAATAGTCCATAAGTGTTCTTCTTCCAATCAATCGAACATAATCCACAAATTACAATATGCTTGAAGAATTGTGAAGAACTCTGGCGACGGTCTTTTTGAAGAAATCATTTCGGTGATCTAAGCTTCAATCTAGGGCTTGAGAAATTTCCTACACATCATTGGAGTGTTCTCCAATCGCTAGTAAGCTTCCAGACCTACTGTTATTCAAGTTAGGATTCAAAATTGGATTTTTCCAAGTTCAATTGGGTTGATCTTATTTATGGTTCAATTTCATGTTTTCTATAGTTGCATCAATCCATATATGTTTTCCAAGCTTTCTGTCAAAAGAGATTTTATCAATTCAACATCAATAAAAAAAAAACAAATTTGATTTCATGTTCTTGAGCTTTTAAGCTTTAATTTTGATTCAATTAGCTTCCTAACATATTTGCAAACATGTTATGATAATTTCAAAACCATAAAATAAACATCCCGATCATGTGTGATCCAATTGATATATTTAAAAAAATGAGTTTGAAGTTTAGTTTTATAAGTTGTTACAGAGCTTGATTGATATTTTTGTTTGGTTGTGTACAATTATAATCATCATTTCAAAGTTGTTAGAACAAGAATTCCTAAATCAAAAGTTCTCAAATCATGCCCTATAAATCGGGTTGAGAAATTGTTCATTGTAGAGCTCAATTGATCAGGTTTAGGATTAAGGATTGTGATCCCTACATCCATATAAGTTGTTTGCAATTTACAGATCACGTTTTCATGATTTGTATCAAAATATACAAACCTACAATCTTCATACCAAATGAAGAACACCCGGTCCTCTTAAACTGAGTCCTATAGGACCTAGGACCGAGAATCCTCAGTCTTGATCGAGATTAAGGACCGAGTCCAAAGATCGGTGTTCTTGAGTTAGGACCGAGCCCTAGGACCAGTGTTCTTGAGCAAGGACCGAGAAATCTGACCGAGGATTCTCACATAGGATCAAGAGGTCTGACTTAGGATCGAGACTCCTAGGTTCCACGACCGAGAAATCTAGATCTGGCATTGAGACTCCCAGACATAGGACCGAGCCTCCCAAACTCCAGGGATAAACCCTTCAGTCTTCCGACCGAGTGTCCCGAGCCCCGATCTAGACCACCCTCAAAACGAACCCAAGCCCTGGGACTCCGGTGTTAAGTCCTGTTTGGTTCCAATTTTCAAAATCCAAAATTATTTTTGTAATTTTAGAACCCCACTTCATTTTTAAATAATCTCAAAAGGTCAGAAAATGATTTTTTAAATATTTTTGGGATATTTCCCAAACAAATATTTTGACTAAGGCCCCGTTTAAAATTTATTTTTTTAATTCTAATATTTTTCAGGTGATTTACTCAATCTTATATAAATGCAATCATAAGTACGCACTTTTAAATAATTTTGTACAATTATTTACGTAATTTAAACTTATCCTTGTTTAGGACCCCAAACTACTAATTAAATGAAATAAATGTTATAAACAAATCTTTTGATAGCCAAACTTTTAAAATTATAAATTTGTCTTCAATGGGTGTGAAGAACATAGCGCGAAAGCCCTTTCCCGTACGTAACTAAATAAAAAACCCTTTATAGAAACTCTAGTATAAAATACGTTTATACATGTGTCTTTTCGGATTTTTCTAAAATAATTTGACGACTCTGTTTTTAAATAAATAATTTTATTAAATTAATTATATTTGATTAATTTAAATTAATTTTTAATCAAATTATCATTTGGTTATAACAAATCCTCAAATTATTAAAATTTGAATAAAATTAATTATTTTTTCATAGTTAATTTTAAAAGTAGGTATTGTCAAAATCTTTAAAAATAATTTTTTTTTTTAAAAAAGATGTCTAGCATGAATTCCCTATTGTCACTTGTCATCTGACACGTCAAGCTGCTTAATAGACATTTTTGAGGTTACAATATGATTAGAGAAAAATAAAAATAAAATAATTATGAAAGATAAATAAAAATAAATAATATATATATATATAAATATATGATAGAAGAGAAAATAAAAATAAAAATTAATTAGAAAAAAGAAATTAATATATATATATATAATAAAATGAATATATATATATATAATAAAATGAATGATAATATATATATATATATATATTATAAGATATAAAATAAAATAAAATTATTTTAAATAGATAAAAAAATTATATTGAGAAAACAAATATATTTATATAAATTATTGATGAAAGAGAATATAATATATATTTATATATTAATTAAGAGATAAAAAATCTATTTTATATATATATATATATATATATATATATATATATATATATATATATATAAAATGAGAGATAAAATGAAAAAAGAATTTAATTAAGAATAGATTTGTGAAAGTAAATGTAATGTGGTGAGTGTGTACGATATATATATATATATTATAAATAATGAAAAAAATAAAATAATTTATAAAAAGAAATGAATAGAGAGAAACTATATATATATATATGTATATATATATATATTTTTGGAAGAAAGAAATTATTTTTTATCATATTTTTTTAATATATTATGAAAATTTATTAATAAAATTAATTTTTATTTTTATTTTCTCTTTTATATATATATATATATATATATATATATTATAATTAAATATATTTCTGACCTAATTTATTTTCCAGTATATAATAGTTATATAATTTTATATATAAATATTTATTTAATTTTATATTTAAATATGTATATCAATTTTTTTCTAAAAAAGAAATTAAAAATAATACTGTATATAATTTATTTTTAAGTTAGATGTATATAATATTATGATGGCATATGTTAAATTTTTATTTATATATAAATATAATAAGAAAATAAAATATTTATATAAAATTAATGATGCTATAAATAATTTTTTAATCTTATTTATTTTCGAATTAAATTAAAATTTTATTTTTGTATTTTTAAGGTTATTATATATTTTATTTATTAATTTTAGAAACAAATGAGAAAAGGAATACAAAAAGTTTACCTTTTTTTTTATTAAACCGATCCACGCTTTGACTCATATGGGCGTACCCATTTACACTCACGTCAAGATCCAAAATCACGCTAATATCCAAATTAATCATGTTCCTCGACCCGACAATTCCAAGTTCCAACCATTTAGATTTAAGCATTATATATATATATATATATATATATATATATATATATATATATATATATATATATATATATATATATATATATATATATATATATATATATATATATATATATATATTATAGGGAAATTTACTCATGATCAATAAAAGAACTGAGAAATATTATAGTAAGCAACCACAAAGAGAATACAACAACATAAGATTTGATATCGGAGTTCAACCAAAAAATGGTCTACATCTCCATCGAGTTTTATTAGAAACTCAACTCCACTATCACAATCAAACGTTTCAATTACACCATTGTCCTATATATATCACTCATACTTATATAAAATCTCAATCTATCTTGTGTGAATTACTTATCTATATATAAACAACTTGTCTTAACTAACTTAAAAACTTAAAACTTGGACACTTCATTTAAATTGGTCCTGGCCCATCAACTCAATATCAACAATCTTCACATTCGGTTGACGGGTCATTCTCTTATTCTAGTGAAATCAAATATGTTCACCACTTTATTGCTCGAAGTCTTCATTGCACTACGTCTCTTGAACCCTAAGCAAATCTAAACAATGTCTGAATTTACTTAGAAGTAGTACCTTAGTTTTAACATCAGTCAAGTCATTTTTTGTTCTAACCTTGCTGATCGAAACCACCCCTTGTGCTATCTTCTCCGAATGAAATGGTGTTTGATATCCATGTGTTGTTATGTCATGGAACACAGGATTCTTACATGGGATTCTTACAAATGTTGTGCATTTTGGCTATCTGTGAACATTGTTATAGGTCCTTCGAACAACTTCAGTTCTTGCAGCAGACCATGAATCCCCATTGCTTCCTTTACAACTTCAGTTGATGCGATATATTCGACTTATATTACTGATAAATCCACTACAGATTACAACTGACTCTTCCAACTGATACATTTACCATTCATCAAAAAATAGAAAGCCAAAATTGATTTCCTTGAGTCTATATCTCCCGCATAGTTAGAGTCCACGTAACCAATTACACTAAACTCTATACCACTTATTTTCTTGTAACATATCCCCATTAGTAGTTGAGATTATGTATCTCAATAACCACTTAATTGCGAGCAAATGTTTACGGCCTGATCTCGCCATAAACCTACTCAAGACACTAATCTCATGTGCCAAGTCTGGCATGGTATAGACCATTGAGTACATCACAGACCCAGATGCACTTGAATACAGAACATTTTCCATGTAAGTCTGATCTGACCTAGTTTATTTTGAGTTCACAGATGACATTAGATACTGATTCGTTTGGCTTGGCTCCTCGAATCTCGAACTTGTCAATTACCTTCTCGAGACAGCCTTGCTAGTTGAGAGTCATTACACCATTCTTCTTGTCTCTACTCATCCTTATTCTGATAATTTCAGCAGCTTTTCCTAAGTCCTTCCTATCAAACTCGGAACTAAGAACAGTCTTCAACTTCTTCAGACTCGAAGATTCTTTGTTGATTAATAGTATATTATCCACATATAGTACAAGATAATCAGCTTCAAGTATACTCTTCCCTCTAAAGTATAAACAAGTATCATAGTTGCTCCTTATAAAGCCTTGTTGAGTAACAAACGCATCAAACTGTAGGTACCACTACCTTGGTGATTGTTTGAGTCCATACAATGACTTCCTAAGTAAACACACCATGTTCTTTTCTTGCTGAACTTTTAACCATTCAAGTTGCTCCATTAAGATGGTTTCCTTTAAATTTCTATGAAGAAATGCAGTTTTAACATCCACTTGTTCTAGCTCAAGATCGAACTGAGTTACCAACGAGAGCATGATTTGAATGGTTTTGTACTTGACAACTGGTGAGAATATCTCATTATAGTCTACTCATTTTTTAGAAGAACCCCTTAGCAACTAATCTTGTTTTGTAATTGACCCTTTTCTGAATCGAAATACTTTCATTGATCTTATATATCCAATTGCATTTGATCACAGATTGTTTGACAGGCCTCAGAACATTTCCCAAGTTGATTTTTTATAAAGAGAATTCATTTCTTCCTTCATAACTTCCATCCACTTGGATTTATCACCAGAACTCAAATCCTCTTTGAAATCTTCCGGCTCAGTTTTATCTAACTCAACTATTGTCATAAACATATATATGCCAACATATCGGTATAACTTGAGAACCCATACATCTAGGTGGGTTTTGGTTGCCTCATTTCCCTATCCCTTGTGAGTTGATAACTAGCTTCTAACTAAGTTATAACTTCCTTGTCTTGTGCCACAATAGGTTCAAAATTTGTACCAGTAAACTTCTCATGATTATCAACAAATATTTTAGTGTCTTGATTTGAAACCAATGGCTCCACCTGACCATGATCCCCTGTATTACTCTCCATTTGACCAGTACCACTGACTTGTTGAAATATTAATGGAATTGAATCTGCATTTTCCCTTACTCGCTTATACCCGAGTCACCATGATTAATTAGTTTTGGATTGATTTTGAGAGAGACACACAAAATCCTCTTCATTGAATATTACATCTCTACTGATTATGGTTTTAAAACTACCAGATTGTCTTAACCACAACCTATAACCTTTCACTCCCTAAGGATACCCAAGGAACACACTTCACACTTCTTGGCTCTAATTTTCCTTTTTTTTATAAGAAAAGCATATGCATCTAAATGGTCTAATATGGGATAAATTCGAAGGCTTACCAGTCCACATTTCTTTAGAAGTTTTGAACTAAATTGTTGTCGATAGACATCGATTCACCAAATATGTTGCTGTCATTACAGATTCATCCTAAAAGAACTTAGACAAACTTGCCCCGAAAAGCATGCACCGAGACTTATCCATCAATGTTCGATTCATCCGCTCAACAACTCATTTTACTAGGGTGTGTTTCGAACTGTTCTATGTCTCTAAACCCCTAGTTCACGACAGTGACTATCAAACACTTCGTTACAAAACTCTAACACATTATCTACTCTTAGGGTCTTTAACTTTCTATCTGTCATATTCTCAACTAAAGTATACTATGTTTTGAACTTTTCAAATGCATCACTTTTATGTTTCAAAAGATAAACTCGTACTTTACAAGAATAATCATATATAATTGACAAGAAGTACGAACTACCTCCATGCGTAGATGTTTTCTCAAGACCCCATAGGTCTGAATGGATATACTCTAACACTCCATTGGACTTGTGAACCCCGGTCTTAAATTATTGTCTATGTTACTTGCCTAACACACAATGCTCACAAAAGTTTAGACCCTTTTCACTAATGTGACCGAGCCTCCGATGCCACATTGTGGCCTTCTTGTCTTCATCTGAAACTACTAATGCATATTTCCTCGACACTGTTTCACCAATTAGATGATACAAACCTTCTCGCTTGATGCCTTGCATCACTAACCTTTTTTTCTTCATGATCTTCATCTTCCCCGACACTATCTGATTTGTGTACCCAAGTTATCAAGAATCCTGAGAGAGATGAGGTTACTGAGGCACGAATCTAACTTGTTTCAGGACCCTCACAACACCATCGAACATTTTTATGATGACATCTCCAATACTTTATACTTTACATGCATTGCTACTTCCCATCAACACCTTGCAACCACTCAAATTCTAAAAATTAGAAATTCAATCTTTTATGTACGTCATGTGGAAAGCACAAACAAAATCAAGAACCCATCCCCTCCTAACATCTTCCATTGAAGACAATACCTCTCCACTACCATAGCCATCACCATAATTTGCAGATTCTTTAGTCTCCACTTGCTTCTTCTTGTTATCTCTCAATCAAATATAGAAGTTTGAAGACGACCAACCTTACCACAATGATAGCACTTTCTTATTTCTGTGGATTCCGATAGTGATGTTTTGCTTTTATTTTCTTTCGAGTTGTTGTTGGTGTAAGGTTGCCCTTGTAGAAGTTTTTTCCTTTGGCCAGGTAATTCTCGCTATTCGAGCTTGCTTTCTTGTCTGTTTTTAATTCCAGCTCTCTTGACTTCAAAATGATGAAATCACTTCTTCTAGAGTAATACTTGTCCGTCCATACTTGATCGCATTACGGACTTCCTTGTAGGATTTAGAATGAGAGTTGAGGATGATTATTACTTGGTTTTCATTGCTCATTACTTCGTTCTCGCCTGAGTTTGCCAACTCGATATTGAGTTTCAAGAACTCATCAAGATTCTGAGTAAGAGTCTTTCTTGGCAACAACTTCTCCTTCAAATAAATCTTGTTGATTAGTGACTTGGATTGGAATAGCTCGTCTAAGCGCCTCCACGTCAACGTAAAAGTCTTTTCATTGTCTATCAACTCTATCATATAATCTGAGAGATGGAAAATGATCGTGTCAATCGATGTCTATTTCATTTAACTCTTTTGATCTTTACTAATCTTCGGTGGCCACGAGACTGGTTCTTCTAAGGTACAAAGAAGATGTTGTGCAAAGAGAGCCCTGATATTTTGCTTCCAAATGCAAAAATCTCCATTTTGCATCTCCACTGCCATCAAACTTGTCAATGTCAGTCTTCATGCTTGAGATTAGATGTCATTAGAATTCTTAATGTGCAAATTCTTTGTTGATCTCTTTCTTGTATATTGTTAAACATTTTCAACTTTGTCTCTATATGCGCTCGATCCGGACTCTTCCTTATCCGTATCACTAACCATTATCCGTATCACTAGCCAGCATTAAAGACTTTTTCAAGATTCCTCAAGATTCTTCAAGATTGATCTTAATCATGCTCAAACCAAGCTCTAATACCACTATAGGGAAATTTCCTCCTAATCAATCAAAAAACTGAGAAATATAACAGCAAACAACCACAAAGAGAATACAATAATACAAGATTTGATATCGGAGTTCGACCCAAAAATGGTCTACATCTTCGTCGAGCTCTATTAGAACTTGATTCCACTATCACAATTAAACGTTTCAATTACACCATTATCCTTTATATATGTCACTCACACTTATATAAAATCTCAATCTATCTTGTGTGAATTATTTATCTATATATATAAGCAACTTGTCCTAACTAACTTAAAAACATAAAACTTGGACATTTCATTTAAATTGGGTCTACCCATCAACTCAATATCAATATATATTATACTTTAATCTCAATTTTTTTCTAATTAAGTTATACTTATATTTATAAAATTGTTTTTTTACATTTTTAAGGTTATTGTATATTTCAATATATATATTCTCACTAATCATATAAAATAAATATTTATTTTTATTAATAATTTATATAATATATATATATATTAAATGTAGTTACCTTATATATATATTATATTATTTTTCATCATTAATTTTATATAAATACATTTTATCTTTTATTATACATTTTTTCTCTTATCATATATATATATAATACTTCTTTATTAGTATAAATATTTTTTTGTTTATAAAAATTAACTAATTGGTAATACATATGAATTACAAAATATATGTACATACACAAAATAATAAAATTATTTCAACAATCTTTAGCGGTTAAAGTGTTCACATTTAATGCTTAAGATCAGGGTTCGAATCTCAAAATAAAATATACAAGGCATCTGAAAGAGTAATGTCGGAATTAGTGGTTGGTTTAGCGAGTATTTAAAAGTGTAAGGTCACGAGATGGATGTCAGGTGGTGGGTAGTTTATCGAGTTTGAGGTTAGAATTAGTGGTTGGTTTGGCGAGCATTTAAAAGTGTGAGGTCACAAGATGGAGGTCGGGTGGTGGGTGGTTTGTCGAATTTGAGGTCGGAATTAGTGGTTGATTTGGCGAGCATTTGAAAGTGTGAGGTCACAAGATGGAGGTCGGGTGGTGGGTGGTTTATCGAGTGTGAGGTCAGAATTAGTGGTTGGTTGGCGAGCATTCGAAAGTGTGAGGTCACGAGATGTAGGTCGGGTGGTGGGTGGTTTGTCAAGTGTGAGGTCGAAATTAGTTGTTGGTATAACGAGTATTTGAAAGTGTGAGGTCACGAGATAGAGGTTGTGTGGTAGGTGGTTTTACGAGTGCGAGGTCAGAATTAGTGGTTGGTTTGACGAGCATTTGAAAGTGTGAGCTCACGAGATGTAGGTCGAGTGGTGGTTAGTGGTTGGTTTGACGTTGGATAAGAGGTCTGTAATCAATTGAGATTGGTTGTTAATTTATTGAAGTGAGAGTAAAAGAGAGGTCGACTAAGATTAGTGAGTGATTTGTCGAGGGATAAAGAGGCATATGAAAAAGTGTGAGTCACAAAATTAAGGTCAGTGGGTGATTTGTCGAGGAGATAAAGATACATATGAAAAAATATGAGTCACAAGATGAGGGTCAATTGGGGGTTAGTGGTTGAGTTTGACGAGAGATAAAAGATTTATCATCAATTGAGGTCGACTAAGATTGGTGGGTGTTTTATCGAGGAGATAAAAAAGATATATGAAAAAGTGTGAGTCACAAGATGATGGTTAATTGAGGGGTTAAGTGGGGTGCCGAATGAATAAAATATATGTTAACATTAAGTTTAAGATTAAACTTAATTTTTATAAACTAAAATCAATTTTAAATTAATTAAATTTGAATAGTATTAATTTTATCAAAAATATTTATAGATAAATAATATTTGGGAAGAATGTCAATTTTACACACCAAGTTGTAAGAAGGTGTCAAATTTACTTATTAAGTATCAAAATTCTATTTATATGTATGAACTTGTCAAAAAATGTCAAATATGTTTAAAATAACAGAAATATTAAACGGCGTCAAAAATTTGGCCACATTTAATATCTACATATTTTATTTTTTAAATTGACATTACTTTTAATTATTTTTCCATTCAAACAAAACTTATTTTTACTTTCTCTCTAATCCCTCCACAACTCTCCATTTTTTCTAACTTTTCTCTCTTTGATTAACCCAAGTTCTTTCGAATTTTTACCTTCTTCTAACCTCCAAGTGCTCCCTAACTGAACATTAAACAATCATCGTCGTTGGTGGAAGTTTTTGTTGGACGATTCCTAAATCATAGACGTTGTGGCCAAAATCTTCATTATTCGAACCCTAAATCATTGTCGTCATTAGCGGACAATGCCGAATCAAGGTAAAATCTCTCTTAACCGACTTGTTTTAATTTTAGTTTTCATAATACTCACTCTGTTAAACTTTATTTCCAAAATCTAAGTCTTTCTAGTTAAACCTTACACTATCATCGTCATTGGTTGAAACATTCATTGATCGAATCCTAAATTGTCAATGTTGTAGTGAAATCTTTGTTGACCGAATCTTAAATTGTCAGCGTTGTGGCGAAGTCCTAATAACTCGTTACTTTTTAGAATAATTTTTATAATTAATCAATTAAATATTATTATTAATAATAAAATTACTCATAGATGGAGAAATGAAGAGAGAAATATTTAAAGAAAATGATAACATGTGAGAGTAAAGAGAGAGAAAATAAATAAGAAAAGATTTTAATGTTTTGTTTGAATAAAAAATAATTAAAGTAATGTCAATTTAAGAAAATAAAAAATATGTGGATATTACATGTGACAAAAAATTTAAAGCCGTTTAACATTTCTGTTATTTTAAATATATTTGACACTTTTTAACAAGTTCATACATATAAATGAAATTTTGATACTTAATAAGTAAATTTGACACCTTCTTACAACTCAGTATGTAAAATTGGTCTTCTTCCCAATAATATTTTGTATATATTTTTACAAATATATGTGATTCATGCTAGTTTAATTAATTACTATTTACTAAGAAAGATTATTTATTTTATTTATTAATATTTTTTATTAATGCATAATGTGATACTATCCATTGAAGATGGAGAACGATGATATAATTTATTAGGACTTCAAGTTAATTTTTGAAAAACGTTTATTTGTTTGAGTATTTAATAATTTTTGAAAAATGTTTATTTGTTTGAGTATTTAATATTTTAAATTATTTTTTTTTTGTTGAATGTTATTTTTGTTTGATATTTGATATTTTAATAATTTATAACTATTTCAATATATGAATTATTCTATTTTATTATTTATATTTTAAGTTTAAATTGTTTTTTGGTTTTTGATGCACCACGAGAAAACTCCATTCCCGATCGGGACGGGAATGAGTTATATTTAAAATTCTCGTTGGAGATCGGGGCATGATTGGTGAGGCCCCCAAACTGAACTACTCCATTGTTATTCCTAATCCCAGTGCCCGATTGGAAAATTCTTCGATTTCATCTACTCGCCTTAAATCTATCATCTCAAACAGCTACGAAGCTCCCCACGTCTTAATAACCTTTCCCGATCAAACCAAATGTCATCCTTCTTAAAGCAAGTGGACCGTCGAAACATCTCGAGAACCAAACTATTCGCCAAATATACGTAAATCTCTAGTTTTATTTTATAATAATAACGAGGAAGTCTTCGAGATTAGTTTATATCTTTATAATAAATTTACACAAATAAATAAATTATCAAATATACTAGTTAAAAGAATAATATTGATATTTTAATTATTATTTATCTATTTATTTAGTATTCAATGTATTAAAGTATATATTTTTTTATTAATATTATTTTACTTGAATATATTACATTTTACTGTTTAATATTTATAAAGACGTGTAGTTATATATTAGCACTAGTAAAATAAGTATAATTACCGAGAACTATCGTCGAAAGTGAAATAATGCTCTCGGTAATATTAATATCACCAAGAGCAAATGGTTGTCCTCGATAATATTAATTACTATCACCAAGAGCAAAGGGTTACCCTCGGTAATAATATTTTATTTTGCCTTAAATCCATCGAACCCCTCTTTCTTCTTCCTCACGATCGCTCCTTTCCCCCGCGCTTTTTAGCTCATTGAAGGTTGCTTTCTGCTTTAACGCAATCAAGTAAATTGTTAATGAAATAATTATCATTAAACTAGATCTCTTTCTATTTAAACTAGTTTTTTTTATCTTTTTTATAATTTCTTTTGGCCCATTCGTCTTCTTTCATTTGTGGTCTTCTCAAGTTGACTTTTTTTCATCTATTGCGGCACTCGAACACCATCCACAAGGTATTATTATTACTTCAACTCATGAATATCGTCTCTCTCCGCAACTCCTAGATTTGTTGATTATTATTGTCCATGGATCTGTTTTCTTTTATAAGCATATCTGTTTGTTTAGCGGCAGGTTAATTAATTTCTTTTCCGATCTGATTTCTTCTTTCTATCAGGTTTTGCACCACAGGTCTACCTAGCGACTGATACAAATGATATTTGATCGAAGGGCTAGAAAGGTGACACGTGGATGTTGAAGATGAAATCATGAGAACTAGTTTTTTCTGTTTTTAAAATTTACTAATTTCGTCCTTGAACTTTGTTTAATTTCTATTTGAACACCTGTATTTCTTTTATGTCTAATATGACCTAGGTCAAATAGCTGAAGGAATTTTAGGGTATATCCTGGGATTTCCTTTCAGTTGGAATGTTTTATGTAATGAATGAGCTAGACTCAACTTTCTAATTTCTCATCTCTCTCTGTCTAATCTTCTCCCTCTTCTTACTGTGAATCACACCATTTGGTATTAGAGCTAACGATCTACGATGGTTGAGACACGCCATCAGTCGGATAACGAGACGTTGCGCGCTACCCTCGAAACTTTGAATCAAACCCTAAGCGAAATGCAGAACAGCTTCAATCAACGAGTGGACTCACTAGAAGGTAAGTTTGGACACCTTGAAGAATGCCTTGAATCACTCTCCTCCAAACCCAATCGAGATCCTACCTTCGACTCAGAAGGATCGTCGAGAGGACCCCTGCCAAGGGAAAGACAATATATCCCTCCAACTCGTCTAACGAAGGTGGACTTCCCAAAATTTGATGGATCAGACGTGGAAGGCTGGCTGATTTCCGCCGAGCAGTTCTTCCGAGTCGATCGCACCTCAGATGCAATAAAGGTGGACATAGCTCCAATCCATTTTAGTGGTGATGCAAGAACCTGGTATGGTTCTTACTTACAAACTAGGTCATTGACAGTTGCCATTACATGGGACAGCTTCAGAAGTGATCTGTTGCAGCAATTTGGACCATCAGTTCATGAGACGCCGATGAATCAACTTATGAACCTGAAACAAACAGCTTCTGTGCAAGAATATAATGTCAGGTATATGTCTATCTCTCAGAAGTTAATACAGATGCCTAAAGAGTATGTTATTGAATGTTACCTTAGTGGTCTGAGAGAAGAAATTGCTAATGCCATAAGACTAATGATTCCCCAATCCCTGAATGAAGCCATGGCAATAGCTAAAGTGCAGGAATCTACATACAGATCGCTGATGAACAGTGGTCACCTATACAGCCCTAAACCTCCCTTGTTGCCTAAACCACCCTACTCTAAATCAGCCTGGGCGAGCCCTTCTAAATCAACCTATTCCAGCCAAAAAGTAATCACTCCTTATAATCCTATAACCAAAACATTCCCACCAGATCAAATGAAACCATTGGACCACTTGAGTATGGATGAGAAGAGAAAAAGAGGCTTATGCTATACTTGTGACGAAAAATGGGATAGAACGCATCAATGCAAGGCCAAATTGTTTATGGTCTTGACTAGCGATCTAGAATCTTGGAATTTAGCCATACCTGAAAACCATGAAATTAGTTCTACTGCCTACCCATCTCAACCAGCCTCAATTGATGAACCATCCATTTCTTTACATGCTTTGACAGGTTCCAAGCATTATCAAACCTTGCAGATTTCAGGCCTAGTGGGTCTTCTTCCTGTGATCATTCTCATAGACACTGGAAGTACGCACAATTTTATAAATGGCCGGATTCTAAAAAACATTAACCACCCCACACAACCTACCCAAGCCCTCTCCGTGAAGGTTGCTGATGGTTCCAACATACTTAGTACATGCTACTGTCATAATCTGCATTGGACCATGAATGGAGAAGAATATATTGCAGACATGAAAGTGCTGGCCATGACCGGTTATGATATTGTTTTGGGAATAAAGTGGCTGATCACTCTAGGCCCATCTTGCTGGGATTTTGAGAAACTAACACTATCCTTCATTAGGAATGGCACTTCTACTCTTTTGCAGGGTGTTAGTCATGTTCAGATTGAGGTGATGCAGGGAACACAACTATCTAAATTGCTGAAAAAGGGGAACAATGCTGCACTGGTACAAATGAGGGATTACAGTGGTGAAGGACAATTCTTTTCATTGATGACAACAACTATAGGGAAATTAAACATTGAACTCCAAAGGATGCTGCAGGATTTTGGAGATTTATTTCTTAAGCCAGTGGAACTTCCTCCAGTGAGAGAACAAGATCATCATATTCCTCTTAAAGAGGGTACTGAGCCAATCTGTCTTAGACCCTATAGATATCCAGCTCTGCAAAAGACCGAGATTGAACAGATGGTGGACGAAATGTTGGAGAAGGGAATTATCCGTCGCAGTCATAGCGCGTTTGCGGCCCCTGTTGTTTTAGTCAGAAAAAAGGACTTATCGTGGAGGCTGTGTATTGATTACAGAAAGCTAAATTCAGTCACAGTCAAGGATAAGTTTCCTATACCCATCATTGAGGAGTTATTAGAAGAGTTACATGGCTCAGAGTTCTTTTCGAAGTTGGATTTGAGGTCTGGCTACCATCAAATTCGAATGCATCCCCCTGATTGTCACAAAACAGCTTTCAGAACTCACGAAGGATTATATGAATTTCTAGTGATGCCTTTTGGACTCACTAACGCCCCATCTACTTTCCAAAGCCTTATGAACTCCATTCTCAAACCATTTTTAAGGAAATTTATCCTAGTTTTTTTTGATGATATCTTGGTGTACAGCTCAACATTGAGGGACCATCTGGCTCATATGAAACATGTTTTGGAGACATTAAGGACACACAACTTATTCCTGAACAAGGAAAAGTGTGAATTTGGTTGTGAACAAATTTCATATCTGGGTCACATTATAAACAAGCAAGGAGTTGCAGTAGACCCAGATAAGCTGAAAGCTATGGACACATGGCCGGTTCCACAATCCATTAAGCAACTGAGGGGATTCTTGGGTCTCACGGGATATTACCGTAGGTTCATCAAGATGTATGGAATTCTAGCTAAGCCTCTAACTAATATGTTGAAAAAAGGTAATTTCAGGTGGAATAATGAATCTGCAGAAGCCTTTCAGCTGTTGAAACGGGTAATGATGTCACCACCAGTCTTAGCATTACCCGATTTTAACACACCCTTTGTGGTGGAGACAGACGCTAGTGGTCAAGGAATTGGTGTTGTACTTATGCAGAAAGGGCAACCAATTGCGTTTATAAGTAGAGCAATTGATATCGAAAAGACTTCATCCTCTACATATGAAAAAGAATTGATGGCTCTCACCTTTGCTGTGGAAAAGTGGAGACCTTACTTACGTTATAAGCCGTTCACTGTAAAGACTGATCATGAAGCACTTAAGTACTTGTTAGAGCAAAGAGTGCAGACTCCTGCACAAGAGAAATGGTTGTACAAGTTGGTAGGCTATGACTTCACTGTGCAATACAAACGAGGAAAGGAAAATGTTGCTGCTGATGCATTGTCTAGAAGAAATGCTGAGGTACAATGTGCTGGAATTTCTGTATATCATTCTCCAGTTTTGAAACGCATTCAAACAACTTGGGAACATGATATCAATATAAAGAAACTCATCAGTGAGCTCCGAGTTGACCCTGAGGCTCATCCTGATTTCACATTTATTGATGGTGTTCTTCGAAAAAAGGGGAAAATGGTGGTGGGTATGGACCCTGAATTGAGAACCATTCTCATTGCAGCCATGCATTCCAGCGCGACAGGAGGTCATTCGGGCGTCTTGGTGACTCTTAAGAAACTCCAACAGGTTTATGCGTGATCTGGAATGGCAAGAGAAGTCAGAGAGTTTGTTAGAACGTGTGAAATCTGTCAAAAGAACAAGGGGGACAACTCGGCTTACAAAGGTCTCTTGCAGCCGTTACCCATTCCTAATGGACTTTGGGAATCAATCTCCATGGATTTCATTGAAAGTTTACCCAAATCTAAAGGGAAGACAGTGATTTTTGTAGTCGTAGACGGATTATCAAAGATGGCTCATTTTATGGGACTGCAACACCCGTTCACAGCCAAAACAGTGGCTGAGACTTTTATGACCAACGTCTTCAAGCTCCATGGCATGCCCTTATCTATTATCAGTGACAAGGACAAGATCTTCCTAAGTGCTTTTTGGCGAGAGTTTTTGAAGTTTCAAGGGGTGCAACAATCACTTTCAACTGCTTACCACCCACAAACAGATGGTCAAACGGAGGTGGTGAATAGATGTTTGGGCACTTACTTGCGTTGTATGGCAGGTCAACGTCCACATGAATGGGTCCAATGGCTTCCTTTAGCAAAGTGGTGGTACAACACCAATTTCCATTTAGCTATCCACATGACTCCATTTGAAGCTGTCTATGGGCGTAAACCACCGATCCATGTTCCATACTTGGCAGGGGATTCAAAGGTAGAAGCTGTGGACCAGGCTTTGTTATCGCAAGAGGCCACACTACAGTTGCTTAAGTTCCACTTGCAACGAGCTCAAAATCGAATGAAACAATCGCAAGACAAGCACAGGATGGATGCTACATTGGCCATTGGGGACTGGGCCCTAGTGAAACTGCAACCTTATCGCCAATTGTCTGTGCATAAACGATGTCACAAACTTTCACCAAAGTACTTTGGTCCTTTTCGAGTCACGGAACAAGTGGGTGCAGTGGCTTACCGTTTAGCTTTGGGAGAAGGAGCTAAAATACATAATGTTTTTCATATTTCCCAATTGAAACGCTACCAAGGCACACCCGGAGTTATTGAAACTATTCCTCTCATAAATAAACAGAACCATATACCATCGGCGATACAAGATGAGAGAAATGTGGTGGTTGATGGGAGGCGCCAACACCAAATACTGGTTCAGTGGGCTGACAGAGAATTGGAGGATAGTTCGTGGGAAGAAGTCGATGCTCTTCAAATCCATTACCCGGAAGTCCTCTCAGATTGGGGCTTACGAAGGAAACGTTCCATTCGACGAGGGCGTCGAACGTTTAAAGGGGGGAATATTGATACAAATGATATTTGATCGAAGGGCTAGAAAGGTGACACGTGGATGTTGAAGATGAAATCATGAGAACTAGTTTTTTCTGTTTTTAAAATTTACTAATTTCGTCCTTGAACTTTGTTTAATTTCTATTTGAACACCTGTATTTCTTTTATGTCTAATATGACCTAGGTCAAATAGCTGAAGGAATTTTAGGGTATATCCTGGGATTTCCTTTCAGTTGGAATGTTTTATGTAATGAATGAGCTAGACTCAACTTTCTAATTTCTCATCTCTCTCTGTCTAATCTTCTCCCTCTTCTTACTGTGAATCACACCAGCGACATCGCAATCGAAGTCGGCGATATCATCTTCCATATTCATAAGGTACTTTCCACCTATTTTATTCTTCCATTCTCTCTACAACTGTAAGTTATGCTACTATGTTAAGATCGATCTATCTTCTTTCAATGTAGCTTTTCTCCGATGTACTACAGAATTCCTAGAGATGACTGATGAGTATTCGGAGGATAATCTCATCTATAAAACAGAGCGATTTGTCTCCCAATCGGTACTCCATCAATACATTAAAATCATGTGAATGATTGATTCCAATGGCGGAAGATCTTGATATTGTACATAAATGTATTGAATTCATATCTGTTAGAGCTTTCGTATATGATCCGTCTCTTTTTGACTAGCTGGTGAACAAAACTGGTGGACGTCGTAAAAGAATTATTGAAGTTTATCATCGAGAGCATTGGCTCTACTCTATGTAAAAGAAATAAATTATCGTCGAGAGCAATAAATGCTCTTGGTGATACTAATTTTTTCTTCACTAATACCCGAATTACCTTTCGAGAGCATTTGTCACCCTCGGTTAAAACTATTATCGATGACATATAGGGATGGCAACGGGTACCCTACCTGTCGGATAGTGAAGTACCCATCCCCGAACCCAATTTTCAAATTACTACCTGACCCCGAACCCAACGGGTATCTTTATTTATATCCTCGTTCCCGATTCGCTAGATACCCGATCTCCGACGGGTACCCCATTACCCGATATTAAATATTAAAAAAATATATTTTAATTAGCTAAAATTATATAAATTAAATATAATATGTTACTACAAAATATAATTAACCTAAAACTATTAATAAATATTATATCCTTACACAATAGACAAAAAATCATCCACACTATATAATATAAAGGAAAAAAGCTCACATAGACGTATGTACTTGTACAACTAGCTCACTTAAACGTATGTACTAATAAGAGCATCCGCAGCGCAAATGACCTCTGCCCTCTTATTTTGTCAAATTAATGTTCCACCTCAGCATAAAGCGGGCACATATTGAACTTGGGCAAAACACTCCAATGCTTCTGCCCGCCCTCTTATCTAAATAATTTAAAGGTGTTTTAAATAAATAACTAATTTATACTATTATAACTAATATTCCTATATTATAGGAAAATTTAAGAAAAATATAATTAATAGAAAAATAATTATTTGAAATATAATTAATAGAAAAATATATTAATTTATTTGAAATATATATTTATTAATTAAATATATATATAACTAATATTAAATAAATTGAAATATAAAATATTTTTATAATTTAAAATATATTATAATATTAAAAACATTATAAGAATAAATTTGAGAATATATAACTAATATTCCTATATTATAGGAAAATTTGAGAATATATAACTAATATTTCTATATTATAATAAAATATAAAATATTTTTATAATTTAAAATATATTATAATATTATTATAATTTAATATATAATTAATATTATTATAATTTAATATATAATTAATATTCTTATTATAGTAAAACTTTAGAATATATATTTATTTAATGTTATTATAATATTACTTAAAAATAGTAGAAAAAAATATTATAATTAAATATATAACTAATATTCCTATATTATATAATATATTATATTATATAATCATGAAAAAGTCAGAAGAGGGCATGACCGGCATAGAGGGCACTGCCCTCTTTTTCCTTTTATCTACAATGCAAAAAATGAAAAAAACCAATGACCTGCCCTTTTTCACACTGTCCGATGCGGGCACAGGTCATGCGTTGGAGATGCTCTAAAAGACCATTTAAACGTACGTACTATCAAAAATTGGCTCATTTAGCCTCTTTTAGTAACCATGTTAACTTTTATTTTTAAATTTATATATTTATTAACTAAATATTAATATATTTTCTCTCTCTTCCCTTTTCATTTATTATTTCATTTATTACTAATAAATGAACCTTCTATTTTTTTTATTTATAATTTTTTATTATTTTTATATATATGAGTATTTATGATTAATTATTTTAATTTTATTTTATATATATGAACATTCATCATTAATTATTTTAACTCTATATTTCTTCTTCTTTTTTATATATATTTTTTTATATTCACATTAATTATTTTAAAATTGTTTAATCCCAATAATTGAATATAACAATGAAAATTCTTTCAACGATAAAAATCCTTTAACACAAAAATAAATTAAGTAAAAATTAAGAATTGAATAATAATAAAAATTCATTCATCAAACACCAAAAGAGTAATAATTAAATACTAGACAAAATAATTCATTACTACTAATATAAGTCGTGAATAAAAATTAAATAAAAAATTATTAATTTCATTTTTATTTATGTTAAACTAAATAAGAAATTTTTTTTTCATTTTTATTATATTAAATTAAATAAGAAAAAATCCTTCAAAAAATATTACAGTAAAACATAAAATTCATAAATAAGTTATTAAATTAAAAAAAAATGAGAATTTAAGAAATATAAGAAATAAAAACTAATAAAAAAAGAAGATAATATGTAAAAGAAAAATTAATATTAAAATAATAAAACATTTAAGAATAAAATAAATTACCTAATTTAATTAATGAAAAAGAAGGAGAGAGAAAATATATTAATATTTAATTAATAAATATATAAATTTAAAAATAAAAGTTAACCATGGTTATTAAAAGAGGCTAAATGAGCCAATTTTTGATAGTATGTACGTTTAAATGGTCTTTTATTAGTACATACGTTTAAGTGAGCTAGTTGTACAAGTACATACGTCTAAGTGAGCTTTTTTCCTAATATAAATTCTTCCCTGCTACATAGTATAAATTCATCCATAATACAAAAATAAAAATAAACTTAAGTGATAGAACATAATTATTAAAATAACACAAAAACTTCAAAAATTATCAAATTATTTTTCTCACAAAAAGCATCCTTCTTGAATATACTTCTTCAACACATGTAAATTACAACCTACAAAATCAATAAAAAAAAAATCAACATTAATAAATACAAAAATAGAATTAAGATTAAAGTATTTAATTAATGGCATGAGATACTTGAATATTAATGCTATAAGTTGAAACTTAAGTAGTTTCCATGTTTGGTGGCGTTAAACCAATTCTTTTTGTAAAAGCTAAAAAATAAAATAAAAAAATAAGGATTAATATGATTCTTTATCTTGATCTTATATATTAATATTTTTCCAAAAATATTTATAAAAATAATAAATAACTAATAACTTTTATTTTTGTCATTAAAAATATTTAATAATTTTAATATTATATTATAATTTACAACCCTAATTTGTGAGTTTTGAAAAGGTTTATTTAATCTGATTCAAAATCTCTTACTGCATATATCATATATATATATATATATATATATATATATATATATATATATATATATATATATATATATTACTAAATAAAAAATTTATAAATAATGAAAATATTACTTACCAATGTGTGTTGTAGACTTGTAGTCGTGCAAAAAAAATCAAAATCAACTTTGTTGCTGTTAAAACGGAAAAGAAACTACAAAATGAAGATTGAAAATTAAATTAATAAATAAATATAAGATTGTAAAAGTTGAAAAAGAAGCTACAAAATGAAGATTGACGATTGATTAAGTTAATAAATAAATATAAGATTGTAAAAGTTGAAAAACAAGCATAACTTTATTAAATGAAAACATTACTTTATTTGCATAGTTATGTAATTTATGTTGTAGAAGTTGAAAAATATAACATTTTTGTTATTAGATACTTTGAACAAAAACTAAAAGAAGGTTGAAGAAGATAGAAGTTGAAGACTTGAACTCTAGAAATAAGGTTGAATGAAGATGAAAAATGAAGAGTGAATATTAAGAATATTTACTATGAAAGAGAAACACTTATTACAAATGAACGAAATTATGTTAAGCGTGTGATGTGTGAGTAATGATAAAATAATTAATATATTTATTTAATGATAGTGAGTAGTTACGACTTGTGACTTGGAATTTGATAAGTCACTTAAATTTTATTAATATATATTAATATTAATATATTTAGGTATCAGAGGTATCGAGTTTGGGTTTCCAACACTCCCCATCCCTGACCTCGAACCCGATCGGGTACCATTTTTCACTCCTCATCTCTGACCCCAAACCTGATTTAAAATACCCAAATCCAATCATCAAGTACCTACGAGTATCGGGTATATGGGTACTCATTGTCATCCTTAATGGCATATAGACTTTCACTGAGAGTTTTTACTCTCGTTAAAAATCATTTCTTGCTAGTGTAGATACTTAAATTTTAGATATTTTGTTTTATTTATTCAATTTTTTTATCTCCATTCAATACATATGAATTTAGTAGGGCCAACAACTTTGAACCCGACACAAAAGCTAAATCTGAACCAAACATGAAAAAAATTAGGCTATGGTCATGTATTTTTGAGTTCGGATCAAAATAGATCAACTCGTTTAACCTGATTAATAAACATGTCAAAATCGGGTCGACTTGAAATAACACAAAGTAGACTCGTCAACCCGTTTACAATTTTGTTTTTTTGAGTTTTTTATTTTTTTCTACTCACTCACTCATTTTCTTTTGTAAGAATTTTTGTAGGCAAATTTGTGATTAGCTTTATTTTTTTTGATGTCATTTTATAGTAAAACCTCTATAAATTAATAATCTCAATAAATTAATAATTTGTTCAGTCCTAACTTGGGACCAGTACAAAATTGAACCTCATTCGATAAAATAATAAGATAATAACTTTTTTAAAATTCTAGTGTATATATATATTGATCCCAACGAACTATAAATTAATAATTACTAAGGGTATGTTTGAATTAGAGGAATTGGCATTGGAATCCCAATCCCAATTCTAATTCCATAAGAATTGGCATTGAATTCAATTCAATTCCTATTTTTGAAAAATTATAAAATTGTAATTCAATCTCAATTCTTATGTTTGGAAAAATTATAAAATTGTAATTCAATCTCAATTCTTATGTTTGTAAAATATAATATAATAAAAATAATTTTAATATATATTATTTATTTTGTTAAAATATTAGTTTGACAAAACTAATTAAGATAGCTCAAGATGAAAAGATTTTTTTAAGTTTCGATTTTCATTAAAAATATATCAGTTCAACCTGTTAATTTAATATATTAAAAATAAAAATATCGGTTCAACATTTTAACTTTATAAATTCAAAAATAAAATATCGGTTCAAAATGTTAACTTTTTAAATATGTTTTCACGTTTTTTTTTGCACGTTTAACATGTTTAACACGTTTAACACGTTTTTGACATGTTTAACACGTTCAACATGTTTTTTACACATTTAACGCGTTTTTCACGTTTTTCACGTTTTTGGCACGTTTAAATATGTTTTGACATGTTTAACACATTTTCATACGTTTAACATGTTTTTCACGTTTAACACGTTTTTAACATTTTTAATATATTTAACATATTTTTCACACGTTTTGACAAGTTTAACACGTTTTTGGTACGTTTAACACGTTTTTGACATGTTTAATAGTTTTTTACATGTTTAACACGTTTTTCACACGTGTATCATGTTTTTCACGTTTTTAGCACGTTTAACACATTTTGGCATGTTTAACACATTTAACACATTTTGACACATTTAATATGTTTTTACGTTTTTGACACGTTTAATACGTTTTTCACATTTTTGACACATTTGACACGTTTTTCAAACGTTTCATATGTTTTACGTTTTTGCCATTTAACACGTTTTTGGCACATTTCAAATGTTTTTACGTTGCACATTTAACATGTTTTTGGCATGTTTAACACGTTTTACACATTTTTGGCACGTTTAACACGTTTTAACATGTTTAACAGGTTTTTGACACGTTTAACATGTTTTGACAAGTTTAACACATTTTTGGCACGTTTAACATATTTTTAGCACATTAAACATGTTTTGACACATTTAACACGTTTAACATGTTTTTCACGTTTAACATGTTTTTGACACTTTAACACATTTAACACGTTTTTCACACGTTTAACATGTTTTCACATTTTTGGCAGGTTTAGCATGTTTTCACATTTTTGACACGTTTAACACGTTTTATACATTTTGATAAATCTAACACGTTTTTAATATGTTTAACATGTTAAAAACATGTTAAATGTGTTAAACATGTTAAACATTTTTAATGTGTTAAAAACGTGTTAAACGTGCCAAAAATATAAAAACGTGTTAAAAATATAGAAAACGTGTTAAACGTGTCAAAACGTGTCAAAACGTGAAAACCATATTAAAAAAACACTCTATAGTGATTGGTAAACCAATAGTTATTATCCTTCCAACCGGTCGTTATAGGTCTATAGCGATTGGTCATATACCAATCGCTTTCAATCGACAAAAGTCTTCTAGCTATTGCCATAATTGGCAACGGCGATTGGTGGATAACCAATCGCTATAGACATATGGTGATTGGTTAAATAACCAATCGCTACAACCCAAGCGAAGGCTATGGCGATTGGTTAGTGACAATCGGTGATGCTCATTAAGTTTTTTACCAATCGCGATAGACCTTTTTTTTATAAAAAAAAAATTCATTCATCAACTACTTCAATACAAAACTAAATAATCATCCACAGTCATCTATTAAGACTTTAGATCATAAAACAATTTATGATATCTAATACATAAGAGTGTAACTACTAGAGATTGGACACTGTTCAATTAAGCAATGTATGTAGGGAATAAAGACTTCTAGTGGTAACAAAACAGGAATTTCAGATGGAAAGACCACAAACCTTTGTCCTGGTTGGAGAGTGTATGTGAAACACTGTATGATGGAAATCTGTATAGGCATTTTTGCGTGCCCCAGTTCCAAGGAGTTTTTCATGCTTTTTACTCCCAAGGAATGCAACATGTTCAATCATATGTGCAATTGCTTGCTCATCTTCTTCATCAATAGACCCAACATGAACTTCCATGTGTGCTACTTCTGCCAACAGATCAACTTACTTTCTAACCACCCCCAGAGGTTACTTGTATTATACAAAGGTCATGATAATTACTGAATTACATGTATAAGCAGACTAATGCACAAGTGGTAAGTTGATTACTCTATTTTTTGCAGACATATTACCTGCTTTGTGGAACTTTATTTGATAAAATTAGATAGCGAAGTCCATTCCTCAACTGCCCTCTATGCAACTTAGAATGGGCAGGAAGTTCAGCTCTTAGAAAACTTTCTAAATCTGGGGCTTCAACATCAGAATCCATAAAATCCAGACCTTGCTTTTCTAAAATGGCTTCTGGCCAGGTTGTGCTTGCAGCATGAGGTTCATCTGGACCTACAGCTGCTTGTCGAACACGAAATTGCTTCGCCTAAAAAAACAATAGATAAATTCAATAAAGGGTTTTGAGATTTGTTCAACAAGCAAAAAATAACAAAAACCAGTATTGTGCGCCATTATGCTTTTAAGGTTATTCCTAACAGCATATTCAGAGAACAATGAATCTGGACAAAATACATAAAGAGATTATGGAAATGAATCTGTGAAGTTCATAGGGAATAATTAGTGGAAAATTCTGAATTGCTCCCAAACTAAACTGTTTTTCTACTCACATATCTGAATGATGGAATTTGATATTAAGGCATGCCCCAGCTACATTGGCAATCAAATTTCCATGTGTCAACACAACCCCCTTGCGAATGGTTATAATGTTAAAATCATTACATATTTCTACATAAGCTATAATAAATGAACTCAAAAGATAACAGGTCATATACAGTTAGCAATACCTTAGGTGTTCCAGTTGTGCCGCTTGTATAGCAAATAGTAGCAACATCATCTGGTTTTGGTGGGCAGAATGGATGAGGGCTACCATGACCCTACAAAAAAATATTGTGATGTGCCTCAGAATTTATCTCCATATTTCATTTTGTTTTGCTTCAACTAAATAATAATATCTTCTAGTTTACCATTTTGTCATATAATCTCATTTTAGTATACATACAGTGTACACATTTAGTAATGGATAGGATGACAGCATAATGAAATTGAGTGGTAACAAGTGTAACTCTTTTTAAAGTCAAAGATCAAGATTTCTATTTCAAAAAATAAACCAATGACCTTCAGCTAGCAATGAAAATTATTTAAGTAGAGAATACCATGGAAATAGAAGTACCCATGAAAGAAATATATGTTTTTGATCATATTAATAATGAGTTCAAGCAAAAACATGGGCAATGCAGAAAAAAAAAAAAAAAAAAACCTAATAGAAGCAAGTAATGATGGAGTTCCTAGAGAATTCGTGAGTTCATGTTGATTTGTAAGGTTTGTATGCTTTTGTCTTGTTACATAAGTTAATGACTACATGTGTCATGACTTGTACTTCTTGAATAAATTTCTACATAGGGAAATGAAACGTTTGCATCTATCATGGTTTTAATGAAATTCTCATTCTTTTTTCAAAAAAAGAAAGAAAGAAAATAAATAAATGCAAGTAAAACACATGCTACATTTGCCCAAAACCTAAAAAAGCACAGTAAAAACTTTCAAATCAACCAAGAAACTGTGGCTATGTTAATATTATTTATTGACAAGAATATAAAATTACCTGTTTAAGGAGTCTCGAATAAGATATTACTTTAATTCATGTTGTCGAAGGAAGTGATGGAATGTGTTCATCTATCGGTAAGATATCAAAATGTTCTTAATTTAAACAATACATAGCACAAATTCAACATTAAAATAATCTACATACCAAGAGTGTCGTATAGAGGAACCGATACATACGAATATGCTGAACAAGCATGACCAACAACCATCCACTCAGGCCTGTTAATGAAATAGAATCCAATTGAAGCACCCTGTTGTAATGAACATTTCAGTATGTCAGTTAAACATAATACCATCATTTCATATATTAATGCAAATCAGTACTCACAATTTGGATGCCATTATACAACAGACCAGAACCGATATTAGTCCGAGCAGTACCTGCTTCCCCGTATTACCGTGATTTCACAACCGCAAATTACTGTGGAGTAACAAAGAGCATCCAAGACTATCACGGATCTGTATTAACATTAACGGCAGTTCAACGAATCGAAAAATCTTCACAGATCATGGATTTGGCTGATACTTGTTACTAGTTGACTCCCTAAGAAGAGAAAAAAACCATAATGAGCTGAAAACGGTAAACAGAATTCCTGAGAACGAGAGATATAGGAAAAAAATACTTTGGGGGCTTTCAGCTTCTCCATCACGAGCCGTCTTCGACTTCTGACCATTGCCTCCCCATTGATCAATAGAAAGCCTAGATATATCTCTAATAGGCAAAGAAAGAAAATACAATAGAAAGCCTAATTTGCTAACCGATTGATATAGAAACGTACTAACCGATTGATATAAAAACGTACTATCAATTAATAAAAGTTGGGCTAATAACTAACAATAATGGCAATTGGTGTAAATATCAATCGTTATTATCAAGATAGTAACGATTGAAATTATAACCAATCGCTACTATCTTGATAATAGCGATTGGTATTTACACTTAGCCATTATTGTTAACTATTAGTTTAACACGTTTTTTTGCACGTTTAACATGTTTTTCACATGTTTA
Source organism: Impatiens glandulifera (assembly GCF_907164915.1). Taxonomy (NCBI): domain Eukaryota; kingdom Viridiplantae; phylum Streptophyta; class Magnoliopsida; order Ericales; family Balsaminaceae; genus Impatiens; species Impatiens glandulifera. Next base: position 25,373,528 of record NC_061864.1, read on the forward strand.
ACACGTTTTTTACACGTGTACCATGTTTTTCACATTTTTTGCATGTTTAACACGTTTTGACATGTTTAACACGTTTTTCACACGTTTAACACATTTTGACACATTTAACATGTTTTTTACGTTTTTGGCACGTTTAATACGTTTTCCACATATTTGACACGTTTAACACGTTTTTAAAACTTTAAAACGTTTAACACGTTTTTCAAACGTTTCATATGTTTTTACATTTTTGGCACATTTAACACGTTTTTGGCATGTTTCAAATGTTTTTACGTTTTTGCACATTTAACATGTTTTTTGGCATGTTTAACACATTTTACACATTTTTGGCACATTTAACACGTTTTAACATGTTTAACAAGTTTTGGCACGTTCAACATGTTTTGACAAGTTTAACACATTTTTGGCACGTTCAACATATTTTTAGCACATTAAACATGTTTTGACACATTTAATATGTTTTTGACACGTTTAATATGTTTTTCACGTTTAACACGTTTTTGACACTTTAACACATTTAACACGTTTTTCACACGTTTAACATGTTTTTAAATTTTTGGCACGTTTAGCATGTTTTCACATTTTTGGCACGTTTAACACGTTTTACACATTTTAGCAAGTTTAACACGTTTTTAATATGTTTAACATGTCAAAAACATGTTAAATGTGTTAAACATGTTAAACATGTTAAACGTTTTTAATGTGTGAAAAACGTGTTAAACGTGTCAAAAACGTGTTAAATGTGCCAAAAATGTGAAAAACATGTTAAACGTGTAGAAAACGTGTTAAATATGTCAAAGCGTGAAAACCATATTAAACATGTCAAAAACATATCAAAACGTGTTCAATATCCCAAAAATGTGTTAAACGTGTCAAAAATATGAAAAACATGTTAAACGTATAAAAAACGTGTTCAATGTGCCAAAACGTGAAAATTTTGTTAAACGTGCCAAAAATGTAAAAACATGTTAAACGTGTGAAACGTGTTAAAAACATGTTAAACGTGTTTAATGTGTGAAAACGTGTTAAACATGTCAAAAATGTGAAAATTGTGTTAAACGTGCCAAAAACGTGAAAAACAGGTTAAACATGTCAAAAACGTGTTAAACGTATCAAAAACGTGAAAACCATGTTAAACGTGTCAAAAACGTATTCAATGTGCCAAAAACGTGAAAACTGTGTTAAGCGTGTCAAAACGTGAAAAACATATTAAACGTGTCAAAACGTATCAAAAACGTGTTCAACGTGCAAAAAACGTGTTAAACGTGTAAAAAATATGAAAACATGTTAAATGTGTCAAAACGTGTTAAACGTGTCATAAACATGTTAAAATATAAAAAACGTGTTAAACAGGCCTAAACGTGTTTAGCGTGTTAAAACGTGTCAAAAACGTGTGAAATGAATTAAAACGAGTTAAATACTTATTAAAACTAAAAATGTATTAAGCGAGTCAAAACATCTTAAATGAATAAAATATTTGTTTAATGAGTTAAAAACGTGTTGAATAATTAAAAAAATTGGAATTGCAATTCTGACCTAAAAAAGTTTCAATTGAGAACTATAAAATTACACTATATTGAATTCCATTAAAATTCTAATTCCAAATCCAATTCTTAATATTAAAGTGTCTAACAAACATAATAATTGGAATTGGACCCTCCAATTCCAATTCTAATGTCAATTCTAGGGTTATACCAAACACACCCTAAAAAATTCCAAATTTAAAATTGTCTAATAAAAAATGAATCTATAGTCACTTGTTTTTTTTTTAGACTTCAAATCTATATTGAGTTTATCTTTAAATCTTCTCATTGCGCTTAAGAGTTTGGGCATTGTCTTATTGTATTACAACAAAAAGTTATGAAGAGTTCATCATATACCCGCATAACATTTTTCATTGCTAATTAGTCATGCTTGATTTTTTAACACCTTTTAGTTTAAGAGTCATAGTTGATGTGATTTAAAAAAATTAATAATAGACATTTTATAGTGATCAATTTCTAACCATATTTAATGTACTACTTTGATAATATGTACTAACTTTTTAGTATTATGAATTAACTTTTTAATTATTCAATTAATTATAAATATACATTCATAGAATGTGTTTTAGAACTTGTTTTTTTATTTTTGTAATTTATTTTTCATTTTTAATTAATATACATGGTAGGTAATATATTGGACTTGAAAATTTAAAAATTATACATAAAAAAAATTAAATTAATAAATTATTAATTTATCGATATAATAATATCTCGTTAAATTAATAAAATAATCCTATCCCTATATAGTTTTACTGTAATTTGAAATAGAGATGTCAAGTTCAAAATTTTGATCCAATTAATATTCTTCAACCCGTTAACCTGTCATCAACCCGAATCCACCTCTAGAATTATATTAATTACTATTTTTTATATTAAAATATAGACTTTATAAAAATGTATTTGGGCCGGGCCTAAATAACATGGATCGAGTTGTGTCGACCCGGAAAGTGCTAAATATTGATTATTGACATTTCCTTTTTGCTGTGTCGTGGTTTCAATCATATCTAAAGGCTCTACGAGTTTTGGGTGTCGCCTGAGTTGTCCAGGGAAGAACTGCGAGAAGAGAAAGACGATACCTTTGGATAATAATAATAATAATCAGATACAGGAACAACAGAGAAGAAGAAGAAGAAGAAGATGAAGACAACAAAGGGAGGAAAAGTTATGAATCCTACCGATGCATATCGTAAGGAGCTTCGCAAGAAGGAACTCAAAAGGGTAAATCACAATCTCTTGACTTTCATTTGCATCCTCTCTGAACTGGGGCTATTGTTTCTCTCTTTCTTTAGTTTCTCCAATAAATTATGCAATATTCTCTAGATTGTTGTTTTTCCTTGCCCTAATTGTTATTTCATTTCGGGAATCTGACGACCCCTTGTACTTATGTGCTTGGTTTTCGATTCATTTGCAAAATTCATAAGTTTGGTTGATTGGATTGATTTTATGAGGAAATGGGTGTCCACGAATTCAATTTTGTTGAGCTAGTTTTAGATACCATATTAAAGTTATTCCTTAAAAAGTATTTTATAATTCTTATCCTTCATTGGTTTATGCCTTGACAGAATAAAAAAGAAAGGAAGAAGGTGAGAGAGGTGGGGATTTTAAAGAAGGATCCTGAGACACTAAGGGATCAAATTGACAAGTTAGAGATGATGAGTAAGTAGCAACTCCATCCTTGCCATTGCTTCCTCTGTTGTAAATATGATATTGTTGCCATTGATACATTCGGTTTTGTCGAACTTCATATTTTCAACTTTACAATCATAAAGCTAGTATTATGGTGGAAACCTGGAGTAGCATCAATTGAAGATAGTTTTAGGTGGTGGACCAAGAAACTGACAATTTCATAAGTGAAAAGTCTCCAACCTTCTAAAATAGTTCAAGAATTTTATCACTTTTTGGGAGCTCTGAAGTGTTGCATTGATGTCTTAATTAGTTACTTTGGGATCTTCTATGATGAGGTGATTATAGGTTCCGAAAGTGACAGCTTCAAATCTATTTTATATTAAAACACATAATAAAATATTGCAATAATCATAATTGTCATTATTTATTATTTCATTGTAGGATATTTTTAAGATTCAAGAATAGTGATATTTAAATAAACCATTTGTCATGCATTTGTGGTGGATCTATATAGTCCATACTATGAGCATCACAGGGAACTTTTCATTCACTGTTATTTTTTTGTATGTATTTAGAGGCCGAAGGTGCTCTTGACAAAGCTAGGAAACACAAAAAGAGACAATTAGAGGACACTCTCAACCTTGTTCTTAAAAAGAGGAAGGTAATGCTTCACACTTTGGTGAAATTGTTTTCTATAGTGTTTCAGCAACTAAATTGTTCATTGTCGGGTTACCAAAATGACGTGTTTCAGTTCTCTTCTAAGTATGTTAGCAGGCTAACTTTTGTGGTTCAATTTTTGAGCTCTAGTGTAATATTGAGCATATTTGGAAACTTGGTACTTTGTTATGATCTGTCACACACAATCACAGCTATTGAAATATTGCCAAAGTTCAAATTGAAAGTTATTTTTTTTTCGTTTGGCATAAGATTTTTCTAGATTATTTTCTAGTGTAACTTTTGTTGCTTCATTTGGCCTTCAAATTATTTTCTGAATCATGATCAGATTATTTTCTTAGATCATTAAACAAATTATTTTCTGCATGATTGTGATTTTTGACAAACATAACAAATGTAAGATTGAATCATGATCAACATGAATAAATGGTATACCAAACAACCCAAATTCTCTCTTTTCATTTTTAATCCCCATATGTTCTTTTCAGTTCTCCCAACAAGCCGAGGCCACATTTAATTTTGTTCTCTTTTGTAATACATCGATTTCACCCAAGTTACATGTTAGATGGAGAAACATTTATGTTTTATTAATGTAAAATAGTATGCTTTCTCCATTATTACCTTACACAATCACTCTTTTTATATCTACTCATTGTTTTAAGACTCGGTAGATGTTGCCTGAATTGTTGAAAACTAATCCATCATTAGGTTTTAATTAGTCTTAAGAGGATTTCAATATTCATTTGAGTTGTGAATGATCAAAGTGATCCCGACTATTGTTGACAGGAATATGAAGAGAAACAAAGGGAGAAGGGTGAAGAACCAGTTATGTTCAGGTTGATATTGCCTGAACCAGTTATTTCGTGAAGGACTTAAATCTGTAGTTTTCAACATCATAATTTTTTTTTTGCGAATTTTCTCTTATTGGACTTAATGTTTTACCTATGACAATGCAGTCATTTAGGGCCTCCTCGAAGGCGGACTACTGCTGAAGAAGAAGAGAGAGCTAAACACCCACAACCAGAAGTAATTTCACATCTTGGTAATTGAAGTCTAGCATATGACACTACTATTCCTCATATAACCCCATCTAGATATTTTTTTAATTTCAGGATTCAGTTTATTATCACCCTACACTTAACCCTACCGGAGCCCCACCCCCTGGAAAGCCACCCATGTTAAAATCATCTATAGGTGAGTTTCAGTTACTCTTTATTTTATTTTAATTTTTGTTGGAAACGAGGGTTTATTCCCTGGAAGAAGCTAAGCGTTCTTAGTGGGAATTTGAGACGTTTGATCTCTTAGGCAATCTTTTTTTATATTCTCCTTTTACGTTTTTTCTCTATTGGGCTGATGGTCTGAGACTTAAACTTTGTCAGGTCCCAGAATTCCACTATCTGCTGCATCATCCAGTGGTGCTGCTTCTTCATCCATGTCGGAATCAGAAGACGCTGCTTTTCTAGTTCCTCCTCCACCCCCACCTCCACCACCTCTTCCTCAGGGAACTGAGGCGGAAGCTGGTGATGGTTCGGTTATGCCTGCTTCTTTGCCTTTGCCTCCTCCGCCGCCCCCTCCTCCATTAGTATCTGAAGGAGGTTCATCTTTGCCGCCACCACCACCTCCTCCTGCCCCCCCATCCAAAGAACAAGGTCAGTTATGGCCTCCCCTTCCTCCACCTCCTCCACTCCGTCAGTCTACACAGCCTCCACCACCTGGAACTGCAGGAAGTGAAATGGAGAAAAATTCTTCTGAAAAGGCGGATGATTTGAATAACAAGGAGTCTGTTCAGGTATAGATGCTTCATTTCTTGAAATATTTTCACCTGTTTTCACTTAAAGATAGTTGGAATTAGGATTTGACATATCCCTTGTTAGATGTAGGGTTATTTGAATACCCTTGTTTGATGGTGGGTTAATGAAAATCAGGTTATTTGAGGTTATTCGAGTAAAAAGACATTGGGAGTCTAAATATATCATGAAAATATACTGTTTTTATTTTTATTTAAAATGAGGGTATCTCAGTTTAACTGATTATTTTCAAATAACCTTGTTTGATGTATGTGATTGAAAATAAGGTTATGACATTAGGAGTCTAAATATATAATAAAATATATACTTTTTTGAACTAGATGGTATTTTAGTATTTTAGTTGATACTTTGAATGATTTGATTAATGACCATATTGTTGATTGAATAGTGAGTTATTTGAAATTAATCTCAAATAACCCACATCAAACAAGGCCTATTCATTGTTCATGAGAGCTGTAGAGAAATATAGGGCTAGATTCATTTTTCTGATGGTGGGACTTCTTTGTTTTAACAATGTTTTCGCAAATACGACTTACAATAATACAAACAATGTCTATATACCGAACATGTGAATTAAATACCATATGTTTCTTGAATATAGCCTCTCTTTTTTTCTTTTTCTGTAATCCTGTTTCATTAATTTGATTTTGCTATATGATATTGAATTTATTTGTTAGGCACCTACCATCCAACCTCCACTTCCCCCACCACCAGGGAAGGTGATAAGCTATCAGTCTGAAGATGGTTCATCATCTGAACTGGAAGCATTAAATTCCGTAGGAACAAATGATTCAGCTAAAATGCTCCTCCCTCCACCACCACCACCACCCCCTAGGTTACAGCCACCAGGACATGTACCTTCCTTCCCAAATATGCAGCAACCTGATGTTCTTCTGCCCCCAGGAATTTCACGACTTCCCCCACCTCCACCCCCACCTGCTATGCGCCCGCCTCCTCCTCCTGGACAACCTCCTTCAACTGGATTGATGATGCCTATGATTCCAAGGCCACCGTTTGGTCTTCCACCCGGACCACCACCACTTCCCATGATGATCAGACCACCACTTCCACCTGGCCCACCTCCTTTTTTCCAAGAAGAATATTTTGCTAGAGCTCTTGGTCCTCCTCCAAAACCCTCGTATGTCAAATCAGCAGCTGCTACTGTTGTCAAGAGGCCCCTTGCCCAACACACTCCTGAACTAACTGCCATGGTGAGTTTTTTCTGTAAATGACATAGATTACTGTTATATCATGAAATGTAGTTGGAATTGCCAGCTAGGAGCATGTGTAGATAGATGTAGGATTATTTGGGAAAAAAAAAATTTGTTTGATGAAAAAGTAGATGATTTGATTGATGATGGGGGATAAGGGATCCTTCATCAGACAAGGTCTTATTTTTCCAGATACCAGATCATAAGATTCAATAACTAAATTTTTTAATGTCTCTAAATTTTGTTTCCAAGCATTTTTATCTATGAAAATGGATCCAGAAACAAAATCAACAAGTATTTTAGTTGATGATTTGATTGATGATGGGATAATAGACCTTTCATCAAACAAGGCCTTATTATTGTTTCTGTATGTGGATCTGGTTCCAGTTATAAAAACATAAGAAAATATTGAATTTGCTTTAAAGTTTAATCTAAATTTAGTTTCCAAACTTCTTTATATATGTGAAAATGGAGAGATACATAAAACATTAAGTATTTTCAAATGGAGGTGCCTATGTGTCTATATGATATCATGAAATTTAGATGAGATTGCCAGCTAGGTTTCTTCTGTTCTTCGAAATTTTGGGTTAGACCAAATTACTAGTAAGATGTCTTTTTTGCGAATTCAGGTTCCTGCTTCAGTGCGTGTTCGGAGAGAAACCGCCACCCCAAAACCTAGGCCAAAGGCACCTTCTTCTACAGCAACCACAGTTAACAACAAGCCGGCCATGGCTCCAACTTCTACCATTGTTAAGCCAGTGATGGCCAATTCATCTAGCGCACCAAAACCACAGAGCATTGATGACTCTTACATGGCCTTCTTGGAAGACATGAAGGCAATGGGTGCCCTAGATAGTTGAACTCGAGCCGAAGAAGAGAAAGTATTATATGAGAGTGTACAGGCTTATGTCAAAGTGTGAACGCACCTTTTGGGTTCATGTAATCTGGTCTGGGCCAGTATGTTAAACGGTATTGGGGAGGTTATTAGCCTTTAAACTTGGTGTTTACAATATTCTCGACATAATTTTTTATATTATTTCTAGAACTGAATGCTGTTTCTAATGGTAGTAACTAGTATTGACATCTTGAGGGACCGAAGAAAAAGTGTTATTTTTCGAATTGGTCTTCACAATTTACTGATTGTAATGAACTGAATTTTCATTATAATCTCGTTTCTCTTTGTGGTGATGTTTCCGTGAAAAGTGAATTAAAGAAGATTTGGTTACATATTTTAAAAAATGGAATTTAGTTTCTTTAGCCTAATGCTGGCTTGTTGACTAGCCATCCCTACTACCCCATAGGAAATTATTGATGATTTTTCATAGAATGAGGTTTACTGTTTAAATTTTATACAATCAATATATTTTTTTTAATTCAAAATTCAACTTTGTTTTGGATCTATTTCTGTATAGAATAGAGGTTTTTTGTTTAATTTTTATTAAATCCATCTTATTCAATCAGACTCCCAGAGATAACCTTATTTAGAATAACGGTGTTTGTGCTAGTCTCACATAAAAATAAATTATAATAAAAATATGTGAAAAAATTAACTAATAAATAACTAATTAAACTAAATAATAAAACTTGAGTGAGGGAGGGAGGGAGGGAGGGAATGAATGAGAATTTACGTCTTGTAAAAAAAAAAAAATCACCCAACTACATATCAAAAATATTTCTTTTATGCATATTTATCAAACTAGTTATTCTTAATGAGAAAAATTATTTAACTAAAATGTAGATTATTAAATTAATCAAATATTTTTTTATTTAAAATGAAATTTTATTAAAAATAAAGTAAATATGTATTAATGAATAAATTAAAATTTTAGTAATAGAAAGAATTTATGATAAATAAAATTTTAGTGCACATCCTCACTATTCTTTTCTTACTTTTAGAATGTGACTATAGAATTAAAATTAGAATGGGATGTAATTCAAATTCTGAGATTTGATAAATTATTTAAAATTAAGAATTAAAATTTTAATTAAATTTAATTGAATTTACTTTTTTTATAATTCTCAAATTCATTTTTTCAGTTCAGAATTATAGTTTTAAATATTTTTTTTATGTTTTTTAAACAAAAATACCTTATTATTTATCCAACACAATTGACCTGATGAATTGATATTGTAATTTTTTTTTAAGAATTTAGAATTGAATTACAATTCGATTCTCTTTTTAAAATGCAACTAAGCTCCGCGGATTAAACATATAGTCAGCAAATTTACTCAACCAATTTAACCTGATGAGCGAAATTTGTTGTCTAATAGACTCGAACCCAAGACCTTAGAGATATTAGGGACTTGCGATATTCACCTCTTTTTGCCGCTAAAGAGGAGGAACGAGTATATTCCACGATAATATTAATTAAGTTGGAATTATAATTTTATTCAATTTTAATATGAATTTCACTCATCCAAAATAGACATTGTTTTTGTATTTTTTTGATTGGTTTTATTTTGGTCTTTGTATTTTTATTTTATACAATTTAGTTTGGAAAGATCATTTAAAAAAAATATTAGAAAAATAATTAAATAACCCAAATCAAAAAGTTAGTTTTATTTATATTTTTATAATAAAAGCTATAATAGCATTTAGTTGGAGAAAAAAGAAAAAGAGAAGTAAAAGAGAGCATAGCAGTGGTTAGTTAGTTAGTTAGTAGCTTGTAGGAAGCCAAACCTCCATTGACATCTCCTTCATCTCTTCAGTTCTTACTCTAGAAAGGAGTTGAGAGAGAGAGAGATTCAACTCGAATAACAGCTATGGGATGTTCGTGTTCGGGGCTGAGCGCACTCTACGACGCCGTCAACAGCAGCGGAGGAGGAGGAGAGGTGTGGATTAATGAAAACCGTTTCAGGATCATCAGTCTACTCGGTGAAGGAGGATTCGCTTATGTTTACCTTGTTAAAGAGATACTCGATCAATCAGATATAGCATCAGCCAGTGGTATCTCAATCAAATTCAAGAACTCCTCTCACATCTCTGGTTCGAATTCGATCCTCTTCTCTTTCTACTAAGCCTTCTATAATCCAGATTCTTAATCGTTTTCATTTCATTCCAATTGTCTAATGCCTGTTATAACCGATAGATCAGAATTCTTCTTGTCCGAGCTGAGAAATTTCTGTATATATATGTCCAGATGATGGAACGTATGCTATGAAGAAAATTCTTGTCCAGAACAATGAGCAATTAGATCTGGTTAGAGAAGAAATTCGTGTTTCGTCTCTGTTTAATCACCCTAATCTGCTTCCACTTCTTGACCAGGCTATCATCGCAGTTCAGGTAATCATTATGTTTCGCTTTACATTGTTATGACACCAAGTTGTATGTAACTACTAACTTCTAGGTTAATATGTCCTTCCATCACATGTTCATGGTAAATATATTGTAGATATTTGTGAAAAACCACTTGTAGGGCAGAACTATGAAATCGAAGCGAATTTGATTGATTGATCATTTATTGTTCCCATTGTCTAATATAAATTGAAGGCATAATAAATAATTGGTAGTTGTTTACATCTCATCATTACTACTTTCTTCGATGATTGGCTTGGTTTGGCTATTTGTGTCGAATTATGCCACATATGAATGGAATTCTAGCTTTTTTCTTTCTTTTGAATTGTTTCTGTTTGAATTTAGTGGACCATGTGACCTTCTGAACTAGCTCATTTAGGAAACTATTATATTTGATTATTCAGCCTACCCAAGAAAGAGCATGGACGAACGAAGCATACTTGTTGTTTCCAGTTCACTTAGATGGAACATTATTGGAGAACGCCAATGATCTGAAAGATGCAAATGATTTTCTTGCTCCCATATATGTTCTTCATATATTTAGACAGGTATGTAAGGATCGGTTGTTTGTATACTCAGAACTTTCAGAGATTATCTAACCATTTATTTGTGCAGCTTTGTGCAGGACTGAAACATATGCATGATTTTAATCCTCCATATGCCCATAATGATGTCAAACCTGGTAATGTTCTGCTAACACTTAGTAAAGACCATCCACCTTTGGCTGTAATAATGGATTTTGGAAGTACTAGACCTGCCAGACGAGAAATTCGCTCTCGATCAGAGGCATTGCAATTGCAGGTGATTCTTATACATAGGCAGAAGATAATTGAACCAACAGATATTCTAAAAAGAGATCACTCATAAATATTATATAGTCATATCAAAATGGTTGCAAAGTTTAAGGGTTTGTAGTTGTACTATGTATATAAAAACAAAAAACAATATTTCATGGGAGAATTTCAACTTATTTATGTGTTTTACCTGTTTTTGATTGACATATTTTTCACATAATGTGATATCATTTATTTTGTTTGTTTGTCTAGTATGAAGTAAGTATTATATTATGAAATAAACAGGAATGGGCATCTGAACATTGTTCGGCACCTTACCGTGCTCCAGAGTTGTGGGATTGCCCAAGCCATGCAGATATTGATGAAAGAACAGATATCTGGTCATTAGGATGCACCTTATTTGTAATCATGTAAGACTTACATATATACATATGTATCTTCTCCCTTTACCATTTAAGCTTGTTTGATCTTGGGTTATTTGAAAAAATCTGAATTATGAATTCAAAATCTTGTTTTAATAATCTACTTTAGGTTATTTATGATATTTTAATTGATGATTGTTGAAAAGTTATGTGATGTGTTAATGGATTATTTGAAAATAATCAAATAACTCAATTATATTAAACAAGCTCTTAATATTTTCGGATCTTCTTCTTGTTCTATATATGTAATCAATGTTTAAGTTGGGTTGGTTTTGTTATAGGTACGGGTCATCTCCATTCGAGTATGCAATGGGGGAATCTGGAGGAAGTTTGCAGTTGGCTATAATAAATGGACAAGTGAAATGGCCTACTACAACTGGTTTAAAACCATTTCCAGAATCCTTTCACCAGTTTGTAAAATGGATGCTCCAGCCCCAGCCCACACTTAGACCTCGGATAGATGACGTTATCATCCATGTCGACAAATTGATCTCCAACTTATCTAGCTAAGCTAAGAAGCTCCGCGACACAACTTCTTTCTGGTAATTTCCAATCAATTTTAATTTTGTCATGTTTGGTGTATGTATTTTATCGTTAGAGTAATTCAAGTGTCAAGATTTTGGCATAAATAGGTGTGTGAAATGCATGGGTGTTAGGATCGTGTTAACTTTTTTAGTTTAAAAAAAATTAAGAAAAAACCTAATAATAAAAATAGTTTTTTTTTTCAATGAAGGACCAATTCACACTATAGGAGAAGAATGAAGCTAAACAGGAAAAGAAGTCAACAAATCAAGTTGTCTTATGAGGAAAATTCCCCACAAAAGTTATGGGATTAACAAGAAAATATATAAAAAGTTACTTTACAATAAGTGTGAATAAGAGAAAGGAAAATTATTTCTAGTCGATAGCCAAAATGAGGATATTGATTTAGAAAACTAATGATTCACTAATTCCCTATTTTGATTTGAGTTGTAAGTGTTACATTCTTATATGATTGATTCTCTCATGTCCAAAGTTGTAATGTAATATCCTTTCCTTTAATATTTCACTATGGTCAATTTGATTTGTGGAATATATATATATTAAATGGTGAATATAAATTTTTACACCACTTTGTTATGAACTTCTACAATATATAGTCTAACATTTAAATAAAATATATGCAATTGGAAATAGGTTTTGAAATGGAGTTGGGTTTGAAGTTGAAAATTTGAAAATATTTTTAAATGTGTTAATGGTCATATTTGATATGAACAATGTAATTGAATGAAATAGTAATACTTTTTAAGATAAAATTTTTAGCTTCTCAATGGAATAAAATGCGTTATATAGCCCTTGTTTTCAAAGAGGGCCATTATGTCAATCTCTGTTATAATTGCAATTTAAGTAAATTCACCAAAGCTGAAATTTGATGTGATTTTTTGGTTTTATACAAGATTGTAAATGGATAATTATCAAAATTATTCTCTATTTACTTTATGGTAATTCAAATTATGATTATTAGTGTGATTTTATATGAATCATAATGTAATATGTTATTTCATTTGGCATTATAAAATGAACTTTAAAACAGTATGATTTTTCATAATCATAACATATATAAAATTTTCAAATAATGATCTACAAGAAAGAAGAAGAAAAAAAAGACATTATTTTATGAAACCAAACCCAATTCAATAGTGGCAAAAAATTGGAAGACTTGAAGATACATATGGAATAAGTTGATTGTTATGGCACACATATTATCCCCAACTTTTTGTTTGCACCTTCACTTCACTTGGCCAGCCCACAAAGACCAAACAACATTTTACCATAACATACTATTTTATCTACTTTTTACCATTACTGCTGTCATCCTTCTTTTTCACAAGAGAATCAAATATAGACAGCCTTTCTTGTTGGTTGGTTGCTGGTGATTTGGCAAATGGGTTTGTTTTTAGTAGTACTACTTGAGGAGAAGGAGGAGGAAGTTGTGCCTTATTTTCCTCAACAATTCCCTCATTTTTCTTCTTCTTAACTAATTTTACTTTGTTAGGAAGAAAACTAACCTTCTCTTCTTCCCTTATTGAAGAAGAAACCGGTTCTATTTCATTTTTACTTTTACTTTTTCTTTCATCTTCATTTGAATCTCTCTGTGGGAGAACAGCTTTTGTTGCTGCTGGTGCTGGTGCTGTTGTAGTCGTAATCTTCGATTCTTTCATCAATCTTTCCTCCAATATGGTATTGAACCGTTCTGCTAGATTTGGAAGTTTTAGTGCAGTTACAAGCTTTATTGCACCTTTTACTGATTTTTCCATGGACAGTAGTTTCACTAGTTCTGTAGCTCTAATCAGTTTATCACCTGCAAATCCATATTTTAAGCTTGTTCAAAGATATCTAATAAAACTGTTACAACAACAATAACAAACTAAGAAGAGAACAGCTCACCATTGCAACAAGATGCTATAAGCTTCAAAATACATCTATCAAGACCTGCTTCAATAGTAAAAGCTTCGTCGTCAAGCTCAGTTGTGTCCACCCCAGTGTCAGTCATTTCATCTATTGTTTTATTAATCTGCAATCCCATTGTGTTATCAGTAGTAGTTTGTATGATTAACCATTCACTCTTGTTGTGTTCATAAAATACAAATCCAATTTCAGAAGAAGGTGTTTCCAAATGGGGATGCAAATGTTGCACAAAAAATGACATGTACCTGAGAAAGTTGCAAATTCTGGTAGATAAACTCGTTTTCAAGTGCATCTGCTCCCAAATCAGAGGAAGCAAGAGGAAACGAAAAATCTAACAATGTCAGAATCGGTTTTGGGAAAACCTACATCATATATAAGCAAATGGGTTAAAATAAAATGAGAGAATCGTTTTAATGGAGAGAAGAGAATGAGGGTGCATCATCCTTGCCTGTGGAAATGAATCGGGAGATTTGCAAACAACGCAAAAGAGTTTGCTTGAGTTCAACCCAACTACCCAATAGTTCTCTTCAGGTTTCTTAATTTTTCTAGAACTGAAAAGAGGAAGCCAACTTCCACCATATTGATCTGTATAAACTCTAAGAACACCCATTGAATCAAATGAACACAATTTCCCCTCTTCACTGAATCCAATCCATGTTAGGACTGAACCAGGAGTAAGTGGAAGCTTTCCTTTGACATGCTCAGTTGCATTAGAAATGTTGAATACCCTAAACTCCAGATTCTGCATTATTTTCTTATTATGGTTAAGTTTCATACATCAATTTCTTTCAGAGATAATGATATTATATCAAAAGATACCTGATCATTCGATGAAAAAGGAGGGGACGCGTGAGTGACAACCATTAGTTGATCCCCGAAGCCTGATGCAGACACCACTGGGCCTTCAAGAGAGAGGACATGTCTCTACAATGAAATGGAAGACAATGTATCATAACTCAGATACCCAAAGGTACGTCCATCTTTTTTATGAAAGAGATCAAAATAACTTTGTTGACAAACCTGCAATCCACCATGGCTGAAGATACGAAGATAGTTGAGACTTGTAATGGCAGCTACCCAAGAAGTGCCAAGTGCCACAGCCTTTACCTCTTCTTCTTCAAACCGCATAGACCACTGAGATTTTCATCAAAAGTAAGCAACTTATGGATGTTTTATAATGATATTTTATGTAAAAAAAAAAGAGAGTCAAACCTCACTGTTATTTGCCCAGCTACTGAATGGGCGAAACATAAGAGTGCTCATGTTCTTTTCTCCTTTGCATGGATTTGCAAAGACACTCCCACTTTCATTTAGCGCAGCCATAGTGAAGCCAAAGTAATCTGTCATTGCTGGAACTCGTGGGCCACTGCTCGTGTCATGAAAATCTATCTGATCTTGCATCAAATTAGTTAAGACATTAATATTTGTATAAAGTAAAGAGTTATTAGAGATTTTGTTTTTTTTCACACACTTCTATATGGGAGTAACCATCATGTTCCATTGCAGTTATACATCCAAGCATGTTATAGGAGAGAAAATGCCTTTTTCCAGGCTGCTCTGGAGTGGAACCTGGCTGAAATGCTTCTTGCATTTTTGGCCCAGTTGAAACGACAGTGCTTCTTGCCACCTTTTCTGTATGATCTCGTTTTTCTTTCTTGATCTGGGTTGTTCTCTTCTTACGGGAAACAACATTTGGAAAGTCATTATCAACATCAATATCATCGTCGTCTTCATATTCTTCGAGTGCAGACTGCTTTCTCAATCTTTTTCTGGAAACCGGTTCAGATTCTTCATTGCTTTCTTCACCAATATGATCACTCAAACTACCGGATACACCAGGCTGCTGCTCTTCATCTTCTTCGTCGTCGAACAAGAGAAAATTACTCTTTTTGGATTGTGAATTCGGAATATCTTCTGTAGGAGATTTCATCGACGAAGGAACAGCTGATTCCCAGAAACCATAACTTCCTTTAGAATCAATAACAGCCAGAGTATTTCCAGTCGGCTTCCATGCCATTGAGCACACAACATCATCAAATTTCTGCCTATCAATATCAACCCTTTTAGTCACATCCCATATCAAGACCTGTTTATCTAAACCAGAAGTAGCAATGTATTTCCCATTGGGTGACCAAGACAAGTAACAAACACGGTCAACATGATCACCTCTCAAAACAAAGAGTTTTTCTGCAGTATCCCTATCATACATAACCACATCATTCATCAAACCAGGAACAGCTAAAACCTCCCCATCCGGACTCCATGCGAGGACATTTATAATAGAAAAATCTAAACTAGAATCAGGTGATGCACCCGTTAGAGTGTGCAGTATTCTACCTGACTGAAGTTCCCAATAGATTACAGTCCCAACAGAATCAACCGAAGCTAAGTATTCAGTAAGGGGATCAAAAGCCAAACCAGTAACAGAACCTCTATGTCCTTTCAATAATCTTGCAATTGTGCCATCGATTGTGTTGATCAGCTTGATTCCATCATCATCACCGGCAGCAGCTAGCATGGTACCGGAACTATTAAAAGCAAGAGCTCGAATTGGCAAAGTGAATCTTGTGATATTAGTCTCAAACTCTCCACCTGATAGAAAAAACAAATAATTAGTAAAAATAGTGTTGCAATAGTGAAGAAGGGTGATTCATACTTGGGAATTTGTAGAGTTTGACTGAATGATCGATGGAACCGGATGCGAGGCAAGTGGAATTGGGACTGAGAGAGATTGCTGTGATGCCATCTAAATGATTACGAAGAATTTTGGGGTGACTGGAGTGGATTAGAGGGTCGTGAATGGAGATTGAGGGTTCGGAAGAAGATGAAGTGACGAAATGGAGAGCCTGGTGATCCCATAAGATAGAACATAAAGATGGAACTCCATTTTTACTCTTGTGAGCTTCTCGAAGCTTCAATGATCGGATCTTCATGCCTTTGTCTTTCTTTTCTTCTTCTTCTTCTTCGTCTTCGTCTGGCTTCTGCTGTCTTCTGCTAGGGTTTAATTGGACTGGAGATTAACGTCCGATTTTGAGCGGGAAAATTGTAAGCTGTTTCGCGGGAGATCTTTTAATCGTCCCAAAAAAAACAATAATAGTATAATAATAATAATAATAAAAGAAAAAATGAGTATTTTTTTTTTTACTAATGTGCTCTAATAAGTTGACCGAAAATATCTAAAATTGTAATAGCCCTTTCTTTTTTAAAAACTCAGCCTAATGATTCAAAATAATTGTTTGTCATTTTGTTTCTTCCCATTTTTGTCCCTCTTAAAATTTTCTTTTATTTAGTTAAAATTGTTAATAAATATATGTTATGAATTAAAAGGATTATATTATAAAATTATGAAATCAAAATTTTATTTGATAAAAAAAATAAGGTTTCTTTAAGATTATTTTGAATAATTATTAAAATATTTTATATATTTAAATTTTAAATTTACTTAAAAAATATTTTTTAATATTTAGTTGATTTGAATTAAATAATTTAATTGGTTATTTGGTGTTATTGATTTTTTTAAAAATAATTAACGATGTTAATATTTAATAAAATTATTTTGATTAATAATTTAAATATTATGATTATAATTTTTTTTAATAAAGATATGATTAACCTAATCCAAATAAGGCCTTGACTCCACTTAATTTGTTTTGTTGGCTTGTTAAAACTTTAAAACATAACAAATAATTATAGACTTTTTTTTTCTCTCGTAACCCTAAAATGTGTTTATGAGAGTTTTTATTTTTATTGTATGTCTTTTATTTCTTCTTCTTATTAATATTATTATTTTATGTGTCATTATATTTATTAATAAAATTTATATTTAAAATTAAAATAAACGTTAAATCGTATAAAGTGTGTCCCCACCGCACGCGGCAGCCAGTTATGACAGAGTATGGGAGCACGTGAGTTGCTGCCATCAAACTCTTCCCCCTCACCTCACGTGACATTAAAACAAAAAACCATTTAACATTACTTGTACTCTTTTTTTAAATAATTGATTTTATTCTTTTAATACGAATTAATCTTTTCTTAATAATAGAATTTCAATTCATCTTTAGGCATAACTATTCTTACTTTTTTTAATATTTAATTTATTATTACTAATTAGTTAAATTTTTGGTTATTTTATTAATTATTTAATTTTTGCACTTTTATAATAAATGATTCAACAAAGTTAATTAGGATTATAACACAATTTCTACAATTTGTTAGTAATTTATAAATTGTGATATTATATATATATATATATATATATAATTATAATGATGCTTAATTTTTAAAATGTTCGGATTGCCGGGTCGAGAGCTGTGTTTAATTTGGATATATATATGTGAGAATAATAGATATTTGGGTTGAATTTTGGGTTGACTCGCCCATAAATTTAAAACGGTTAAAAATAAAATTAAAAATACTATATGTATGTTTCGAACTTACAACCTAACAAAATAAGTATAACATTTTAACCAATTAGGCTAATAACACTTTATATTTTAAATTCAACACCCAATTTGATAAATGCGGGACATTTTAACAATATAAATTCAATTTTTTAACTAACTAATATATATATAAAATGAAGTTTAATTTATAAAGTGTCCGAATTGCCGGGTCGAGAGCTGTGGTTAATTTGAATATGTATGTGAGAGTAAATGAACATTTGGGTCGAATTGTGGATTGACCCTCCCATAAACTTAAAACGGTTAAAAATAAAATTAAAAATGTTATATGTATGTTTTAAACTTGCAACCTAACACAACAAGTACAACCATTTAACCAACTATGCTAATAACACTTTATATTATAAATTCAACACCAAAGTTGATGAACGAGAGAAATTTTAACAATATAAGTTCAATTTTTTAACTAACTATATATATATATATATATAATGATGCTTAATTTTTAAAATATCTGGATTGCCGGGTTGAGAGAGAGATTGACGATTGATTTGTCGAGGGATAAGAGACCAGTAATAAAGGATTGGTACTGTTGAGATAGTTGAGTGCAAAAATGAGGTTATGAGATTAGTAATATGAAATATCTATTATGTAAGAAATGATAATTTTAGTTGACCGAGAAATTAAGGTAAAATAAGTGAACTAATGAGAAAAAAGTTAAATGAATGTCTACTTAATAAATTTGTTATTTTGTGTCATATTTTTTAATAATTAGATAAAAAAAATATTGAATTAAATTATAAATCACGTTATTAAGGTAATTTTTTTAATTTTTTATAATTAAGGCTAAATGCTAGTTTAATTAATAAACGTGTTTAATTTATAAATGGTAGAGTGTTTAGTTAAACAATTTTGAACGAACAATATTAGAGTTTAAAATGTTCATATTTTTTTTCTTTTAATATTGAACTCATTTAAGATGTTTTAAATGAAATGAATTCATAATTTTTTTTTTGAATGATAAAAAAATTATTTAAGATTTTAATTAGCTCAGTTATTAAAATGGTATTTTATATTTAAAATTAAAATTTAATAAATATAAAGTAGATGTATTTTAGTTAGAGTTGCAATGAGTTATGCTACTTGTGAGTCGTTCGGTTAAAGTTCGACTTGAGCTTGAATTTGATATTTAAGACGAACTCGAACGCATATAATGTTTGTTCGATTGTTTGTTGAACATTTTCGAGCATAATAATATATTTTTTTTTTTATTTAATATTAAAATTTAAAATAATATTTTTTTTTTATTTCTTCTCGCTCTCTTTAAATTTTATATAGAAGACTCATAATCCATATTATTATATTTTATTGTCCTAAAGTAAACTCTAATTTCTAATGTATATCATATATCACGTGTCTTTCGATCGATACACAGTTGAGGAGGCTGATCATGATTCAGCGATTAAGAAAAAAACTCATTGGTAAGTCTTGTTCATGCTTATTCAATGTATTATGAGAATCATGTGATTATATGGTTCACTTATGGATGATATTAAAAAATAATATTACTATCAAAATAGGATTGAATTAATGATAAAAAGAAGTTTAGATAAAATTATGAATATAATAATTAGCCTATTATATGTAATATTGAAATATATATAAAAAAATGTTAATATATTATATATAATAAAAGTATATTATATATAATATTGAAATATATAAAAAAAATTAATATATTATATATAATATTATATATATATATAATAATAATACATTAATTTACTAATTCAGTGCAAACTCTAAAGTTTATTATATATATATATATATTTTATATATAAATGTATGAAAAAATTATTAATTTTGTATGTTATATACTGAATTTTATCATTATTTAATTGATTTTTTATTTTTTAGAAAGAGAAAATATAGTAATATTTTTTTTTTATCGATCTCTTAATGTAACTTAAATTTTAATTATTTGTTTTAATATTTATTTTTATATTAATTATTTTTATGTTAGAATTTTGATTAATAATGATGATTTGACATTTTATACTATAATATTTTGGAATTTTGAATTGTTTCATATTTTTATTTTGAAATATCTTGTTTTAAATGTTGAATATGTATGAAAATTTGATATTTTAATTTTAAAAATAAATTTTTGTTTGAATTCAAGCTCGAGCATGTGCTTGAGTTTGAAAATTTAATAGTTCAAACTTTTTAAGTCTGTAACCCCCGAGAATGATCCCCTCCACATCTTAGCACGCGTTTGAACGACACGTGACAATACGGGAGAATCACATGATGACTCGAAATTCGATGCATTTCAACATAGGTTTGTGTGCCAGACATCTTTGTTTTAATAAAATATTATTTTAAAAGATTTTGAAAATTTGAAATTAATCATATAAAAATAATTAATTATATTCAAATTCTAATAATTTGGGGAATTGACTTAAAATCCAATATAAATTAATTAAACATGATTAATTTAAAAAAAATTATTTATTTCAAAATAAAGTCGTCAAATAATTTTTAGAAAAATCAGTAAAAGGTACGTGTAAAAATGTATTTTATACCAGAGTTTTTATAAGGGGTCCGTTTTTTTTGTTATGCTTGGGAAAGGGCTTTCACGTTATGTTTTTGCATCCGTCAAAAGACTGTTTTATTTTTAAAACAAAAGTTTGGTCATTACAAAATTTACTTATAACATTTATTTCCTTTAATTAGTAGTCTTGAGGTCCTAAACAAGGATATGTCTAGATTACGTAAATACTTGTATAAAATTATTGCAAAAAATGTACATGCGATTGCGTTGATATAAGATTAAGTAAAATACCCGAAAAATATCAGAAAAGTATTAGAATTTAAAAATAAACTTCAAACGGGGCTTTAGCCAAAATATTTCTTTAGGAAATATCCCAAAAATATTTAAATATCATTTTTTGATCTTTCATTTATTTGAAAATTGATTGGAGTTCCAAAAACACAAAAATAATTTTAGATTTTGAAAAGTGAAACTAAACATGACTTAGGACTGAATTCATATGGCTTGGGTTATATTTTTCTGATTTGGGCTCGGACGGGTTCGGTCTAGACTAGGGTGGTTTGGATCAAGGCTCGGGAGCATGGGTCCACAGATCCTAAGGGCTCGGTCCTTGGTTCGAGAGACTCGGACTCCTCGGTCTTGAGTCTAGGAGGCTCAGTCCCAGGCTAAGTTAACGGTCTAGTTCTTCGGTCCTAGGTTAAGGGGTTCTTGGTCCTAGGCTAAAAGGAAACTCGATCATAAGTTAAAAAAAATTGGTCATAAGCTAAAGGGAGTGCTCAGTCCTATGTTAGAAAACTCGGTCATATTTATTGGTCTTAAGCTAAGAACACCGGTCCACGGGTTCAGTCATAACTCAAGAACACTAGTCTTAAGTCTCGGTCTTAACTCAAGGACATGGGTCCTTGGTCTTAGAGCGAGGTTAATTTTCTCGGTCGGTTCTCTCGATTGATTTTCTCGATCCCAGCTAAGATCCTCGGTCCTCGTTCCCGGTCTCAAGCTAAGAACCTTGGTCATTTACCTTGGTTCAAGAGGACCGAGTGTTCTTGAATTTGTCAAAAATTGCAGGTGACATACCTTTTGATACAGATCATGAAAACATGATCTGTAAGTTGCAAATGACTCATATAATTGTGGGGATTAAAACTCCTTACCTTAATCACGATCAATCGATTCTTATAAGGATCAATTCCTTAAAACCGTTTTTAGGGCAAAATATGGGATATTTTGAATTAGGCCATCTCATGGCCTAATTTTTGTTCGAACATTTTTGAAATAATGAACATAGTCGAACACATCATAGCAGCTCTGTAACAACTTTTGAAATCGAAATTCAAATCCATTTTAAAAAAGAAATTAGTTGTATCAAACATTATCGGGATGTTGATATAATGATTTGGAAATCATCCTAACATGTTTACAAACATGTTAAGCAACTATTTGAATCAAAATTTAAGCCAAAAAACTCAAGAACATCAAATTCAAAAAATCCAGATTTTCAAGTCATGTTTTTGTTTTTTTCATTTTAGGTTGATTTCACCAAATCTCTTTTAACATAAAGTTTATAAATCATCTAGGGAGTGATTCTAAACAAAGAAAGCACAAAATTGAGCCCTGGAAATGATCAACCCGATCAAACTTGATGAAAAAATTCAATTTTCAATCACAATTTGAATTACAGTGGATCTGCAAACTTACCAACAATGGAAGAACACTCCAATGATGTGTGAGAAGCTTTCCCAAAGCCTGGATCAAAGCTTTGATCACTAGAGAAGATTTTTACAAAAATCAAGTTTTGCCGAATTTCTTGATTCTTCGAATTAGACTGTAATGTCATTATTGATTGATGGTTTTGAAGCTTATCACCTAGGGAGTATTTATACTCAGCTAGGTCGGTTAATTGAAGTCAAATTCAACTTCGATTTGGCTATCGAAGTTGTTCTTCTCTATTTCCATTTTAACTTCGGCAACCTAGCTAGGGGATAGACTTTGACTTCGTAGCGTAGGGGAAATGATGGCGAGGAGAAGACGTTCACATGGTTAAACTTTGGAATGGTTGTAGGCGGAGATAAGGCTTCTAGAAGAAACGACGACGTCAATTGCGTTTTCGACGATCCCTTACATCGGCAAAGAAGACGGGTTAAAACGACGTTGTTTCATTTAACCGAAATACGTCGTTTTGGCATTTCGTCACGTTCTGTCCGCGTCTGGGAGTTTTTGGCTAACGGGGTTGACGTTCCAGTTGATCTCCTATGGCCCTAGGCGAAGGTGGCGCATTTTTGGGTGCTCGATGAAAATTCATCGTTGATCTAATGACCCATAATAATGTTGTAATAATTAAACATAATTTCGCCAATACATGATTATCAGTGTATGTTTGTAATAAAAGAATTATTTGAAAACGAATTTTTAACCCTTTTCATTTTTCTTCTCCAAAATTCCACAAAAATATTATTAGAAACATAATAAAAATTATGTTTATTATTTTTATTTTTGGGTGTTTTGAGGTATTTATTTATTTGTTTTAAAACATAAATTATACTTAATTTATGTTTAAAATCATAATTAAATAATTTCAACCCCTTTTGGAGTTTAATTTGAGTAAAATAAATACAATATTTTAACTTTAAATTATTTTTTAATTTTTAATTACTTTTTTCTAATAAGGGTTTAATTATCACAATAATTAATCTTAATTTGATTTTTAATCTATTTGAATTAAAAAATTTAAGGTATTATTTTAATATTATTATAAATTAATAATATTATTTATTAATTAGGGTATGTTGAATTTTCATGTTTAGAGAGTCGAGTCGTGTCGAGTCGAGCTGAGCTTATAGGTAAATAGTTGAAACGAGTTCGAGGTCGAGCTCAAATTTATAAACTTATTCAAGTTCGAGTTCGAATCGAGTTAATAAATACTAAATCGAGTCGAGCTAGAGTTAAAGCAGGTTTGAGTTCGACTTGGCTTATTTGCCGCCTTAATTTTAGTTAATGAAATATGTCCACTAAATTATCTAAACTAGCTCAACATAAGAGCTTGTTTAATTTTTAGTTATTTGGGGATTTTAAAAAATAATTATTAAATAATATGTTATTTGAGTTTTTAATTAATTGAATTATTATATTAGATTATTATATTTAAAATATAAATTATATATATAAGATATTTTTGTGTATAAATTAAGTGATTGAATGGTTGGAAAAAAATGTAAAATTAAAATAAAATAATATTTCTCTTAAGACTCTTTTGATCATATGGTTTTTTGTTTTTTTTAATCTCAAAATCCAATCATCATTTTAATCAATTAATCAATTTTTTTTTTATTTATTTAAATACTAAAAATATTTTTTATTTAAATATATAAAATTAATTTATTTTCAAAAATTAAAAGATATTTTTGACTTTTATTCATAAAATACTATTTTTTTCGAAAATTAATCAAACATGATTCCTTCGTTAAAAAGGAAGGAAAAATTTAAATAACCAAAGATCAAACGAGCCCTTAAGAATCTTCAATGTTTTTCATTGGGCATGTTCTGACTATGGTTATTTGAGTTTTTATTTTGGATTTTGTTGAAAATATGTTTAAAAAAAATTATCTGAAATTTTAGTGGGTTGAAATATTATAATATTATTTTGTATTTAAAATTATAATTTTTAAATACAAGTGTTTTCATATTTTTATTTAATAGGAGGGGTAATTTGATTGTTAAAATAATTATAATAATCATAAAATTTAATAATATTTCAACAATAAGTTACACCATTATAATTTATAATCAATTTTTCAGTTTAAATTATTTAAATAATTAAATCTAATCAAACATTATTTTACTTTTCTCGTATCTATTATATCACTAAATTCATAATTAAAATATTAAAATATTTTAATTTTAATTTTATTATTTAATATTTTATAGTCTTTTTATAAAATAATCTACTCCTCTTAATTACAATCAATCATTATTTTCTTTCATTCCTTTATTATCGTAATTACAATCAATCATTATTTTCTTTCATTCCTTTTAATAAGTCAATAAGCCAATAATAGTTAGATCTTATTTAGGGTATTGAAAAAATAAATATATGGAAAAAAAATAATGATAGGTAATAATTTTGAGTAGGTAAAAATATTTTATTTTATTTTTAATAAAAAGACTTAAAATTTATTAATATATAGATAAAATAAAAAATATTTTGGTATTTTAATTAATAAATTAATTAATTTAATAAAAAAAACAATATTTGATTTTTTAAATTATTTAAATAATCCAAAACCGAATGAGCATAATATTTCAAATGCAATTAAATGAAAAGAATAAAAAGACATGATCATAAATGATTGTTAATGATCCCTAAACTGCTTCACTCTGATCAAAGAATGTCTTAATAGTTAATATAAGGAAGCTTCCCTTAACCCTTCAATTTTATAATTTAATTATTGTATTAATTGATAAATTCATTATAAGTTAAATATATTCTTATTTTTGTAACTATTTCTTATTCTAACTCCTTAGTCCATGTTTGTTTAGGAGAATAATTCAAAGTGCTTGTCAAAACTCCTATTAAGAGGGTCATTAAGTAGTATATTTATAAAATTATTCAAATATAATCAAATAACTTTCTAAAAAATCTTACAAGTTCAATTCTCATTCATTTTTTAAATGGAGGATGCAATGGGCTAGGGTGGCACCATTTCTCCTTACCGACCCTAGGGAAACTCCGAATACAGACCATCAAATTCATGACATTAACTTCCACGCATTTCAAGTAAGATATTCCCAACCTCTTTGAGATTTTATGTTCGAGTCTGTCAGAACACAAATTCTGCGCTTAGTTAAATGGTTAAATGTGTTTTTGGGCTATTTATTTAACTTGCAGGGATTATTCACACTTCAAAGAGAAATAAAAACTCAGCGTTCTATAAAATAAAAATCAAACCCGTGATATTTAATCTTTTAAAAATCACTTTTCTTATTTGACCTGAGCATTAAAAAAACATTTCATAATATAATGTAGAGATAATGTAAGACAATAAAATAAAATGAATTACATAAATAAAAAATATATATATATATAATTAAATACTATATATATATATATATTAAAAGAGAAAATATTAATACCCACATTATATATAGAGAAATGATTAAGGAGTAAATTTGGATAAGGAATTTGAGAAAGAATTACATGACATAATCTAATTTAATTCGCTAAAAAATTAATAAATTTTTTATCTTTTCTTTTTTCTCACCTTTTATCATTTTTGTAACAAGTAATGTGATGATATATCATTTCCTCTTCTAAATTTAATCATTTTGTTTATATTGTCAAAAAGATTAAATTAATAAAAAAAAATAGTTAAATCGTTTTGTTTAATTTCAAAAGAGTAGTTAAAATCTGGATTCATTTATATATTTAAGCTCAAATTAGAACGCATTCAACCCATCATTTCATTGTTTGAATTGTTTCATCCTATTAAATTAAAGGACTAGTTCGTATGATTTTTTTAAATAATCATATACAAATTAAACATTATTTTACTCACTTCTTATTAATTATATCACTCAATTCATTAATTAAAATATTAAAATACCTTATATTTTAAATTATTATTATTTATTTTATTTATATATTAATAATTTTTAAATCTTTTATCAAAAAATCATTAGAAAGAATTTCAATTTTATATATAAAGTTAAATAAAGGTATCAAATTTATTTATTAAAATGCAAAATTCTATTTATATATACAAACATTTCAAAAAAATATCAAATTTATTTAACTTACCAAAAATCTTTAACAACGTTAAAATATAATGCAGTTGTTACAGTCAAATCATATCTACATGTACTTTATATATATATTAATTTTATAACCAAAATTTTTATTTCAAACTAACCTTATAGTTATAAAAACAAAACAAAATTAAATTAAATTAAATAACTTATGCTCATAATTTAGCCCAGCGACAACAAGATGTGGATATTAAATATAAGGTCCTGGGTTCGAGCCCGTTAAGTGGCAAGTTATGCGCTTGATTAAATGGTTAAATATGTTTGCGGGCTACATATTTAATCTGTTGTCATATTTTTTTTCCAAAAAAAAACAATGTCTTCAACAATTTTTACGACAATTTTTCGAATACCCTAGAAAAACTTTGAAGAAGATAAAGAAAAAACAGAAAATAAGGCAAATTCGTCTTTCATTAAATAGTTTATCCCGAAGAATGAAGTAAAAAACATGATATATTCATCACCTAAAACAATACATATTCAAACAATGGCAGCAAGAGTTTGGGAAAGGGAGGCTAAGCGTCACCGGAAAGTTCTCATTTATAACATCCAAATATTACAAAGCCTAATATTTGTCGTCTTGGTCGTAGAGTAGTGAAGAGAATAACAGTATGATCTACAAGGAGACTCGCGGTGTTCTGAAGATCTTTAGAGGGTGTGATTCGCGATGTTGTGACCTACACTAAGCACGCTAGGAGGAAGACGGTAATCGCCGCCATAAACATTGTTTAAGCTCTCATTATTTTCTCTTTCTTGATTTTATAAATAACTTGATATCGAACAAGGCATACATAAAAACTAACATTTATAGGTCAACAATTAAAAAAAAAGTGATTCACAAATTTTAAAATTAGCTCTTCTCTCTTATACTATACTTTAGTATACTACAATTAATAAATAGATTTGCTAGTCGCTTGTCAATTCAAGAACGTGCCCACAATCAGCATGATCGGCACAATCGGCACGATCGACACAATCGGCACAGTATCAACTCTAATAACTAGGTCGTTTATTCATCTGCAAAACTTGATTGGAATGTTAGGGTTTCTAGTTTACCCTGTTCTATAATAGTTAGGGTTTCTAGTATACCATATTATGTTATTGTTCTGTTTTGTTGTTGTGTTCTGCTATTCATCAAAATGGGAAGAAAGAAAAGCAATAAGAATAAGGAAGTCAAAGAATTTGTGATGGAAGGTTTAAGGGAGGTAGTTGAAAAGAAAATTGATATGATTGCTGAATAAATAATCCAGAAAAAACAGAAATGCAGTAAAAGTAAGGAACCAATTGTTATTAAAAATTCTGAAAAAAATGTTGCAGGAAAACAGGGGAAGAAAGAAGGAATTTGGAATGTTGGTTATAATGAAATAGCCAACATGTTTGGTCTTAAAAACCAGATTACCAAACTCCTAATGCATGCTAAGAATGGTGAAATCACAATCAGTAAAGAGAAAGCTCAGCAAATAACAATCCAACTCAATATTCATTATCTTCAGGACTGGAATTTACTGAAGAAAACAAAATATGAGGAAATAGTTAAATGGTCAGTTGATGTAATGAAGGAGCTGATGAAGGCTCCTAAAACCAAGATCTACACTATCAGGAGTAATTCAACATGGAAAGTCAACAAGGTATGGAAGAATAAAGTAGAAAAGAAATCTGAGGATAATGCCTACAAAGAAAAAATCTACTTGGAGGATATCCAAACAAAGGTAGAGGTACTCAACTCTCATTTTGAATTCAAACTACCTTCTAAAGTAGAGGAGAAATGTATTAAAGACTGGGAGTTTGTAGTGGTTGGAAACTTCATTGGGAAAAACAGAGTATCATTCCCAACTACCAAAGAGGCTCTAATTAAACAGTGAGAAGAAAAGGGGCTTGAAAAAGTTTCTGCAAATATACATGATCTCTACTTCCTGCAGTTCAAAAATGGCTCAAATCTGAAAGAAATCTTGGAGAAAGGACATACTTACATATGATCAAATTGCATGAAGCTGAAAAAGTGGCCAGAAGAGATGAATCTACAAAGCAAAACTAAAAAAACAACCCAGATTTGGTTCAAGCTTTGGAACATTCCAGCCCACATGTACAATGCTGAAGCAATTAGTCATTTTGCAGGTACAATTGAGAAACCATTATATATGGGCCCAATAACTGAAGGAGGAGAGCACTTTTCATTTGTTAGAATTAGCATTGAAGTGCATCCTATGAGTGTCCTGCCAATGAAAAGGTAGTTGTTGACAGAAAAGGAAAGCACGATGTCATGGAGATCTCTTATGAATGGAAACCAAATAGGTGTGATGTCTGTAATACTTTCCTGCACAATAAATGTGATAAAGCTAAAGAAGAAGAGCAGAAAAACCAAAAAAGTCAGGAAGCAGAAAAGAAAATGAAGAAAACAGAGGAGGCCAAACTCAAAGATCAAAAAGTTGTAGAAGAAAGCAAGAAGGATTCTGGGAAAAAGGAAAACAATGAAGGAAAGAAAGTAAAAAGAATCAAGGTGAAGAGGAAAGGAAAGTTTTCTGTAATGCGAAGGATAGTGATGGAAATGGAAGATGAACCTCAAGTTGTTGTTGAGGAAACTCAAAAGGGAGACACCCAGAATTTCAAAGCTGAAACAGAGAATTCAAAAGCCAATAAAGAAGATTCCAAAACCGATGTGGAGTCTGAAGCTGAAGCCGGAGATAAGGAAGACAAAAACACAGAAATTCAAGTTGAAGATAACAAAGGTAAAAGCCCTGAAATTCTTAGAAACAATTTTTTCTATCAAATCAGAACGGGCTCGTACAAAGAGAGAAATCAAAATGAGAAACAACAATACTCATCATCCTCTTCAATACAATCTCCATACATCGTCAGAGGAAGGGGAAGAGGAAGAGGAAGAGGAAGGGGAAGAAGGAAGAGGAAGAGGAAGGGGAAGAAGGCCTCTCAATGAAGATAGATGACATTCGAAAATCACAAGTTGGGATAGTTAGGTTTGAATGTAGTCTTTTCTGTTTGTAATCTCTGTTTTTTAGAATGTATAAATGTTACTAATCAGTTTTTTTTAGGGTTATTTGATTGTCATACTTAATCATAGTTATGGTTTGTCTAGTTTTGATTTCTGACCCTTTCATTTTTGAGATTTTAATGAAATAATTTTAATCGTAAAAAAAAAATTAAGAAATAATGAACCCCTATGAGATAGAAATAATTATATTATGAGGTTGTAAAATATAGACAAGTTATAGACCGCCTCAAAATATTAACAAGTTATTTTATATTTTTATAAATTTTAAATTATATATAAAAAAAATTAAAAATTAATAAACTTTAATTTTCTTACAATTGTTTTTTTAATCCATAACATAAAATCAAACCAACTCAATCTTCTAACTGCATGCCATATTATTTATTTATTTTAGAAAATGGTAACAAAGAAGCATAGTATATATTTTTAAATATTGAAAGTTAACCTGAAACCATCATCATAAATTTTACTTTAAATTATTTACGTTGTTTTAAATGAGAATTGAAAAATGAGTATGTTATTATATTTAAATAATTTATTTTATAAGGAATAATTAATATATTATTTAAATGTATAAATTATTAAAAATCAGTGTAAAAAGTTTGTATTAAAAAATAACTCACTTATACTATACAAATCTATCTTGATTAATAGAGTTAATTTATTTATTTAAAAAGTATATATATATTTCATTCTCTTTCTTCTTTTGTTTTATTATTTTTCTTTCTCTCATTCCCGAATCCCGATTAATCTATACATATTCTTCATTCTATTATTATTAAATTTTAATAATTAACCATGAATCATTCATCCATTCAACAATTATAAACTATTTATTTCAAATAATTTATTAAGAACTCATGAATTGTGTTCAATCATAATCATCGAATGATTTCCCAAAAATAACCTTATTTGGCGTTTACTTTCCCAAACAAACCTAATTTGTTTATTCATTTACAAACTGGGAACTCATTATTTATTATTTATTTTTACATTTAAAATTCATTATATATAAACAAAATTATTTATATTTTGATATATATTTTAAATGATTATTTATATAAACTAAATTATTTATATTTTGATATATATTTTAAATTATTATTTTTATAAATTTGATTATTTATATTGATATATAATTTAAATTTAATTATTTTTTATAAATTTGATTATTTATATTTTAATATATATATATATATTTATATTTCAATTATTATTTATATAGTGTAATAAATATTAAATAATTCTAATAAATAATTGATAAATATTAATAAATTTAAAATATTTTAACCATAACAATATAATAATTAAATATTCGTTTTTAAATTTATCAATTATTTATTAAATATAATAACAAGATTACCCTATTTCTATGGTTAAAATATGGAAATCTTGTTATTATATTTAATAAATAATTGATAATTAAAAATATTTTTATGAATATTTAATTATTATATGTTATGGTTAAAATATTTTAAATTTTTTAGTATTTATTAATTATTTATAAGAATGTTAAAAAAATATTTATTACACTATATAAATAATAATTGAAATATGTATATATATATTAAAATATAAATAATCAAATTTATAAAAAATAATTAAAATAATCAAATTTATAATAATAATAATTTAAAATATATATCAAAATATAAATAATTAAATTTATAAAAATAATAATTTAAAATATATATTAAAATATAAATATTTAATTTATATAAATAATAATTTAAAATATATATCAAAATATAATTAATTTTATTTATATATAATGAATTTTAAATTAAAAAAAAATGAGTTTGAATAGTAAATTAGATTAATTTAGAAATGAATAAATAAAATAGGTTAGTTTGGGAATATGAACGTTAAATAAAGAAATACAAAAATTGGTGTGAGACTTATATGCATAATGACAAATACAATCTAGTTAAGAGAACATATTCAATTAATTATGCTAATAGAAAGAATCATACTTAAAGGGTAAAATATTAATATGAGAAGAGAAAATAGAAAGAAAAAAAAAGAAGAAAGAGGATAAAAATGTTCAAAATAAATAAACTAACACTACATTTAATTGTAAATCTATAATAAATAAACTAACACTACATTTAATTGTAAATATATATATATATATATATAATGATGCTTAATTTTTAAAGTGTTCGGATTGCCAGGTCGAGAGCTGTGGTTAATTTAGATATATGTGAGAGTAAATGAATACTTGGGTCGGATTGTGGGTTGACCCGCCCATAAACTTAAAACGGTTAAAAATAAAATTAAAAATGCTATAGGTATGGTTCAAATTTGCAACCTAACAAAACAAGTAAAACATTTTAACCAACTAGGTTAATAACACTTTATATTTTAAATTCAACCCAAATTTTAATAAACGCGTGACATTTTAACCATATAAGTTCAACTTTTTAACTAACTAATCTATATATATATATATATATATATATATATATATATATATATATATATATATATATATATATATATATATATATATATATATATATATATATATATATATATATATATATATATATATATATATATATATATATATATATATATATATATATATATAATGATGCTTAATTTTTAAAGTATCCGGATTGTCGGGTCGAAAATTGTGGTTAATTTAGATATATGTGAGAGTAAATGAATACTTGGGTCGGATTGTGGGTTGACCCGCCCATAAAAATTTTACCGTAATATTTTTTTTTCACGGTTTTTTATATTATTACTCGTGCAAATGTACGGAATACATGCTAGTGTAACATAAAGTCAATGTGTCGATAAATTTTTAATAATGGATACATTTCTAAATGAGATAAAGTTTAAAAATTATTCTCTTTGTTATTATTATTTTGGTATATTGTCATTTATCATTTGTCACAATAGTTGTTTATTGTGTACCATTGAGTTTATTTAAATAATTTTTCAAAGTTAAGGAAAATAATAATTTATGATAATTTTGAGTAGATAATAATATTTTTGATAAAATACTATATTAATATATATAATAAAATTAAATTAATAATTTAAAATAAAAAGTAGTTTTATATTTTTATTAATAAATTAAGTTAATAGAGTAAAAATAATTTTTGATTAATTTGTGTTATTTAAATAACTTAATTAAATCGATCTAACTTTAATATTTTACTATTAAGGTTATTAATGTAAAAAATTCTTAATATATATATTCAAAACTTACCTAAAAAATTAATTACTTTGAATTGAAGATAATTAATTATATATAAAAATAATAATATACTTCAAAAGAAATTTTATATTCTTATTATTAATAAGTTAAATAACCAAATATCAAACAAGATATTAATTGAGAGATAGAGATGAGTGACATCAGACATGACATAACATATCATGTTCATGTTCATGAATAGTCTCCCGTCAGAACATATTTAAGAGATCTATACAAAGTCTATTTTTACATGCAGTCTAAATTTAAAAAATAAAAATAAAAAGATTTTTTTTAGATTTAATCATTTTGATATGTTATTTTTCATTTATCATCGCAACTTATAAGACTATGTAAAAATTATTATTATAATCAAGAATTTATTTTTCTGTAAACAAATTTATTCAATCTATTAGTTTTATTCAATGTACTTATCATTTATTATGATGTTTTTTAATATTTATTTTATAAAATTTGTTTAATCATTTTAAGTTTATCTTGAGAACTTTTTGTACTCTATTAATTTTGTAATTTTATAATGTTATTTTTAATTTATTGTGGGGAAAAATGATTAAGAATGTTTATATTTTTAATGAAATTTTAATTTGACTTTTTTTTTATATCAAATTTTAGGGCATAAAAAATATCTTTAATAGATAGACATGTTATCTTTTATCACGTGACTCGTGTGGGGTTAACTTGGCTGGCCACATTCTTTATGGAGTAGGGTCTTAGATGCCATGTGAATAATCTTTATATTATTATTATTTTTAAATTATGTAAATAAAGTATTAAATATTATTAGTCTATTATATTTTATAATGCTATAAAAGATAAAGTAATATATAAAACTATGATTATTGTGATAGTGAATTGCTAAAGTTAATCTCAAACTCAATCAAAAAAGTATATATAACAAGTCTCTTTTCTCTATCATTTGTTTGTTTAAATAAAATTAATTTATAGAAAATTTATAATTCAGATCCTCTTCAAAATGAATCAATTTTTAAAATAAATTGTTATGGTAATAAATTATTAAAAGAAAACCAAATTACTCTTCTGATTAATATTATTTTTTTTTTCATAATAATAAATCTAATAAAGAGTAAAATGTTCATTTATTATCAATTAATCTATAATTATATGATTAAATTGTTTTCCCTTTCAAAGCAAAAATTTATAAGAAAGTTGTAAAAATTATTTTACACATTGCACTAGGGTGAGTGTGTCTTGTTTTTTCTTTCATCATTCAGATTTGAGTTAATGTTGTTTTTTATTTAGTACGATAATTTATTTAGCTGAATCAAATTTGTTATATCGAATTTTTATAAATCGAATAATATTCGCAATCTTTGGTAGGTCGTTTGCTGCTCATACTTTCTAATCGTGTTAGTAACCATTTTTCGAGTCCGTGTTAGTAACCATTTTTCGAGTCCGTATTCATTTTTTTTCAGTATAAGAGATGGTAATGATTTTTATTAATTATTTTTCTTTTAAGAAGTTTTATAATTACTGTTTCCTTTTTTTAGATGTATTTTTTAATTTAACCATATTCTTATATGATTAGTTATTTGATTGAATTTTTTTTATTTTAGTTACCAACCTTCGGATAAAGATAAAATTTACTGTTGATCAGAATTTCGGGTAGAGATTTTTTCGACACCGCTTAATTAATTAATTTGTTCAGTCTGCTCTCTTTCACAACTTATTGTTATTGAATTCAAATCAGTTCGTCATCGGAATTACCCTAAAAATATCGCGTGATTATGAATTAGTTTTAATTAGAATCTTAATTTTTGCAAATTTATTTAATGTAACGTCTATATTTGATTTTTGTAGAGGTTATTTTCTTTTAATTATAAATTAATATTTTATATGTAACCTCTATTAAAATTATTTTATATAATAAAAATTGTATTTAAATTTATTATTTCATTTATGTTCTTAAAATTCTCTGCTAATTTTAACTTTAATATAAAAACAAAGTAATTTAATCCAAACAAGATAAAATAAAATAAAATCAAGAAAACTACCTCAAAGGACTATGAACCCAAGTGATATTGGGTTGTTTGGGATTTTTTTATTTTTTTTTTGTTGTTTAATATAAAATAATGTTTTAAGTTTATAATTAGTTAAATTATTATAATATTATTTATTTATTTAAAAATATATATAAAAAAGTAATTATATATAATAAAAAACAAGTTATGATATCTGAATTTTGTATAAAAACATTATAAAAAACACATCAAAAAGATTAAAAATCTTTAGATCTCACTCAAACGCTTTGGTAAGAGTTGTTTACATTTTTTCTTTAAATTATTCATTATTTTATTTATTTCTTCATATATCAAATCAATTAATTTAATAAATAAAATATCAAAATATTTTCTATATTTTTAAAAAATAATAATAATAATATTTTATTATTAAGTTAATATTATTTAAATATTTTCACAAAATAACTTAACTTCTAATAATCCAAAAAAAAAATTAACTTCAATCCCAAACATAAAATAACATAATAATTCAAACTCGACAATCTTTTAATAAAATATCGTACTTTTATATATATAAAAGTCACTCCTATCTTCATTTCACCTAATATATATAATATTTCATTATATATATATATATAATATAATATATATTATAGCATCAACTACAAGTATATAATATAATACATTCTTTTGGCTTTGATATTATTATTATTATTATTATTATTATTATTATTATTATTATTATTATTATTATTATTATTATTATTATTATTTGTTTTTGTATTTTTTTAGTCTTTCTATGTTTTGTGCCTTTCTTTGTATGACCTATTTATGATAATTACTTAATGCTAAATAATAAACCAATCATATGTTTACATACTTATAAATATGAGATTATACATTCTAATTTGGCATTTATGTGACATGATGAAAAATAAAAAGAAATGTTGTAATGAAAGTATAACTCTATTGATTTCTTTTAATTTTTTTTTATATTACAACATTAATGCTTAAATTTAAAATTCTCATTTATATAACCAACAACTATTTTATAGATGATCATTAGAAAAAAAATTATAATATTAAGTATGAATTAATAAATAAAATATTTCAAATTAAGTCAACCAAGATAGTTTGAAAACAAAGTGTAGTTCAATTTCTCACTTATCTTCCATTCTATTAGAAATAAATAAAAACTTATAAAATTTTATTTGAATAATTAGTTAGTGAAGATTGATATTTGAGGTCACAAAACTGGTTTATGAGAGAATAAATATCACTGAATTCAATTTATATTAAAATAAAATATATTATATATTTAAATATATTAAACTGGTCTTAAATGGAAGTAATTGTTATGGCTATGAGTAGCTTGTTCATTCATTAAAATAAAATATATTATATATTTAAATTTTCAAAATAATAAAATAAAATTAGTATTGAGTATGTGCCTCTGAAGCGTAATTAAGGGCCAATCAAATTAGAGTAATGATAGAATGCGGGAAATATATTGATAGAAAAGTGTAGAGAATGATGTGTCTTTCCTTAACTGGATTAAAAATCAAATAGGAGAGAGAATTTTTAGATTTTCAATCTAATCAAGGGATGACACATCATTCCCTACATTTTTCTATCAATATATTTACCGCTCTTTATCATTACTCATCAAATTATGTCTCAAAATTTGTCTATCTAACCAGGACATAATTTGTACACGGAAAAAATTTGTTTTACATTCTACTATTTTTTAAAATTTATTTTAGCAATAATTACAGAACTATTATAAAAATACATGATAGAAAACATGAAATAATAAATGCAATTTTAATTTATTTGAAAATGTACTATTTTGTTACTATTACAATCAAATCCATTTTTGAAAATTGTACAAGTAAAAAATATATGTGATTTTATTTATATTTGGTATAAAGTATAATTAAATTAGATAAAATATTTTTAGTTAAAAAATATTTTTTTTGAGGAATTTTTAAATCTAAGCGAATACAAAAAAAAAATTGATATATTTTCTTTTACAATTAAAAAAAAACGTTTTCAAATGAACTCGATGTTATTACCCATTTTTAATGTGTTAGGAATTACTATTGTAACAAAATTCTCATGCTAATTCATATCATTTATAAAAGAAGAAAGAAGTTATTGATTGATTTTAGAAAAAAATTAATCTTTTAAGAGATAAAATTTAACAATATCAAGTTTTTTAAAAGATTAATAGATATTAAAAATGATGAAAAATCGTTTAAGTCACACTGACAAAAATATTAAATTAAAATGACAAAAGCATGACAATGTAAAAGTTTTCAATAAAATGGTTAATACAAATTTACCTTTTTTTTTGTTTTTTCAAATAAAAAATTACCATTTTTTTTATAATTAGGATTATGTATCAAATAAAAAAAAGTCACTCTCAATTTTAATTTGATAATTTTTAAAATATTTGTAATTGTGAAAAAAAAAATCAAAATTAAAAAAAATGCTCATCTATACTCTAATTATTATTAAGTGGACCATGTAAAAATAAAAAAAAATAAAAAAAGAAGGAAAAAATAAGAAGAGTTCAATCTTCTTACTTTGACTGTTCTTGCATCTTGATTGGAATCGAAGAGAACAAGTAGTTTCATAATATATATATATATATATATATATATATATATATATATATTTAGAAAATAGTTAAAATTATTTCATTAAAATTTAAAAAATGAGAAAGATATTTTATATTTAAATAATTTATTTTTCATTATATTTATTTTAAATTAATAAAAATCTTAAATAACCTACCTCAACCAAGCTACTTTTATATCTCGGGTTATTTATATTTTGCATGATATGTATTTTAAACAATTAAATTAAATCAATCAATGACTAATTAAAATATAAAAACAAATCATTTTTAGTTACACAATTTAAAAGTCACAATCATTAATTTGACTTTCAAATAATAAGATGAAACAAGCTCAAAGTAGGTACAACATTCCAACCAAGACAATTTTGTAACAGAATAATATAATTTAATATTAATTACTCGGGATTTGTGCACTCATCATCTTAGTTCAGTGTTATCCTTTATTTAATTATCATCATACAAGTTTAGGTCACTAAATAATCTATATATAATAATTTATTTAATATATTAAATTAAATAGTTGCCACATTTATTTACAAAATTTTGTACATTAATTATTCTGTTACTCAAATTTTAGGGTAATCACTTTTAACATTACAATTTGTAAATTATTTATCTATTTAACCTTTTAAAATAAAATAACACTATTTATCAATTTTAATATTAATGATTGTTATTAATTTTTTTCAAAACATTTAAAAACTATTTTATACCTAAGAATCAAATTATAAATAGAGGATGTTATTATAAAAAGTAGATTGAATATTTTTAAATGTAGAAAAATAATGCGACTTTATGGTCATATTAATTTCTTTATTTGAACTTAAGACGTTATTAATAAGAATACAATTTATTTAATTTTACATTTTAATAAAATTATTGACACTTAAAATTATTAACGCTCAATTTTGATAATAATTTTTTTTATTAAAACAAATAAAAATAATTGAAATAACTATAAAAATAATTATTCTCAATACATCTTTTACAATAATTGAAGAAGGTAACATTAATGTTTTCAAGATTATACTTTGTATTTTATAAATATGTTTTGTATTTTGTTAATGATTTTATTATTCCATTTTATTAATACACTTTCATTGTAATCATTAAACAACATCCAATTTAATATCACACTTTGATTGTTTTATATATTTTGTATATTAGTTTAATTGTAACTTTATAAAGTACACACAATGTTATAATCCCACATTTTTTTTGTTTGAATTGTTTCGTTTATCACAGTATTTTCTCAATTAGACCGATAATTCACCTAGATGAGATGAAGATGATAATCGTGTTTTTTATACGATATCGTCCCCAAATACTACTAAACATAATTAAATATATAATATTACAAATATATTTATTTACAAATCAAATTATACATACATTGTTTTCTACAAATATATATGTTTGGTATATTGTCAACGAATCATCATTCATTTCAATACAACTTATAATTTATGTTTTTGAATATAGTTTTAACATAGTCAATTGAAATGAGTTACAAATTAATTAATATTGTTGTATACTTATTATTTGTCTTATTATTACATTTTTAATTTAGAAATTTAGCATGAAATTCCTATATATTCAACTTATAACCTATTTTTTTTAGAAATTGAATTTGTTATCTTTTGTTTCTTAGACGAGACTTTCATTATTTTAAGTACAAATAATAGCTAGGTTGTAACTTTATTTTTTTTACAAATAGAATCTGTTATTTTTTGTTTCTTATACAAGACTCTCATTATTTTAAGTATAAATAATAGGTTGTAACTTTATTGATTTTTTTTTCTTATAATTTAATTTGACAATTATTTAAGTAAACGCTTGTTTATTAATTAAACTTAATGTTGTAAATGATTTGGTGGATATCACATGACACATGCTACACATATATAAAAACAATACATAGTTTATTTATTACTTATTAAATACTATTCTAATACTACAATTTTGTGCTCTAATTCCAGAAGAGAATTGTTATAGATAAATTATGACTAATTGAGTATCATGGAAATTAAATATAAGAATATATATATATATATATATATTTATATTTTTTAGAACAAATTATTAGGATTTTACAATTATAACATTACTTCATCCGACTTGAGGCATCAGTGGATATATTAGAAAATCAATTAATATAGGCAAAAATTTTCATTACAGTGGATCATAACAACTGTGCTTATAAACTTGTATATGTTTTAATTTATACTTCTAATAAAATTGCAATTAGGATATCGTTCCAAATTAAAAATATTTTAATTAATTTTATTTTTGATATAGTTGTTATTTGAGATTCCAATTTAGTCCCTTTTATCAAACTAAACTTCAATTTAATTTTAAGTCCCTTTTTTCTTCGAAAACGCATTCTTACCCTGATGTAATATATATAAATATATTACAAAAAATAAAAACCAGTTCTCTTCTTAATTTTTTCAAATTTTCAACACAAATAACATATTTTAGACCATAATTTTGAAATTTGGTCCAAACATTAATACGGTGAAGAAACTGGGTCATTGTGTTACCGATTTAAATTGTGAGTAAGTGAGTTTCATATAATAATAAAATAATATAAAAATAATAAAAATCCATCAAGGTTTAAGTTATGACTTATCATGTCACATTAAATAATTTTTTTAATCTAGTAAAATCGGAATCAGTTTCAGGTAGGAGGTAGAGCTTGAGGTAAATGAAAATAATTATCATTCTCAGTGTCTACGGTCTAGAATTAGAAATCGGTAATCTACCTATATGAAACTAGAAATAGGTAAACCTAATAGGAACAAAAAAAACGGGGAAAAGAGAACCGAGAAAGTGATAAGCGAGAGAAAAAGAAATGAATTTTTTTAAAATAAAATGATAAACTTGCTAGGTTAACCCGATCAGTCGGATTTCCAGTCAACCGAGTTTAACTAGGTTAATTACATTTCCGATTTTTTCATTAAACCAACCGACAACCGGTTCATTGGGTCCGTCGGTCCGACTGGGGACCAGACCGGAAATTATAACTATGTCCAAAATAGTAGACTGTACACAAAATTATATCGAAAAAATAAATATTAAATTTATTCCTTTAAGATTTTCACAAAATGTTCTTTTTTAAATGGTCAAATTATGGTTAACGCCGTCATCGCCCGCCGTCTTCCCGGAACCGTAAACGAACAGGACAGAAAATTCGAATAAGGTATATAGCCTGCCTGTATAAAGTGCTCTCTTCACTGCAACACAGAGAAAAAGAAAGAGAGAAAGAGAGAAAGAGAGAGATTTCTCTCTTATCATACCACATATGTAGAGAGAGAAACAGAGAAATGAGATGAGAATTGTGTGATTGCTAAGGAGATTTGAAGAA
Source organism: Impatiens glandulifera (assembly GCF_907164915.1). Lineage (NCBI taxonomy): Eukaryota > Viridiplantae > Streptophyta > Magnoliopsida > Ericales > Balsaminaceae > Impatiens > Impatiens glandulifera. The sequence goes on from NC_061864.1 coordinate 25,414,327, forward strand.
ATACAAGTATAGCAGTCAGTTGCTTCTCTGTAAATCCTTGGATTGGATCCCACAGGACCTACCATCGGCCATCGCGGTTCCTTTTTTCCGGATCATCTCTGTTTGCTGTCACCTTTCTATAACTTAACTTCTCCGGAATGAAGAACATAGATAGATGACCTCAGGCTCTGCTAAAATTGTTTTCTAATTCAGATCGATCACAAGGTAATTAATTCTACATTTAATGCAAGTTTCTCCATTAGATCTCACTTATCATATCATATATAATATGCCACAGAATTATGTTGAATCATACTTACTTACTTGCATGCACTCCGTCTATACTATTTTGTTCCCTAAGGTGAATTCCGCAGCAGATTTGCTTAAATCTGAGTTTGAACTTCAGATGGAACTAATTTCGTTGCGACTGAACTGAAACGCTTCACAATTCACAATTTTGGTAACCGTTGTAGGTGACGAACGCGGATCTCATATTCTTTCTCTGATTTCAATTTCAATTCCGATTGTAAATTGAGTTGTGGATTTTGGAAAATCAGGTTGATTCTAATGATATTCAACTGGACTTTCAGCTGATTTACTCTCCTTCCGAATTCCGATCGAATTGCTTGAGGTTTTAGCTGGAAGATCTATTTATTATATCCATTAATGGAGCTTCCTCGCCCTTTAGGAAGGCAAGGTATGTAACCATAATTAGGTTGTTAATATTACCGGATTTGAAGGTGAAATTGTAGTCCTGAATGTTGAAAATTCTTTAATTGGGAATTGTTATTGTAGAAGGGCGGAAGCAGACACATGACTTTCTCTCTCTTTATGAACCAGTCCAACAAGATCCAATTTCTCCTCCTCCCCCACAAGGTAAAAATGTACATTTCTTTTCCTTTCTCCACTAATATCAAATTCTTATTATTTGTAACAATTATTACTAGCTTCATAATTTAGGAAAATATGTGTGTAAATACTTAGCATAATTAAATTGAGATTCGCTCAAATGTCAATAATCTTATCTCTTTCTCACAAATTACGGAATTTTAACTCACCCAAGGTAGTTCAATGTGAATAGTAATAAAATCGTAGTATCAATTTTACAAAGTTTGAGATAAATCTGATTCTTGTGATGAGCTTTATGTGCATGTGATGGGGAAAATGGTAATGATTTTATTGGGTCCAATAAATGTTAGTAAAAGTAAAATTTGGAATTTTATATAGAGTAAAGGTAGGTTTATTTAAGCATTAAATGTCTTTTTCTTATCTTTTGCTATAAAGAAGGCATGAAGTATAAATATGTATTAGTTGTCATTTCTCTTTTTCTCTTTTATCTATTGTTGTTGTGCGGATTCTAGACTATTACTAGCTACTAGCTTCTCTGTTCATAACAATTAATAACTTTGTTTTGGTCGAATGGGATCGGGATTTGGTAATTGGGATCTGGGGTTGGGGGTATGCTCTTGCGGGACCCAGAAATTTAAGCCCTTTTGATTCACATGAGAGCCATATTCTTGAGGGTCCCATACAAGTGCAGCACTACTTGGATTTATCTTATGGAACTTTTAGTTCTGAAAAACAATTTTTTTGTTACACTTGGGCAATAAATTGATATAAAAATATTGTTACCATCATATGCAGCTGGGAATTTCCTTAGAACACAGGAATTCCTGCAACCATTGAGTTCGAGAGGGGAGAATAATGGCAAGGAGATAATGAACTTGGAGAAGGCACCAACACCTGCAGGTGGATGGATAGGTACTAATTATAGCATAAGTCAAATTTCGTTATTTAACAAGGTACTACAAAAGGTGGAAGGAGGTGTATTTACAATGGCTCAAGCAGGTAACATCAACAAAAATGATGTGAACTCAAATTGCAGTTCTTACCCAGTTAATGGTTTCACATTATGGGAAAGATCTGCAATGGCAAAGGGGAAGACAAGGAAGGAGAATATTGCTGGAGATATACCTGTTACAGTAGGTAAAATATTATAGATTGTTTTTAGAAAAAAGATAGAAGTAAAGTTTATACAAAAAAGGCAAAAAAAGAGAGCAACAAATATGCTTCTCTTACTCTCTCATCCCAAAATAACATCCTTCCATGTTCAAAAATAAAATAATAGTCTTTTTGTGTCAAGAAAATCATTTACTCTGTCTTTTAAAATATCCTACCCTTTATGAATGATGAAAAGGAAGAGTGAAAACAGTCATTTGCTGATTTCATTCTCTATTTTATTTATTGAATTTAAAAAACTAGCACAACCCGAGAGTCCTACCCTAACTTCAACCATTTTGGACGTTATTAGTAAGAATCGAACTTAAATCTTTAGACAAGTTTCTTTCCACTTCAGCTACTCATTCATTCTATTGTTCCAAAAAAAAAAAAATCTCCAACTGCCTTTAGTACAACCCAGTAAATCTTAAGCACATCACAAATCATTCCCTAATGTTCATGTTCTAACAAGTGGAAAAATATACACATAGATTGATTCTTCTTAAGCTTCACACAAACAGCATGTAATGATTTGAAGAATTAAAAGATTTCAGATCTTTTCAGTATCCTGTATGTAATATATAATACATAATCTTATAGATAAAAACAATATTTTTTGAGGATCTGTGAAAATGAAGGCTATAAATAAAAGTTATTTGACATGATCTTGGCAGAAGCTGCTGGAATTATAATGGGAGAAGGAGAATGGCCATCACAATCCTCTTCAAACAACAGTAGCAGTAACCATCATCATCTCGCCAGCACCACTTACAGCTCCCTTTCTTCTTCTCAGTTAATCCATTTCTCTCTTGTTTTATTATATTAGCTCTAATCTCTTTTCTTAATTAATCAGTAGTGGCGATATTAAACAGACCCTTGTCAGCAAACAAGAATAAAAGTTTTATGGATATGTTAAAATCTGCAAAAATCTCCCATGATGAAGATGATGATGAAGATGAACAAGAGTTTATCATCAAAGAAGAACCTTTTTCTAACCCCACAAGTAACTAAGTACATATTTTTTAAATATATTTATTGTTTTTATACACCTAATTAATTTCTCTAACATGTGATTTAATAGTGATGGTTGATAATAAACGAGATAATCAGAAACCTAGTACTCCAAGATCAAAGCATTCCGCAACAGAGCAACGTAGAAGAAGCAAGATAAACGACAGGTATATCTCACATTCAACTGGGATCATTTAGTAACACTTTTTTTTTACCAAATCAAGTAATATAAAAAATGGGCATCATGCAGATTTCAGAGTTTGAGAGAACTTATCCCCAAAAATGATCAAAAGAGAGATAAAGCATCATTCTTATTAGAGGTATATGATAACAACAAATTCATAACTGTGTATTATAATTCTGCAGAAACTTATTGACCAAAACATGCTGAAATATAAACAGGTTATTGAGTACATTCAGTATTTACAAGAGAAAGTTCAGAATTTCGAAGGGCCATACCAGAGATGGAATCAATTAGAACCATCAAAATCAGGGCCATGGGTAATCAATAAGATTTTCTTGTTAATTAATTTCTGTTTCATATATACACTAATGTTGAACATCTAATTTTTATTTATGAATAGGCAACCAGTCATAATAATAATAATAAGCCTGCTGTAGAACCTCAATTGGTATTGTCAATGAATGGAAACAACACAAAGGCTCAAGAACACGATGTGGAAAGCGATACAATTAAAATCTCGACTGCATATTCTCATGGGTAAGTACTCAGTACGATGAGAACACTATATTCTCTTGATTATTTGAAAATTGATTATATAATCTTGTAACTGCAGGTTGTTAAGTAACTTGACACAAGCACTACAAAGTTCAGGAGTCGACTTGTCGCAAGCCACTATCTCGGTTAAAATTGATATAGGAAAGCAACCAAATGGTATAAACATCGCATCAGAACCATCTAATGCCATGGTAAAGACCTGATTTGTTTGATTAGACGATTACAACTTATTTCGATAATAAGTAACTGTTAGTCTTTTTCTTTCTTTTTTCGAGCAATCAGGACTCGAGGTCTGAACAATGTTCGAAGAGGATGAAAACGGGGCAACAATAGAGAGACATATGACTAGTATCTTCTCTATAACTCTTTTACCTTTTATTGATGTAACATTTTGAGGATTTTTTAACAAAATTTCTACTACTATAGTTATTATTTTGCTATATATCTTATAGAGGGTTGGTTAAAACTGTTTTCTTGTTTTGATGGTTTCTATTATTCTAGTTTTAAATAGTTAATTCTTTTGTAAACTTTAAATTCTGACTTATTTAGATTGTTGTTCTTTGTTGGTTTATTATATGTAAGATGTTAATTTTTAATTTTATTTTGAGCAATACTCTCTATTGGTGCTTATATTATTGTAGCTAATTTTGATTCTCTTAACTTACAGATTGTTATTTTAATGGTGTTGCATACATTGAGAGTTGTATTTGATACAGGTACAAAAACTTGTTGTCATAGGAGCTATTGGAGGTGAGTATTTTTTCATATTAATATATATATACTAAATTTGTGGAAAACCAAGTCCAAGTTCGTTTTATTAAAATAAAATAAAATTTTATTTATAAAAATAAAAAATTAATTCAAAAAGAACATGAGACCACACAAAATCAAGTTTTGCCCGAGGAGATGACAAACGTGTCTCATTGAGACACATGAAACACCCTTATTTCCTGTTGATCTATTTGAAAAGTATATAGTAAATAATATTGGGATAAATGACAAATTTAAGATTGTATTGGAATGATTTTGTAAATTTAGGCCTCTCTTATTTTTTTTCCATTTTAAGAACGTTATAATATTTCGTTGAATATAATACTCCCCAATAACCCCATTAACACCGTTAATCAATTTTATTTTGTTTTGTCAACTTATTTTTTTTTTATTAATTATCATCTATTAATATTTTTTAACTCTGAAATTTAAACTCTCTCACTCTTTCCCAACACCTCAGACTCAAACTAACTGATATCATCGCCACTACCGTAAGTTCTATACGTTAAAATTATCCTAATTAAATCATAATTTAATGTGTGAAAAATTAAAATCTGAATGCAGCGGAAGCGTACCTTAATTTGATGAATCATGAATCTTCTATTAGACTTTGCATTGATGAAATCATTCTTTAATCTTCTTTTTCCTTAGATTTTATTTATGTGGAATAGTTCTTTCATTTGATGAGTACGACAATAGGTTTGGGGACGCAAAGGAGAATTGTTCGTACATCAAACGGGGACCATTACCGTTACATATAACTAACATTAAGTTAGTTATTATAGTTAGATTATTTCTAATTCAGCCCTTCATAAAATTAGAAATGCCACTTAGGTATCCTCACTTTATATTCATGACAAATACACCCATAAGCCATAAACTTAATCACATTAGATCACATTATTTTGACTTATATTAAATATGAAAATTGCACAATTATTTATTATACAAGTGATCCTAAAAATTCCAACACTATAATCCATGCTCACTTGCTCTACAAAATGAAGTAAACAGATTGTATTTGATTTACTAGCCGAGATTGACGAGTTTCCCCCGCCATTTTCATTTGGAATGCGAGCATCCGTGCTAGTAACGAATGAAGAAGACAAAGACGCAACAACAATTTTCCCTATTTGCTGATTCTCTGCCATGCAGAAGTCTTGTATGCTCTTTTCTGCTTACTAACTGATCCCACTAGTATAAACTAGCCTCAGAATCAATATAGAATTAGTGCCATAGATAGCATCAACATATGCCTCCTTAGTGCCCCTTTTGTTTGGCATCTAATTTGTAAAGTACCAAAAAGAAGGGAAAAATAGAGATAAGAGTTATTTGGATAGAGAAAGTAAGAGTAGATGTTGGAAACGATATATTGTAGAAAGATTCAAGTAAAGTAGTGATTGAGATTGGTGAATTCATCAACGCCTAAACGATTCAGAGCATTTTGGCGGGGTATAGTTGGATATCTGTTTTGAGATTATTCTTACAAGAGAAAAGAAAATAGCGAAGAGAGAGTGAGTGCAAAGAGAGTGAGTGCGTGTAGAGAGTGAGTGCGTGTGTGAGTTAGATATGGTTAACAAGAGAATATAACACAACATAATACATCATCTTCTATAGTTAGGGCTTTGCTATGTAAAAGCTTTAGATCTAACGATTAGAAGACAACATTTGCAAAAACAACTTGGAACTATAATATTTTGTGGCTGGAATCGAAGATACAAAAAGATATACATATATGTGTGGCAGCAGAAATTGAAATTGCAGTGATCCGTATAAACGAAATGGATTAGAGAGAGGTCTGCACTTAGTATTTTGTACAACAGCTCAACAGAAGGATCCTTGAAGGATTCAAGAAATCATTTTTCTGTCTATGAGAGAAATACGGCCAAAAAAATGATTTATAATAGCGGTTCGAAGAGAGAAGTTATTGGCGGAGATAGGTGGGGAAGCCCCCGGTGGTGGTGGTAGTGATCGTGGAGGAGAGTGACAGTGACAGTGACAGGCGTGAGAAGGAGTGGTAAGAAAAAAATAATTTGAGTTTATACGGATGACGTATATAAAAATATTTTGTGGCTGGAATCGAAGATACAGAAAGATATACATATATGTGTGGCAACAGAAATTGAAATTGCAGTGATCCGTATAAACGAAATGGATTAGAGAGAGGTTCGCACTTAGTATTTTGTACAACAGCTCAACAGAAGAATCTTTGAAGGATTCAAGAAATCGTTTTTCTGTCTATGAGAGAAATACGGCCGAAAACGATTTATAATAGCGGTTCGAAGAGAAAAGTTATTTGCGGAGATAGGTGGGGAAGCTCCCTGTGGTGGTAGTGATCGTGGAGGAGAGTGACAATGACATGCATGAGAGGGAGTGATAAGAAAAATAATAATTTAAGTTTATACTGATGACGTATATAAAAATAATAAATAAATTAAATAACAATTTAAATAATTTAACGAACACTTAACGATGTTAGTGTGAAGTATTAGATATGACAAAATATTGTAACTAAAGTTCTTAAAACGACAAGAAAATAGGAGATGCCTAAATTTGAGAAAATCTTTCAACTATAATCATAAATTTATCATTTATTCCAAATAATATTTGTTAAAGTTCTTGTGTTTCATAAGCGTAATAAATATTACTTAAATATCTCGTCTAAGTTTAATTTTAGTAAACTGGAGTATTTAAAATTGAATTTTAGAATTCTTTTGGGCATAATAAAAGAAAATACATAACAATATTAAATAATTCCTAAAAAAAGGTAAAATTCATATCATGAAATAATAACTGAAATCACTTGAAAAAGGAACAAATTTATGTATGAATTAATCTTCAATTTGTAGGTGAATTTCATTATTAATAGCTTCACTTTTAACTTGTTTTTGGTAATCTTTTCTAAAATGAATGCCTTTAAGGACGGTATTAAAAAACAATAGTATTAAAGATGATAATTAGACCATTATTAATAGAATTTTAAAGCAAATGGTTAATAATTATTCTTTAAAAGTATTAAGTAATTATAATTATATAAACTAGCGTAAATATTATTTATCTATAAATATTTTAGATAAAATTAAAATTATTAAAATTTAATTAATTTAAATTTGGTTTTAGTTTGTAAAAATTAAGTTTAATCTAAAACTTAATATTAACCTATATTTTATTCCTTTAGTAGCCCACTTAACCTCTCAATTGATCGTCATCTTATCTTATGACTTATATTTTTTTATTCCTTCTAGGATTAAGGAACCACCCACCAATATAAGTCGACCTCAATTCATGACACATCTCTTATCTCTCGTCAAACTCAACCATCAATCTTAATTTCGATCTCACACTCGACAAACTATCCATATGATCTTTCCATCTCGTGACCTCACACTTTCAAATGATCGCCAAACCAACTACTAATTCTGACCTCTCACTCAACAAAGCACCTACCACCCGACCTCCATCTCGTGACCTCACATATTCAAATGATAGTCAAACCAACAACTAATTCTGACCTCACACTCGACTAACCACCCGACCTCCATTTCGTGACCTCACACTTTCAAATTCTCTCCAAATTTTGACTTCACACTCGACAAACCACCCACCACTCACCTCACACTCGACAAACTATCCACCACCCGACCTCCATCTCGTGACCTCACACTTTCAAATACTCGCAAAACCAACAGCTAATTTCGATCTCACACTCGATAACACACCCACCACCCGACCTCCATCTCGTGACTTCACACTTTTAAATGCTCGTCATACAAACAACTAATTTCGACCTCACACTCGACAAATTACCCATCACCCGACCTCCATCTCGTGACCTCACATTTTTAAATGCTCGTCAAACCAACCACTAATTCCGACCTCACACTTAACATACCACCCTACTTCCATCTCGTGACCTCACACTTTCAAATGCTTGCCAAACCAACAACTAATTCTGACTTCACACTCGACCTCCATTTCGTGACCTCACACTTTCAAATGTTCGCTAAACCAACCAATAATTTTGACCTCACACTCGACAAATCACCCACCATCTGACCTCCATCTCGTGACCTCACAATTTCAAATGTTCGCCATACCAACCACTAATTCCGACCTCACACTTTCAGATGCATCGTATCTTTTGTTTAAAAATTACGTCACCATATATTTCTTGAAAATTTAAATTTGAATATTTTGGAATTTAAATTTTGGTCTCAAACATCAAATGTGAACATTTTAACCGTTAGAGCACTTAAATTGTTGAAATAATTTTATTATGAAAAATAATATATATATATATATATATATATATATATATATATATAAATTATTAATAAAATATTTTTTTTATGTTTGATGAGAATATATATAATTAATGAAGGAGAAAATAATTAAAAAAGAAAAAAAATATAAGATAAAATATATTTATAATCTTAAAAATCTAAAATTTAATTAAGAAGAAAAGAGTAAGAGAAATAAAATATATATAAATATAAATATATAGATATAAAAAAAATAATAATAAAAAAAGTAAAAGTGTTCTATAATTTGTTTTGAATGATAATAGCATTTATGCATATGACATGATAATTAATTATATCAAAATATTAATATAACCCAGAATTATGAAAATAATTTTATTTTAATTTTGTTAATAAAATTAAAAATTTTAATATAATTTTATGTATAATATATTTTAATAAATAAATATTCAACTAACTAATAAAACTATATAATTATAATAATTTTATTTACAATAATTTAATTTTAAAATAATAAGTAATAAAATATTTTGAAATTTTATTTAATTTTTTTAATAATTATAATTTTGAAATAATAATATTTTGAACTAAAATATTTTTAAATAATAATATTATTTAGAAACTTTTAATAAAATACAAATATTAATATATATAATATATTTATTTAGAATAATTTCTCAATAATTTTATTAATTTCAAAATATAATTATTGTTTCAAAATATTTAATTTTAACAATTATAAATATTATATATATATAAATTAAAATTATTAATTTTATTAAAAAATTAAAATAAATTTATAATTTCAAAATTTGTTATTATTTATTATTTTAAAATAAAATTTTAATTTAAAATATTAAATATGTAATTTACGAATATTATTTTTATATAATAATTTAAAAAAGCATTTCATAGAACCATTTTAAATTTCATTTAAATTTAAATATTATAAATTTATAAAATATATTTAAATAATAATATATATAATTTAAAAAAATAACATTAAATGTTTTATCAATAATTTAATAATTTAAAAATTTTCCTTTTCATATATTTTATATATTATATAATATATATACTATATTATATATAATTTACATACTTTTATTAAAAATTTGTATAGATTTTGTTATTGTAATAAATTATTTTAATTAATAAGATTTATGGATTAATTAGAAAAAATAAAATAAAAATATATTAATAAGATTTATAGATTAATATATATGATTTATTTACCGATTAAATATTTATATCATATATTAAATACTGTGATTTATTTATAGAAATTATTATATTATTATATATGATATATTATATATATTTTAATTATAATTTGTTTAAATAATAAATATAGTAAAAAAATTAGGTTTAAATATAACTTAGGTTTATATAAAATTTAGTTGTGAATATTATAACTAAAATTATATTTATATATATTATAATTTTTTATTTTATTAAAAAATAAAAAAATATTGTTTAAAAATCTTTTAAATTACCATTACATTAAAAAATTTATATATTAAGCAGCACAACAAAAATTCAAATTTATTGAATCCTCAAAAATTATCACTAACTCTCAATCACTACACAAACATTTTTTATCACATAAAATTATTTCAAATTAATAGAATGAGTTCTATAAAATCATAAACACCCGATCATAAATTCATCCCGAGACAAGAGTAAATTTAATAAGAAGTAAATTTTATTTAGTTATATAAGTAAATAATTTAGAAATAGCTTTTTTTTCTTCTATCATTTTTTACAATATTTAACCACTAATAAAATTTAATTGAGATAGGAATATTTTATAACATAAAATAATTGAGATGCATAAAACACTAGATGAGCTTTAATAAAGATTGTAGAAATAACTAAATAGAAAACATATATTAAGTGCAGAACAACACAGGTTCACTTGAATAATTATTTACTTTATAATTCACTTAAGATATACAAATTCCCTAAACAAAATTACTCTATCAATGCAGATTTGACAATTGATAGTTCAATCCACAAAACATGTGAAATTGGGTTTAAGAGCAACTCCAATCAAACACCAAACACATACTCAAAATCCATTTTTCACTTCAATCCACAAATCATGTGAAATTGGGTTTAAGAGCAACTCCAATCAAACACCAAACACATACTCAAAATCCATTTTTCACTTCAACCGATACCAATACTTAAACCCAAAATGAGTTTTCCCTCATTTTCTTTCTCAGGAAACGCATATATACGTTTGCACTATTCATGAAACTCAAAACTTTTTTTGTTTTTTAAATTTAATCCCTACACTTAATTTATGTCCATTTTATACATTAAACTTATTTATATAAATTATTATTTTAATTTATTTATATAATTTATTTATATAATTTATTTATATAATTTAATTCATTTATATAATATTTTTTGTATAACATAAATTTATAATAATATTTTAAAAAATTATAATAATGTTAAAAATAAAATTTTAATAATATTCAAAAATTCTAATAATGTTCAAATATTATAATAATATTCAAAAACATTATAATAATGAACATTAAACTTTTTATTTAGTTGGTTGTGTTGTGATTTTTGAATTTTTAATAAAATTTTAATAATTTATTTAAAATCAAATTTAAAATAATGGGGTGATATTAAAATATTGTGTTGTAATCTATAATATTGTAAAATATATGGGGTGATATTAAAAAGTTATACAAGTTGATGAAAGGAAGAATATTATAAGAATATTATTTTGGGTTTGAGAACGAGTTTTTTGGTTGTAGAAGATTTATTGTTTGATGTGACATTTACACCCAAATGAGTTTGAAAATGAGTTTTTCGGTTGGAGATGGTCTAAAGTTTCGATGTTTAATTTGGTGTGTCTCAATGTTAATACAAAAAAAGAATAAAGATGTGGACGATTATTTATTAGATTCAAAAAGACATAAAATCATAGGTGTAGATGTCAATCAAATCGTACTATTATGGAAATGTCAACCAAATTGCCACAAGATCATATCATGGTGGTGATGTCTAAAGATATCACATGATCTTTATCATAACTATGAATTCTAAAAGCCTGTATATATATATTGTAAACGAGAAAATAGTGTGAGATTAAAACTTAGAACAAACAGAGAGTTAGAGTTTGTAATTCCTATTATAACTCTATTAAATCGATTCTTTAAAAGCAGGACGTATGATATTGTTGGTCCGAACCCGTAAAATTCTTGTATCGTTATTTTGTTGGTATAGTTCTAAACACATATTCATCTTTAGAGAACTCTCATATACCTTCCAAACATCCATCCCAAGAAACTTACCATTTCCAAGTTCTTTAAGGGCAACGTCGATGTCTCTTTTATATGTCTCTTTTGTAGAGAATGACTATATGGAGGAGTGTACAACTAAGATAAAATAATCAATATTAATTACTAAATAAATGAGAAAGGATAAAATATATATTTATACATGAATTTGGTAAAGTGATAATTTATTTGTAAAATGAAAGCACTAATTTATTTATTTTTGCTAATTAAATATTTTCACTAGTACATGTCATTAAAATATATATATATATATATATATATTTATTTATCGAATATACAATTATCATCAAATATCAGCAACATTAATATTTTAAAATAATAAAATATTTTGAAATTATGATTTTATTTTTATCTTTTAAATAAAAATTATTCATTTTAATTTATTCATAATATTTTTATAATTATAATAATAAAAATTAATCATAATTTCAAATAAAATAATTTTATTTTAATTTTTTTTAATAAATTAAAAATTCTAATATAATTTTATGTATAATATATTTATTTACAATAGCTAATAAAATATTTATAAAATAAATATTCAACTAACTAATAAAACTATATAATTTTAATAATTTTATTTACAATAATTTTATTTTAAAATAATAATTAATAAAATATTTTGAAATCTTATTTAATTTTTTAAATAATTTTAATTTATTATAATTTTGAAATAATAATAATTTGAACTAAAATATTTTTAAATAATAACTTCATTTAAATTTTTTTAATAAAATACAAATATTAATATTTATAATATATTTATTTAGAATAATTTTTCAATAGTTTTATTAATTTCAAAATATAATTATTGTTTCTAAATTTTTAATTTTAAGAATTATAAATATTATATATATATATATATATAAATTAAAATTATTAATTTTATTAAAACTTAAAATAAATTTATAATTTCAAAATATTTTATTATTTATTATTTTAAAATAAAATAATTAATTTAAAATATTAAATATGTACCAAATATTATTTTTATATGATAATTTGAATATGTTTGACAACTCTAATTACTAATACCATACACCAATACACCAGATTTTAAATTTAAATATTATAAATTTATAAAATAAATTCAAATAATAATATATAATTTTAAAAAATAACATTAACTTTTTTTATCAATAATTTAATAATTTAAAATTTTTTCTAATCAAATTATTTAAATTAATATAATTTATGAATTAATTAGAAAAAATAAAATAAAAAATATTTTAATAAGATTTATAGATTAATATATATGATTTATTTATTGATTAAATATTTATATTATATATTAAATAATAATAATTTGAAATAAAATATTTTTAAATAATAATTTTATTTAGAAAATTTTAATAAAATACAAATATTAATATTTATAATATATTTATTTAGAATAATTTCTCAATAGTTTTATTAATTTTAAAATATAACTATTGTTTCTAAATTTTTAATTTTAACAATTATAAATATTATATATATATATATATATATATGAAAATTATTAATTTTATTAAAAAATTAAAATAAATTTATAATTTCAAAATATTTTATTATTTATTATTTTAAAATAAAATTATTAATTTAAATATTAAATATGTAGTTTATCAAATATTATTTTTATATGATAATTTGAATATGTTTTACTACTTTTCTTGACCTTGAATGATATACTTAACCATTACATTACATAGATTTTAAATTAAATTTAAATTTAAATATTATAAATTTATAAAATAAATTTAAATAATAATATATATAATTTTAAAAAATAACATTAACTTTTTTATCAATAATTTAATAATTTTTAAAATTATACAATTTTATATATATTAACTATTTTTTACTATTTTTTTTTTATAAATTATTAAATATTTTTTTATAAACTATATAAGTTAAGTGTATATATAATAATTATAATATATATAATTATAAATTATAAATTATTTATATAATGAAAATATAATTAAAAAGTAAATTAATAAAAAACAATTAATTAAAAACTATAAATATTAAAAGATAAATATTTATTAAATATTTATAATTTAATATTATAAATAAATTTTTAATTTAATAAAAAGTATGATAAAATTTTGTTAGTTATAAATTTAAAGAGTTTTTTTTTTCAATAATTTTTTTCAATATTTAACCACTAATGATACTTAAGTTTAGTCGTGAATATTATAACTAAAATTATATTTATATATATTATAATTTTTTATTTTATTAAAAATAAAATTTTAAAAATTATTGTTTAAAAATCTTCTAAATTACCATTAATTTTAAAAAATTATATATTAAAGCATAACAAAAATTCAAACGCATTAATGAATTCTCAAAATCTATCACTTACTCTCAAACACTACACAAACATTTTATGTTTTATGTGAAGAATGACTTCTATAAAATTATAAACACCATCATAAATTTTATGTGAGATAAGAGTCTAACAGTAATGTAATTAAGTGAAACAACATTTAGTAACAAGTATATTTTATTTAGTTATATAAGTAAATAATTTAGAATGAGCTTTTATTTCTTCCATCATTTTTTACAATATTTAATCATTAATAAAATTTAAACTTAGATAGGAATATTTTATAACATAAAATAATTGAAATGCATAAAACACTAGATGAACTTTAATAAAGGTTGTAGAATTAACTAAATAGAAATTATAAATTAAGTGCAAATCAACACAGGTTAACTTGAATTAACATAATTATTTACTTTAAAATTCAACTAAGATATACCAATTCCATAAACAAAAACAAAATTACTCTGTTAATGCAGATTTTGACAATGAATTTTGAGCCTAAGATTTTGATGTCTAATTTGGTGTGTCTCAATATTAGATACAAACAAGAAAAGAAAGATGTGTGCGATTATTTATTGAATTCAAAAAGGCATGAAATCACATAATGACGAAGATGTCAATCAAATTGTATTATTATGAAAATGTCAATCAAATCGTCACGAGATCATATCATGGTGGAGATGTCAAAAGATATCACATGATCTTTATCCTATGAATTCTAAAAGCCTATATATATATATTATAAACGATAAAAGGGTGTGAGATTAAAACCTAGAAAAAACAGAGAGATAGAGTTTGTCATCCCTATTATAACTCTATTAAATCGATTCTCCGAAAGCAGGATTTAGGACATTGTTGGTCTGAACCTGTGTAAGATTCTTGTATCGTTATTTTGTTCTTTTTCTTACTTTTACGTTATTGTTCTGCATTCCACTACGGTTGCTATTATTCCGCTTTCATTCTTAGGGTGATAATTTTCACCACAAGCTAGTATCAAAGCCAAGTTGGGCTAAGGTGGTCGCAATTTGATTTTTTGTGAGTTTTTTTCCTTGATTCGATCAATTATTTTTAAGATTTGAGATGGTGTCGACTTCTAGAGTTGATATCGAGAAGTTTGATGGGACGAAGGACTTTGAGTTGTGGAAGATGAAGATGAGAGCAAACTTATGCAACATGGGAGTTGTTAAAGCACTCAAGGAGAATCGCAATTACCGGCCTTAATGAACGCGGAAAAAAAGATGGAGGTGTTGGAAAGGGCCTATAACACCTTGATTCTTTGTCTCAGTGATAAAGTGTTGTAAGAGGTTGTTAGTGTCATAACGTCAATAGAGGTGTGACTTCAGTTGGAGTCTTTGTACATGACTAAGAAATTGTCGTCTCAGATTTACATCACGTAGATATCTTCAAGTTTAGAATGGAAGAGGGGAAGGACTTGTAGACGCATCTCGACGATTTTGTCAAGATTTTCCTTGATTTAAAAAACATCGGGGAGAAATACAAGGTTGATGATAAGGCGTTAATGTTTTTGAATTCTTTACCGAAGTCGTATGAGACGTTCGTAGACATACTCGAGCATGGGAGGAATGAGCTTACCCTCGATGCTGTGATGAGTGCGTTGAGATCTAAGGACCAAAATAAGAAGAATGAAGAGAGCAATGAAAGTGAAGATGGACTCTTGGTTCGAAGGAGAACCGAGAGGAGAGACAATAAAAGCAAAAAGAAGAGGCATTCGATGTCTCTCGGGAAGAAATCTACTAAGCGCTACAATTATGACAAGGATGAGCACTTTAAACGAGATTCTCCAAATTTAAGTAACGATGGGAACAAGAGTGGAGAAGCGGTGGTTGTTCAAGAGCGAGAATGGGTACGAAAGTGTGGACATTCTCCTTGTCTCCACTAATTAGTCCGATAAACATTGGATTATGGATTTCGGGTGTTCGTTCTATATGACACCTAACAAGAGTTGATTCGAGATCTACGAGAAGACTTTGATGAGCGAAATTTTGTTAGGTAACAACAAGTCTTGAAGGGTGATGGGGATCGGAATAGTGCGTTTGAAGATGCATGAAGGAATCAAGAGAATATTAATAGGGATGTAAATGAGCCGAGCCGAACAGTATCATGCTCGAGCTCGACACGTCTAGTATATATTCGGGCTCGAGCTCGGCTCGAGCTCGTTTCGAGCTTTTACAATCGAGCTCGAGCTCGGCTTGTATGGATTTATTTGAGCTCACGAGCCGCTCATGCTCAGCTCGTTTAGAAAGCTCGTTTAAAGCTCGTTTAGAAAGCTCTATTTATTAACCCTAAGTTTAATTATAGCTTTATAGGTTATTATTATATTAATATAAATATAATCATGTAATAATATTAATTATTATAATATATATTTATATATTACTATTTTTTTTAATAATTTAAAAATTATATTTAAACAATATTATAATTGAACGAGTTCGTGAGCCTATAAACGAACTTGTTCGTGAGCTTATAAGCGAGCATATAAACGAACATGTTCGTGAGCTTACGAGCCGAATATCGAGAAGTTCAAGCTCGACTCGTTTAAATTTTCGAGCTTTTAAACGAGCTTGAGCTCGGCTCGTTAAGACTAACGAATGAGCTCGAACGAGCTTTTTGTCGAGCCGAGATTCGAATAGCTCGCGAGCATCTCGGTTCATTTACATCCCTAAATATTGACAGACATACGACACGTCACAGACCTTCGAAGGAATTTAATCTCTCTCAACTCACTAGATCAACTTGGTTTTGCATAGAAGGGTGAGAATAACGTATTTATGGTCACAAAATGGTCGATGGTGGTAATGAGAGGCATACGAGAGAAGAGTTTTTACGTATTTCAAAGCAGCCCTTAGTTGGTAATATGGAGGCAGTGGCGGAGCCTCGAGATGTATCACCCACGAGTCTATGACATAAGTGATTGGGGCATGTGAGTGAGAGGGATTTGAAAGAGTTGAGTAAGAGAGACTATTTTGGCAAGGAGAAACTTGATGATTTAGAGTTTTTTGTGAGAACTACATATACGGTAAATCTACAAAGGTGAAGTTAAGACGGTCGATTGGTGACTCAGGAGACGCTCAGTTATGTTCACTCAGACTTGTGGGGGTCGGCGAGGACTATAACTCTAGGTGGAGATCGGTACTTTATCATATTCATTGATTGTTGTTCGCGCAAGGTTTGGGTATACATCTTGAAACACAAGGATGAGGCATTTGTTAAGTTCAAGGAGTGGAAGAAGATGGTAGAGACTCGAATTAGGAAGAAGGTTAAAAAGCTCCGAACAGATAACGGTTTGGAGTACCTAGTTAAGGAGTTCAATTAGTTTATAAAATAAAAAGGGATGGTTTGTCACAAAACCATCTGACAGACACCACAATAGAATGACTTTGTAGAGCAAATGAATAAAACGCTACTTGAGTGTGTCCGGTGTATGTTGTTTGAGGTCGGTCTACCGAATCGATTTTAGGGTGAGACAATTAATATTATGGCTTATCTTATCAATTGTTGTCCATCGACGAAAATGGAATGCAAGACACCGGAAGAAGTTTGGAATGACGCTCCTCTAAAACTCGACAACTTAAAGGTATTTGGGTGTGTGGCTTACATGCACCAACGAGATGGAAAGTTTAGTCCGAGAGCAAATAAGTGTATGTTCGTTGGATACCCTAAGGGAGTAAAAGGTTGAAAACTATTTTACAAGGATGGGGAGACGACCAAGTGCATCATTAACCGTGATGTGGTCTTTAAAGAAACTGAGTCCTATTATGGAGCAACACAATTAGTCAAAGCCAGTGAAGTCGCTAAAGAGAGGACCGAATTTGAAGTGGAGTTCCTATGAGGGATTACTAAAAAATCGGTAGACACGGATGAGGCTAGCGAAGAGGATGAAATAAACGGTTAGGTAGAGGAGGAAGGTATGTATCTGAAAGAGAACCTTAACTCCTACTAGTTAGCGCGAGATAGAGACCGTAGGAGAACCCAAGCTCCGAAGAGATTTGGCTATTCTAATTTGGAGGCCTTTGCATTCCTTGTGGAAGATGAGGTACAAGATTCAAAGTCGAGATCGTTTAGAGAAGTTATGGAAAGCAAGGACACGTTCATTCATGTGTTGCTCGCTCTAGTGAATCAGTTTGACTTCGAGCTCGAGAAAATAAACGTGAAGACGAAATTTCTTCATGGGAACTTGGAGGAGAAGATCTTCATGATGCAACCCGAGGGGTTCGTCAAACCCGGTGATGAAGGGATGATGTGTCTCCTTAAACGCTCACTTTATGGTTTGAAATAATCCCCAAGATAATGATATTTGCGCTTTGAAGAGGGTGTGAGACTAAAACCTAAAAAAACAGAGAGTTAGAGTTTGTAATCCCTATTATAACTCTATTGAATCGAATTTCCAAAAGCAGGACGTATGACATTTTTTGTCCGAACCTATTTAAGATTATTGTGTCATTATTTCGTTCTTTTTCTTACTTTTACGCTATTGTTCTGCATTTCATTATGATTGTTATTATTCCGATTTCATTCTAAGGGTGATGATTTTCACCATAAAACAAATATAATATAATATATGTATCTCTGATATCTAAAAAACAATAAAATAGAAAAATGACATAGAAGTTAAAGATCACCAACCTTGACCAGCTTCTACTCGGCTAAAATTTTAATGCTTATACTTAAAATAACTTTTGTCTGAAAATAGAAATGGTTAAAAAAAGAAGTTCGAGAGTAAAAACAAAACACTCTTAAACATTTCAAACAAAATGTGATAGATGTACATTCACATATGAAGATTAACGGAATAGTAACAACTGAAAAAGATGAAAATTAACAGATGAGCTGTTAGAGACTTTATTAGATATATGTTGCAATATGGAAAAACAAGAGTCTCATGTGCTGCTCCTCTAGTCGGTCAACACGAGTCCGTTTAGATCTTGTTGTCTTCAATTGCTAGAACGAGAGAACAATAAAGAAAATCTTATTGTCTCTTGAGAAAAATGTGAAATATCACGTAAAAATATTTCTCTCTCTAATTGATTAAAATGAGAGAGATGGAAGATTGACGTGTCAAAGAAAGATTGTCTAATTTGCTAATTTATAAACATTCCCTCTTATAATATCAAAAGACAATATTTGATATTCTTAACATTACCATTTATGATTATTTTATTTCATAAAATAATATTTATAATTACATAATATCTTTGATATTCTTTCTCCCTTACCGTAATTAATATTGCCATTTATGATTGTTTTATTTCATAAATAAAACCATAAAATAATATTTATAATTACAGACAATCTTTGATATTCTTTTTTCCGTTTCCGTAATTAATATTACCATTTATGATTATTTTATTTCATAAATAAAACCATAAAATAATATTTCTAATTATTAATAATATCTAATATATATACAATAATTCTAATCATTCCCACTTAATAATCTATTCGTAACTCTAAATGTGTGACCTCATAGGACCTAATTATTATAGATATATGTTTAAACCTATTAATCGCAGTTGACTTCTAGTATATCATTACGACTTCTTAAATAATTGGATTAAATTATTTCCGTTAATGGCTCTATCCAAGTTTAGTCATTGCACATTGAATTAAAGGACACAGTTTCTTCAATCTCCGACTTGTCCTTAACAAGTGTGCAATATAAGATACCTTTGTGTTAAGGGGATGTCGAGGTTCATTACAATTTCCCCAGCTCAAAGGAAGTCCAATCATCCAAGTAAGCTCACTACAAGTGAAAATTCTAGAAGCATTGGAGGAGGCATGCCCTAGAGTAATAAATATAGTAGTTGGGTAGTAGGTCCATTAATAGGTAGTTGAGAGAAGTATCATTAATATAGTGGTTATAATTAGTCTTCTAAATACCTCAAAGATATACATTTGTAAATCACCAAGTATTCAATTTAATATAATCTTATTCTCAAACTTTGTTTCTCTCTCTAAGTGTTCTTGCATTTGAGTTCTTGTGTTTAAAAGGCTTACTAAGTTAGAATCTCTTCGATCTAGCTTAGTGCCACACGGATCTAATTTTAGCCCGTGACATTTGTCTCTTAATGTCTTATTTGATGATATTGTGACATTCATATCTATTATCAAATATGTTTCTTGAACTCTGAGTTTGAACTATCTTCAAATAATCAATCTGAGCATGGCCATGCATTTTTAATTCTCACTCTTCAAGTGGTCGAGACACAATTTCAGTTCAATGTATCACAGTATACACGAAATAGGAGGACTTCTCTAGTCTTGTATGACTATGGCTCCTACTCAACTACAATTTTTATAACTCCCTTTTACAGAAAGCATTTAACAGTGTCAAAGAATGTCAATCATCAAGCAAAATCACAACATACTCATGTCTGAGGAATCTATTAATCATGATTTAACTTAAAACTCTAAAACTTTTGACATACTCATGTCTGAGGAATCTATTAATCATGATTTAACTTAAAACTCTAAAACTTTTGAAAAATCTTAAGATGGTCAGTCTTATACGTATCTTTCATACACATATATATAAATAACTAGATATCTTCCTGTCTCTATGGCCTATGAAACCTGGCATTATCAGTCAACTTACAATATAGTAATATATAAAATCATATATGTTCATTTGATGATTTCAAACTATAGAATTTTTAATAATTCAAAACTTCATTTACTTAATGAGGTTTCATTTACCAGAACACTTAAGGTGATCTCATTTGTTAATAATGAATTATTTGGACATATTATTCAATATTAATAAGAACAATATATAAATAAGGATGAAATATCATATATCATAAAATCATGCAGTCAAACATAAAATCAATGTCAAACACTCATAAATTCATAATATAATACAAAAGTAAAATTAAAGTTATTCTCCATTAAGGATGAAGACATAACTCGATTCAGACTCAAAGTCATCCCGGTCTGTCTGAAAGCTTGCATCAGTATATCCTTGTATGATTAATTTTTCATTTCCGCATACACTAAGAAATCATCATTTATCCTTCTCAAGTATTTCAGGATATTCTTAGTTGCACTCTAGTGTGCTTCTCTAGGACTTGACTGATATCTGTTACGCGTGCTTAAAGTATATGCAACATCTGAACGAGTACATATCATGGCATACATGATATATCTAATATCAGAAGCATATGAGATCTTGGTTATTTTCTCGAGCTCAACAAGTGTTATAGGACATTGCGTCTTGTTAAGATATAAGCCATGTTGAATGGGTAAAATCCCATTTTAGAATCTTACATCTTGAATCATTCCAGAATCTTATTAATATAAGTTTTTTGACTTAATCCAAGTAACCTTAAATATTTTTCTCTATAGATCTTGATTCTAAATATGTACTCAGCATTGTCTAAGTCTTTCATTGAGAAGCATTTCTTCATCCATTCTTTGACGGACTCTAGCATCGGAATAGCATTCTCAATAAGTAGTATGTCATCCACATACAAGACTAATTAAGAATGTTACATTACTCCCACAGAAGTTCTTGTAAACACAAGGATCCTCTTCACATCTAATGAATTCAAACTCTTTGATCTTTTCATCAAATCGAAAGTTCCAACTCCTAGATGCTTGCTTAAGTCCATAAATAGACTTCTTAAGCTTGCATACTTTCCCATCATGATTTGGATCTTCAAAACCTTCAGGTTGTGTCATGTACACACCCTCTTCCAAAAAAACATTTATAAAGGTTGTTTTGACATCCATTTGTCATATCTCATGGTCGTAATATACAACAATAGCTAGAATTATCCTAATGGATCTAATCATAACAACTAGTGAAAATGTCTTATCATAGTCTATACCATGAATTTGTCTAAGACCTTTGGCAACTAATCTTGCCTTGCGAATAGATATATTTCCATCTTTGTCATTTTTTATTTTGAAAATTCATTTCCTCCCTATGGTTTTTACCCTATTTGGAAAATCTATCAAGTCCCATACTTGATTTTCAAACATCGAATTCATTTCGGACATCATGGCCTCAAGCCAATTTTTGGAGTCTAGACCCATCATTGCTTGATTATAGGTAAAAGTCTCATTATGTTCTAGTATAAGAACATCAAGACTTGTATTTAAGATAAAATCATTGTAACTCCTTGGCATAACTCTTGGCCTTTCTGATCTACGAGTGGGTTCAACTTGTTCAATAACTGAATCCAGAATATGATTCACTTTCATTTGTGGTTCCTCTTGTTCTGATTCTTGAATGATCTGATGCCCTATGCCATCAAAAGTAATCATATCATCATTGATATTATTAGAGTCATCTTGTTGTTGAGTTTATTGCTCTTCATCTTTTTGAACTGTTTCAAGACGATTATTTCTCCCACTTGACTTGTTGGAAAGAAACTCTCTTTCCATAAATACATTATCCCTAGCAATAAAAACCTTTTTCTCAGTTGGATTGTATAAGTAATATCCAAAACTTCCTTTTGGATATCCTATAAAGAAACATTTATTTGATTTTAGGACAAGTTTATCTGTTTGTACACGTTTTTACATATGCTTCACACCCCCATATTTTCAAAATGATAGCTTTAGAACCTTTCCAGTCCATATCTCATATGAAGTTTTGTCTATAGTCTTTGATGGAGTCCTGTTTAATGTTAGTACAACGGTAGTGAGAACATATCCCCAAAGATATTGGAAAATTAACAAAACTCATCATTGATCGGACCATGTCTAACAAGTCATATTTCTCCTTTCAGACACATCATTCAACTATGGTGTTCCTGGGGTTGACAATTGTGTTACAATACCACAATGTTTCAAATGATGATCAAATTCGAGGCTCAAGTACTCACCATCACGATCAGATCGAAGTGCTTTTATTTTCTTGCCACATTGAGTCTTTACTTCATTTTGAAATTCTTTAAATTTTTTCAAAGGATTCCGATTTATGTGACATAAGATAAACGTACTCATATCTACTCATGTCATTAGTAAATGTGATGAAGTATCTATAGCCACCTCTAGCTTTTGTGCTCATTGGCCCACACACATCAGTATGTATTACGCCTAGTAGTTCAGTAGCCCTTTCAAACTTTCTTTTGAAAGATGACCTTGTCATTTTTCCCATCAGACATAATTCATATGCAACAATGGATTCATAATCCATATCTTTTAAAGTCCATCTTTTTGGAGCTTCTTCATGCGATTCACACCAATGTAGAACCTCGATTTGAGATGAAATTCGGCCTCTAGGGTAGGTTCTGCACCAGATAAGAGAGTTGGGATTGAGCTTTCACTGTTCTCAAGGTAGCGAGTGACTCACTCGACTCGTGTCTCCGGAGTTTTGAGCGTTAGCTACCACTCATGCAACGGAAAGGACCCGCATGTCCCGACCTTCGGTCAGCTCCGGGTCAATCGAAACAAGACCAACCGAAGTTTCTGAAAGCGTGATGAGAGAATCAAAACATAAAATAAAAATCATGGTAAAGAAATGCTTCAATTCAATTATTCAGATTCGAGCGAGCCAGACAAACTTTTACGACCAAGTCTTGCACCTTGATTTACTTATCATGAACGGTGTAATTCTAATTCCAAATCTAATTTTTAATAATAGAGGTCTACCAAACTTATGAATTGAAATTGGATCTCATTTTCATTTTCATTTCCATTTATATTTCTAATTCCAATTTCAATGTCAATTTCACTAATAAATTCTCTTTTCACAAATCTCAAATATTTCAACGGTACAAACAAATAATAAATTAATAGGTACAAGGATATATTAGTAATTATAATTTTTATTATTAAATTAATCTCAAATGTGTTGATCAATGTTATTTAAAAAAATCTAACGAATTATTTATTTAACAGTAAGAACTAGGCCTATAAAAGTTTGAGATAAAGAATTTAGTAACAATCATTTTAAAATGAAAATAACCTGACAAAATTAATAGTAGACTACCCATTTGAAAACATTTATTAGTCTTATTTTAAAAGATAAAATACAAACCAATTAAAAAAATCTCTTATAAAATTATATTCAATATCTAGATAAGAAAATCTCTTATAAAAAATCTCTTATAAAATTATAAAACATTTATAAAAAAAATCAAAAAAATTAATTTTTTTTTTCAAATAAATGTTTCAATAAATAGACCCTTATAATAAGAAGAAGACATGAGAACAACAATCCAGACAACATTAATGCAATCAATTTGATGAACAACTTGATTGGCCTCTTAGTATGAGTTGGATGGATGATTTATTCAGATTGTTGTTTTTTTCTAGTGGTTGAGTATAAAGTCATTTTCATGTTTTTGTTTACAATCATAAAGATGATTTTTCTTGTCAATAAGGATGATGAATAACCGCAAGTCTGATATATACGGATACCCAATTGACGTGTTGATGTATTTTTAAATCGAGATCGAATATCGAAAGAGACAAAAATTGCCGATCTAGATTATATAATCGTTTTGTTGAGCAAAATAAATATTTTTCTTTAACATATTCAAAATTTTAAAACGAAATTAAACAATTACATCGAAAAATATTGAATGATCGAGAGTCTACAAGTCTTAATGTTAACCGGGGATATTTTTTTAATTTTTTTTGAAAAAATAACTCAGTAGCTGTAAAAATAAAATAAAATAAAAGACTTCATATTTTAATTATATTGGCTTAATATGTAGGTCACACATGTTTTACTTTAAAAGAAATAAGTGGAACAAAGTATGAATGACACTTAGACTATTCTATAAGAGAGAGAATTGACAAATGAGTTTGAGATACTAGGTAATTGATAAATGTCATTAGTTATTAATGAATGTAGTCCTAAATCAAGAGATCATTTGTTTTTACTCTTTAGCTACATAGAGAGAATCAGAGCTTGTAAATTTGGGTTTGGTTGAAATGAAGAAAGAGAATTAAGAGCTTATTGGAAATTAGGTAAAGAAATCTATTCTTCTACCGTTTTAGTTTTTAAAATATATATATAAGTATTTTGAGTATAAGATGTTGGTTTTCATCAAACAGATTTTAGGGTAAACAGATTTATTGTTAAACGTGTTTATAAATTTATGGATCAAGAATGCATGCAGATTTTGATGAAGAAATAATGGTTTATGATGATGGTTTATAAAACTTGATTTTAAATAGTCTTTGAAGAAAATATTGATTTATGAAGGATGATTCTGAAATGATTTTGTGAAAATGATGATTTGAGGATAAACTGTTTTCAAACAGTTTGATATTGCTTTTATTTCGACATTGAAATGGAAATCGGTATATCTGGACTTAAAAGATTTGGCTTCTAAATGATTTTGAAGATATGACTATTTTTATTACTCTGTACTTGATTTTGTATTGTTTTCTAATAATGAACTATTTGTGCCTCGAGTGTCACTTATACCGGTTATGCGTCAATGCAAGACCTTTACGTCTTGGTTGATGGTTACTGCGTCAACGCAAGACCTATACGTCTTGGTTGATGGCTAATGCGTCAACGCAAGACCTATACGTCTTGGTTGATGGTTACTGCGTCAACGCAAAACTTTTATGTCTCGGTTGATAGCTAATGCGTCAATACAAGACCCACGTCTTGATTGATGGTTAATGCGTCTATGTAAGACATTCATTTCTTGATAGATGGCTTATTATTAAGTTATTACGATATTAAAGTTACTATCTTGATCCCAGAGCTATTATAAGTATATATATGACTTAGTGATAAATAATTTATACATTTATTTAAGAATTGGTTTTCTATCAAGTTATATATGATTTTTGATCCAACTGTAGAAGAGTTTGATTTTCTTACTGAGCGCGTTTAGCTCATCCTTTTTAAATGGATTCTTTTCAGATAAGAGCAACGATTAGTCAAGGAGATTAAGAGACGGAAGACTATAGTTATATAGACTAGTCGGTAAAGAGCTACTCTCTTTTTGTATTAATAGGGATGTACATAAAGTATATAATATGTAAGGAAAGTTTTGGTAAGAATGAGAGTAGGGATGACAACGAGTACCCTACCGGCCGAATAGTGAAGTACCCATCCCCGAACCCGATTTTTATTTTATTATCTATCCCTGACCCCGAACCCGACATGTATATTTATTTGTATCCCCATCCCCAATTCGCCGGGGGTATTCGATACCCGACGGGTACCACATTACCTGATTAAAATATAAATTTTTATTTATTATTTTCTAAATATACTAAATACTAAATATTAAAAATACATATGAAAATTTTACTTGTATAGTTATATTTGTAGAAGTGAACAATATACATACATGAATTTCAACAAGAATTAGAGAAAAGTTCAACAAAAATTAAAGAAAATGTTGAAACGAAAGAGAGATAAGAAATATTAATCTTGAAAATAAGAAATGGATATATAGGGAAATTTTTGTTATTAAAGAAAGGAAGATTAAGAGTCATGGAGAATATAAATTAAATTAATTATGGCGTGGAGAGTGAGTGGTTGAGTGTTGGTGTAACTAATTAATTAATATATTTAATGAAAATTTATGATGATTGTATTGATTTGAAATTTGAAAAGTCAATTTAATTTTTAATATTAATATTTCAGGTATCGAGTATCGGGTTTGGGTTTTGCACACTCCCCATCCCCGAACTCGAACTCGATCGGGTAATCATTTTCAATCCCCATTAGGGATGGCAATTTAAAACCGCCCCGCGAAAACCGAACCGAATTGCCCCGTTTGGGATGATTTTTCCCCGAAACCGAATAGGAATGGGACGGGGATGGTATTTGTGTCCCCCGCCCCGACCCGCCCCGATTTCACCCTGAATCTACCCCGAATCTGCCCCGAACACCATAAACATAATTAAATATATTAAATTATCAATATATTTATTTATTCACTATATTTTATAAGAGTAGTAATGTTATTTCTTTATAATAATATAAATTTTAATATATTATAATATATATTATATTAAAAAACTTGTTTATATAATTTTATTGTATAATTTTTATTTTATTTTAAATAAAAATAATTATTAACGGTGCCCCGCGGGATTCTCCGAAACCGAAAAAAACCGAACGGGGCGGGGATGGTATTAAAAAATTCCCCGAAATTAAAACGGTGCGGGGACGGTAAATGCATTCCCCGCCCCGAACCGCCCCATTGCCATCCCTAATCCCCATCCTCGATCCCAACCTTGATTTAAAATATCCGAACCCGAATTCGACCACCGAGTACCCACGGGTATATGGGTACCCATTGTCATCCCTAAATGAGAGTCATCATTTGTTTTGACTAAAGATGAATTGACCATAATAGTTGTAATTGAAGACGATTTAGATAAATTCTGTGTTTATTTTATTAGTAAGAATTTAACTGTGTTTTTTTATTAGTAAGAATGGTTAAAATAAGTTCTTTTGTTTAGCCTAGCATGTTATATTTGGGTAATGACATGCAGCGTTTGTGGTTCGAGGCGTGACTATACACTTGTTGTCATTTTTAAGTATTCACAAATAAATATGCTTATCGTCTGGACTAGGGGTGTAAACGAGTCGAGTCGAGCCGAGTATCATACTACTCGAACTCGACTCGAATTGTATTTTAAATACTCAAACTCGAACTCGGCTCGATTATAATTCGAGCTACTCGAACTCGAAGACTCGAAAATTAAATTTTATTAATTAAAATTATATTTTATCACTAAATAATATCTCAAACATACTATAACATATATTTCACAAACTACACATATATAATCAGAATATTATTTAAGAATAAGAAATATGAATACCATCACATAATTTAAAGATAATTATTCAATCACAAACATCTCATTTAGAAATTATAAACGAAATGTTCATCACAAATATTAAAAGTTTAACAATATGATGCATTTGTCATATACTAATATTCAAATTCTACAATATTCGAAATATGAAATATTGAAGGGTTGAAGACAATAAAAAAATTGCTCCGTTAATAGTAGAATCCAAACAATAGATGCTTAAAGGTCTTTTTGATAAAGAAAGAATATGAAAGATAAAGAAATGAGAAGAGAGAAAGGGGGTTGACTGTTTGAAAATAAAAGGAGAACAAAAAGAGATTTGACCGTTTGGGTTTGGGAATGAAAAGAGAAGAAAGAGATGAGTTTGACTATTGTGAATAGAAGGAAGAAAAAACGAGAATGGAAGAAAAAGAGAGAGATGATTTGAGAATGGAAGTCTTGGGCAATACAAGGAAATTCGATTTTTTTTAATATATTTATAGATATAATATATTATATATATAGATATTATATATTATATAAATATATATAATATATATTATTATATATATAATATATAATATATAATGAGTTACTCGCGAGCTACTCGAACAACAAATATAAAGTTTGTGTTCGAACTCGGTTTATAATCGAGCTACTCGAACTCGAACTAACCGAGTTCAGGTCGAGCTTTCACCATCGTTTATACGTTTATACCCTAGTCTGGACAAAGATGAGAAGAAAAAGAAAGATCACTTATAAGTTATAATACTTCTCACCTTTTTTTTAATGTGGGTTTTTAAATTATAATAAAACATAATATTTATTTTAATATATAAAATAAATAAATATAAATATACACATTAACATTGTAAACATGAGTTTAAATAATAATTTTATCATTATGTAAATTTTTACATTGTAAACATCATACAGTCAACTACATATCAAATGAAGAGCCCAACTATGACAAATTAAATTGATAGGCAATCCCAATACTATTCAATTCAGATAATGCAATTAAAAGTCAAATACTATATAATACATTTTTCACTTAACCAAATATAGATTATTATTATAAAAGATAAATGATACAATGGTCCCTGAATTGTAGACAAAGGCATCAATAAGCCCTCAAATTTTCATGTCTTCCATAAGAATTCACAGACTTATTCTTTTGCCCTTTTCCCTTATTCTTTTGGGTCCAAATTTACAAAATAGTATAACATATATAATAATAATAATAATAATAATAATAATAATAATAATACAGTCAGTAGGAATGTAGGATGAGTATCCATTAAACTCACTTACTTTTATCCCCTAAAATAGAAAGAAAAAAAAATGAGGGAATTTTCTACATGTTGAAAATCTAATGAGAGAATCAATAGTAAAAAATTTAAAAAAAAATGAATGAAAATATCCAACTGACAGAAGAAATAGGAAGCCACTTTACCTACATTGGACACGAATGAATCGACATTTCTGTACATTTCTCCACCATTTCTATTGTACCGATCTTTTGATAAGAGGTGGCTGCAGACACTCGTAAGGGTTGGCGTAGAAGTAATCCTCTTCTTTCGGTTTGTCTAGAATTGTAAACCTAGTCGAAGGATTCCCCATTCTACCTTTATGTTTTCTTTTAACAGCAGACGAAAATTCAAACCAATTCAACACTCCACTAGTGTACTCATCTATCAACCCTACCATTATCTTTCTGTCCAATGAGATTGTTTTCTTGAATCCAAGGTACCTTAAAACAAAACAAAACAAAAAACAATTCAACTTATGAATAAACCAAAAAGAATTGCTTTGAATTGGTTAAAGAGGTAAAATGGAAACCCTGTATTTTGAAATCTGGATCAAGCTGAATAAATATATGAAGATTAATGTTGCCCCCCTTAAGGAATGGATGATTATGAGAACTAATGGTAAGAGTTTATTATCAAACATATATAAGTGAAATCTGGAAAGGAAGTAGATCCTTTTTTTATCTTTATGATCTAAATATTTGTCAAAAAAAAACATTTTTCATACCGGCAAATAAAATCACTTTCATTTTTTTATTTTCGTAATTTTGAAAGTGATTATGATTGTTACAAAATATCACTCTCCAAAAAGGCTCAAAAGATAATCCGGAGCAAAGTATAGCAAAATCGTTCTAAAATAAGTTAGTATGCAAGGAACATGGTATTCATCCTTGAAAATTGATGATGGACTAGATAATTTGAAAAATGAAGAAGTGCCAGGTAAAAAAAATCATTGTGGATGTAACCAGAAGTAATAGTTTCAGAAACATATGCTATTGCTAATTTTAATAAAAGGAATTTCCTTTTTGCGAACAAAACACAAACAAATATATGTATGTATTTTTTTGTTATTACCTGCGATGGCCTTCAACTACTTTCGCCATGTTTCCATCATATGTAGGAACAAAGATCTCGCTCTCCAACGACACTAGATAATCCAGAGCCGCCATCTGAGAAGAATGGTTCTGGAAAAACTTGAGATCGGGTGGTTCAAGTAGTGTCTCCTTTCTGACCTGTTAAGAACACAATCGGGTTGTTGATGACAATGAAGAACCACAACGAAAGGTTAAGAGAATTTAGTTGTCTAATTTTTACATACTAATTTTGGATAAGCTTCCACAAGACTAGCCATTCTCCTTTCACCACCATATATTTCTCCAGCTGCAATATAAATCTGCGTATTGTTATCGATATCCAATGCCTTCAAAATGAGAGCCGTCTCTTCAGGTGTCAATGGACATAAACCATCTTTCCTCTTCAAATCAGAATTTATAATTTTCTCTTTCCACCATGGATAAGCATATCTGAGAATATATAATATCCATGGACTTAGATTTTGAAAAAAGCAAAACATTAAAATATAATCATGTTAAGTTGGCAAGCAATGAATTAAACCTCATCCGAGTCAACTCATCAACTTCTTCAACGTTGCAGCCCTGAGTACAACCTGAAAATGCTAACATGTCCATTTCGTATCTGAGATGAAGAACGAGAAATGGACCATTTTCTCTTAAAATCCGAATAACCCTTTTGCCTAGCTCCTCTATTTGAGGTGTGAATCGTAGGGCACTGAAATTTACTCGACAACGCAACTTTTGAATTTCCAAAGGCTGCCCATTGTTGGCTAACCGGGCATCAGTTCTATTTAAATGAACAACTTTGTATTTCTTTATCAATGGAAGTATCTGTCAACAACAAATTCATTTCCACAATCATTTTCAACACAAAAATGAAACAATTTCCCCCTTTTTTTACGCAAAAATCTCCTGACCTGATTATGATAGTATGAAATGTCTGACCAACTAACTGGTGCCATTGTATACATCATTCCAAGCTCAACTCTTTGCTTAAGTCTAGGAGGCAATTCTTTCAATATGCGAATCTCATCTCTCAACGACATTATGAAATGGTCAACATCAAATATGTCTTTAAACTCGCTGTCAAGAACAATGTAAGAAAATTTAGTTCTTTCGAATTGAGATATAGCTTTTACAAATGACTCCCATGTCAAATAACATACATAAATACATACCTAGGATCAGCCCAGAAAGAAGTCTTGTCGAGTTCAGGAACAATCAATGTCACATTTAAATATCTTGCTATTGCAACCATATCACAAATCTGAAGAAAAAATTGTAAAAGACTTAGAACAGATGAAACATACACAAGCCTATTCAAGAAGAAGAAGAAACTTACAGCTGCTCTCATTTGATTAAGTCCTCCATTGCATGAAACAACTAAGTAGCCATTGTTCTTATATACTCCTATAGACACATAAACAAAATCAATTATTAAAATGCAGATCATGGCATAACAAGCAAACAAACAATTAACCAATATGATGAATGCACTCACTTTTTGGTGGCAATACCTTCGCCGGAATGGCAACCGGAAGCTTGACATCCAAAGAAGAAGAAGAATCATGAGAAAAGCAAGAAGGAAAACTTTTCAAAACCCTAGGTCCCCATATCTCTCCTAATGCCACAAACTGAATTAAACATGTCCACAACATCACCGACATTGTTGCCCTAAACAACCAGAGCTTCATTCTGGACCTGGAGAAGATCGAGCTCTTCAGCTTCTCCACTCTACTCAGTGTCTTCAGTCCCATCACTGATCTTCTCCTCCACTATCTGCTTCCCTTAAACATACTGATCGAAACAGAACAATCGGAAATCAGCACAGATATATCTCCCAATAAATCCAACCTTGATTGCTGATAATTTCAGACTCAAATAAAAACGCGTGTAGTAGAGAGAATTAGGTGAAATCTCATCTAAACATTACCAAAGCAACAACAATTAATAATAAACGTGTGAATTTCCTTCCGTTAAAGCATTCAAACAACAAATCTCTGAATTTACTCAAAGATTTCTTCCTCAAATTGCAGAGAAAAGGCTACTTTCCGCGGAAATTACGAGAATCAGTCCGCTTTTAACGAAAGACAGTCACTGAAGCAAGTGTACGGTCTTCCGACGAATGTTCATAGATAAGATACTCCGGCGACGTGATCGGAATATTTCTCCGGCGAAAAAGCTCTGAATTCTCCGGAGGGTGTCGGCTGTGGAAATAGAGAGAGATAAATCAATGGTTCAAAAATGAAATCAGACAAAATGGGGTGAGCTGTAAATTTGTTGAATTTCTTAGACCTTGTTTGGAATCTATGTAGAATCCTATATAAAAGAGGTCTAGGACCATTTGGATTCTTACCAATTCCAAACAAGACATTATTAATATATCTCAATTATTCATTGTACTTTATCTTCTCTCATTTTCAGTTATTTATTTTTCAATAATATTTTAGTCACCAATCCAAAGTCAAAAATAGTCAAAATAAAATTTTAAAATTATTATTCAGATTATAATGTAATTTTAATATTTTTATACAATATGATTTTATATATATTATGATAATAGAGATTATAATATAACTTTTTTATTTAATCTATAAATTATATTTTAGAAGATTTTTATTCATAATAAATAACAAATATCTATTAATATAATCTAGCTAATTGATATTATCAATCTTATTCATAGATGTCTTTAAATTTTTCCTATTTTTTTAAATCTATGATATTTCTTTATTCTTTATTCTTTCTAAATTATACCCTTTGATATTTAGAATCTTTTCTCTATATCAGTTCATAAGTTATGTCCAAAATCTATTTTGCTATATCATTGTTTATTTTGATCATAATTTATTCTTGAGTTATATGATAAAGAATTTAGAAGATAGAAGGAGAGAGACATGACACAATTTGATTAGTTGAATCTCTTTTTTTTTTACATTTTTCTAGATAATTAGGTGTCTCAAATCCTATCTCTATCACTCCTCTTTATTTTGTTAGGATAAATAAAGTTTTTATTTATTATATTCTTAAATTATTATTTAGAGTGATTGAAATATTTTATGGTAATGTTTGGTGCATAATATATAAATTATAAAAGATATAAGTTATATAAAAATATAAATTGTAACATTGTATAAATTATCAGTTCGGATCTTCTGCTACCGATTGCCGTGTTCCCCTGTGGCGCACCAATCAGATCGCAGCATTATTAATTTAATAATAAATCAATCTGGGCAGGAGACGGAGGGAGGGAGAATCCGGAATCCGGGTTTAGGCCCGGGTTCACACAAGACGCCGTTAACGGAAGCGCCCGTTAACGCCAGGAAATAATATAATATTCAGATAATACCCAGATAAGATATCTTCGCTCCGGGCAACGTGTCCCAGGGAAGGGTGAGATGCGATTGGAGCGAAGATCTACACGCCCTTTGAAATGACCCTCATGTAAACCCCCCACACCCACCCATGAGAAGAACGCCTGCCGTTCATGAAAATACACTTACACGTCCATGTAAAGACCGAATTGACAGTCATATTATATTTAAGTTTTTTAAATATTAATTTAATTTATTAAATAACACAGGCAGCGATATAATATTCGCTTCAAGTAATTCAATCTTTTATTTTCTTGGAATTTTTTTTTATTTTTTTTATTTCATTTTTTTTGCCTCGAGACTCTCTGGAGCGAAGATATATTTGCTTCAATTCATTCTAATAAAAACCTCATGTAAAACCCACCTACCCACCCATGAGAAGACCGCTTGACTACCATGTAAAGACACTTACCCGTCTATGTGAAGACCAAAATTACATGGATTTTATATTTCCGTTTATTAAATATTAATTCAATTAATTGAAGATGACATGCAGCAACCGAACAAATCTTCGCCTCAATTACCGGCTAGGTTTTTTTTCATATTTTTTTTTTATTTTTTTTTTTGCCTGGAGACTCTCTGGAGCGAAGATATATTTGCTTCAATTCATTCTAATAAAAACCTCATGTAAAACCCACCTACCCACCCATGAGAAGACCGCTTGACTACCATGTAAAGACACTTACCCGTCTATGTGAAGACCAAAATTACATGGATTTTATATTTCCGTTTATTAAATATTAATTCAATTAATTGAAGATGACATGCAGCAACCGAACAAATCTTCGCCTCAATTACCGGTTTTTTTTTTTTTTTGTATTTAATTTTTTTTTTCCGGAGACATTCATGAGCGAAGATATATTTGCTTGAATTAATTCTAATAAAAACATCATGTAAAACCCCCATACCCACCCGTGAGAAGACCGCTTGCCTACCATGTAAACACATTTACCCGTTTATGTGAAGACCAAAATTACATGGATTTTATATTTCCGTTTATTAAATATTAATTCAATTAATTGAAGATGACATGCAGCAACCGAACAAATCTTCGCCTCAATTACCGGCTAGTTTTTTTTTCCTATTTTTTTTTTATTTCTTTTTTTTTGCCTGGAGACTCTCTGGAGCGAAGATATATTTGCTTCAATTAATTCATTACTTTTTTTTATTTATTTCAATTTTTTCGCTGGAAAAGAACATTTGTTCGCCTAGACCATGTTCCATGTAAAATGGATTGAATAGTCGCTTCTCGAGAGAACACTTATTCGCCCCTAGTCCCTGTGTCATGTTACATGGAATGAATAGTCGCTTTTCAAAAGAAGACATGTTCGCCCCGGTTACATGAATATATATACCCCCTAATATGATTATTTTATTATCATTTCCGCCCGATTCATCTCTCTCTCTTCCTGCCTCCTTTTCACGGCGATTCGTAACCGGCTCCCCGTCGACCGAACCTGAATCCACATCTTCACGACTCCACAATGGTACGTATTCCTGACTAGTAGCTTTTAATATTTAGGATTATGGAACTACTACACTAGATTCTGTTATGTGATGTTGTTGTCTCTTTAATCTTTAGGAAACCCTACTCTCAAAATGTTACCTTGACTGTAAATCAATGTTATTTAGGAAAACTTACCTAGTGTTGTGTTTTGTGATATTTTTTCCCTGAAACCCTAGTACATACTCACAAAGACCGTTTTTTTTTTTCATGCACGTGCAGGCTGCCTCAGCATCCGTCCAAAACTTTGGCAAAGATTGGATTTTATGCCCAAATCAATTAACAAGTGAAGAGATAGTACTCTTCGTTACATTTCTCCCTTTTTTTTCCATATTGTTTAAGTTTTCATCCTGTTTAACTGAAATATTTATGATTGTTCTTAAACAGCACTTGATGCAACAATATGCTAACACATGTGGTGCCACGGTGTCAATGAGGTGGCGAGACGATGTTACCCACGTCATAGCATCCACCGATTCTAATGGTGGATGCGGTCGCACTATCAAAGTATTGAAGGGCATATTGAACGGGAGTTGGATCCTTACCATTGATTGTGAGACTCTGTTATTCTTAACCCTTTACTATTAACTCAATATTAATTTTCACATATATGAAACTAAAAACACCTATTGCTTTTATACAGGGATAAAATCATCAATCAGATTTAACTGTTACGTGGACGAGGAACCATACGAGGTGCAGCGAGATAATCATGGGACTGTGGGCGGTCCAAGAGCTGGCAGAATGCGGTATTTGAACAATGTAAGTTTTGTCTTATTCCCTCCTCCATATGATATTCAATTGTCCATCATTATTAATAATGTATTGTATTTTCTTTCAGCTGCCCAAACTCTTCGACAGTTACACCTTCATATTTGCCGGGGAATTCATCCCGGCTTACAAACTTGATCTTATGGGGTTTGTAATTGCTGGAGGAGGTACAACTAAAGAAATGGAGAATCCATTTGTCGAGCCCGAGGACGACAAAACTATAGTTGTATACGACAAGTCTAGGCACGATGTTAATGAACTTGTTTGGGTATTTGAGGCAGAGAATCCTCTGAAGACATATTTGGATGTGTTTGGTGTTCCTCACACAAGCTTGCTAGAATCCATTGCTGCTTGTGATTTGCAGCCTTTGTTTTTGTAATAGACATGTGTTGGTTTAATTTGTTACTTAATATTTGAATATTTTTCATTCTTGAAAATTCAATGTCATATTTGATTTCAGAATTATGTTTTTTGTTCTTCGAATTGTTTTTTTTTCAACATCAGCCTTATATTTAACTAAATCTTGAAACATTAACAAATACTGTATAACTTGAAGTATAAATTTGATAAATAATTAATATTTTTTAAAACTACTGTCAAAATAATATTTGTAAAACAATTGTCAAAACAATAATGTGAAGAAATCTTCGCTTACTGATTGATTGATTGATTTATTAATTTAATTTCATAATAATTTTTGTCATTTAATTATTAAAATGAAATAATTTTTTTAACAAGTCACCTCACCGCCACCTAACACCTGCCACCTTTTCATTAAATGCTGCATGCAGCAAGCCATGCTGCTAAGCTAGACAACTTTGTACTCTTCTCTCTCTCTACTGTACGACCATTTCTTCGCCGGAGTTATACTACATTGTCTACCATCGACCTCTCCTTCGCCGGAGACTTCATTATAATATCAATCCGTCTTCCTAAATTATAAAATGGTTTGTTTTTGAATGTCATCTATACCTCCTTTACTTTTCTTCCCAACCTTTTCTATGTTTTTTGAATCATCGACATGAAAAGGTCATGTTCTTTTTGATTATCAGGAAGGAATACGTATCAGCGAGAATGATATGGACGAGAATGATATTATTGATTTAAGGTAACATTTTTTAACTTCTACAGTTTTTGTAGTGCACATGTAAGCGAAGATCTCTTCACTACTACATTATGAGATAATATCTTATGAAGCGAAACTATATTCGCCTAATATTACATTCTTCATACTGTTGAAGTGAAGCATTCTTCGCTTATATTGTTTTCATTTTCCAATACTCTACAAACCTTTATTTTCCACTTGTTCAAACTGAACAGCGAATCTGCTACTTGTCGTCGTCAATTGAATTTCGATGGAAACGGCCAACCTTTGGAGGACATCGAATCCAACTTAATTCCACTTTTAGGTAGAGAATTTGAGAGTGAAGAAGAAGGCTACGTATTCTACTTAGCATACGCTAAACTAATAGGATTTGGTATAAGGCGCAGTTCAAAACATGTAGACAAGGAGGGTAAAATACTGGATAGAGTCTTTTGTTGTAGTGCACAGGGTGAACGGGGAAAGGACAAACGTGATGTGTATGTGAAACGTAGACGTTCTGTGACTCGGTTCTGTTGTGAAGCGAAATTGAGGATAAAGCGTGCAGACAATGGAAAGTTCCAAGTGGTAAATTTTATTAGTGATCATAGTCATCCTCTTGCAAGTCCAAAGAAAACTCACCTGTATAGATGCCATAGGAATATTTCTGCAGTTGCAGGCTTACATATCGAGATGGCCACTAACGTGGGAATTCCTCCTAAGTCATCACATGCTCTAATGTCTAAACAAATCGGTGGAAGGGAGAATCTCGGTTTTCTTCCTGAGGATTACAAAAATTACCTGCGCACGAAAAGAAGCAGAGAGTGTAATTTTGGGGAAACAGGGGGTGTATTAGAGTATTTGCAGAACAAACAATCCAATGATCCTGGTTTTTATAATGCTTTTCAACTTGATGCGGACGATTTGATAACGAATATTTTTTGGTGTGATTCCAACATGCGGTCCGATTATTCATACTTCGGAGACGTGGTCAGTTTTGACACCACATACAAGAAGAATAATGAAGGTCGTCCAGTTGCGCTTTTTGTAGGTGTCAATCATCACAAACAATCAATTCTTTTTGGAGCAGCTCTATTATACGATGAAACTGCGATGACTTTTGATTGGTTGTTTGAGACTTTCACCAAAGCTATGCATGGGAAAAAACCAAAAACCATTCTTACAGATCAAGACGCGGCCATGGCTAAGGCCTTGGCGTCTCAATGGCCCGAAACAAATCATCGTCTCTGTATTTGGCACATATTTCAAAATGCAGCCATACATCTTAGCTCGGTGTTCCATAATTTCAGAGATTTTTCTAAGGATTTTTCTTCGTGTATATATGATTTTGAAGAAGAGATAGAGTTTGTTGAAGCTTGGAATCAAATGTTGACAAACTACGGGCTTGAAAACAACGATTGGTTGAAACGCATGTTTAGCATCAGGCGAAAGTGGGCATTAGTGTATGGACGACAAATGTTTTGTGCTGATATGACGACAACACAGAGAAGTGAGAGTATGAACAGTATGTTGAAAAGGTACTGCTCCTACAAACACAAGTTTTTAGAATTTTTCAAACACTTTGAAAGACTACTTGATGAAAGAAGATATGATGTGTTGAAGGCTGATTTCAAATCAATTACCAGCCAACCAAGTCTTAACTATCCAGTTTTGATCTTAAAGGATGCCTGCAAAGTTTACACCCCAGAGGTCTTTAAGTGCTTTGAACAACAATGGTTTATGTCGCATGATTGTGGTGTTGAAATGTTAGAGGATGTTGACACACACAGAAAATACAAGGTAACACCCCACACTAGGAGATGCTCTCATACAGTTACAGTTCATAAGAATGACGATAAGAATATCGAGTGCAGCTGCTGTAAATTTGAATTTGGAGGGATTTTGTGTGGTCACATCCTAAAGATTTTCACAACGATTGACGTGTTGAAGATTCCTCCGGCGTTGATATTGAAGAGGTGGACAAGAACAGCCAAAGATGGAATATTTGGAACTGATCCAACCGTGGACAGTACTAATGTTGATCCGAGTGAGCTTCATAACATAAGATACAGAGATTTGTGTGGGTTGTCCATGCATTTATTTAACAAGGCAGCCGAAAGAGATGACACTTACAATCATGTCAAAGAAATCATGCTGAGCCAGTGCACGTTTGTGGATAAAAAATTGCAGGAGAGTTTAAATATGCAAACTCCACCAACCGGTTTATCACGTTCGGCCGAGGGTGCCCCTGTGCAAGCAAAAGGAATGAAAACTAAGAAGCCAACAAAGTCGGGTAAGAGAAGGAAAGGTGGACTGGAGAAGAACTCAAGAAAACGAAAATCAACAAGAATAACTAGTGAATCACATATTCCGGTATGAAATTGCTGACTTACCCTTCTTTACTAATAATTGTGTTATTAATATTCATATAATAACATACTTTTAAATAAATTTGATCTTCCGTTCCAGCCATCAAGTGCAATGCCAACGACAACTCCTCAGTTCTCAACTCCTCAACAATGGGACGAAAGTTTCAGCATGGACGCCAATACTCCGTTCACTGTTCTTTTGTCATCTCAACTATCGAATTCCAGTTTCATGTGAAATCTGATATGTATATAGTATTGTATGTACGTTGGATTTGAAACAAAGAATAAGGTCGAATGTATGCATGCGAAGTTTTATGAAATACCAAATGAATGACCACACTAATTCATTTCTAAAAAATTACAAACACCTATATGAATCGAATATTTATTCGCCCCAAGTCAACTAATATTAAGTATCCTTTTAGTTGCAAATTGAGAAAATGAAACCTAATACTGAGGCGAAGATGTTTTCGCTTGAATCTAACCATCTTTGTCTGATGAAATTGATCTTTATGTTGAAACTGGTATTTACATGTCGTGGTAAGTGCAGTGACATGACAAGTCATCCCGCTTCTCATGGATGAGATGGTGGCTTTACATTATCAGTAACGTGAGGAGAATATGTATTCGCTTCATCGAAAATATGTATTAGAGGCGAATATTTATTCTCTTCATATTTCTTTCATGAAATTAGAGGCTTCACATACATATTTTATGAAGAGAAGGTGTTTGAAGCGAATATTTATGCGGCTCATGTTTATTTCACTTAATTTATTCATTTAACACATAATTGAACAAGTATTTGAAAATCAAATTTCATAAAAAAAACACTTCATGTAAACACGTTCCTAAGTGTGAGGATGTGAAGTAACAATTTTTTAGAATTGAAATTACACAACATATTCTTTATTGTAACAATAAATCATTACAATTATAGGAATAGTTTAATTACCCCATCTGTCTATGAGTACATTATTGTACTCATGTGAACTAAAATTATTTGTAAAATTTAATTACACAATATGTATACAGTTCCTAAATCATTGACTTATCCATTTACGGCAGGAATTGTAGACCTCGCTCCTGGCCTTGTTGAGCTCCGAGCCAATGACACGCCAACAGTATTCCATCCTCAATGTCCTTATTTGGTTCCTTACATTTCTTTTAACTCCAAAGCCAGTTTTCCACCCCTTCACCTCACCTTCATACGTCTCCATGTGTCTGATGCAATAAATGTCGCAGTCAGTGTAATTCCTTGAATCCTGCCATGGCAATTTCAGACATGTCTTTTCCAAACCGCCATACTTTTTAGCAAGAACGGGGTCTACGTCGTTCATATATTGTTGAATGTAGTCATCCTGATACATCATTACAAACAACATTATGTAATGTATTTTAGTGCTACTAGAATTCCAAAATTGAACTGTTTTAAATTTTAATTGTAGTGTCATACCAAGATTTGTGCATTCTTATATCTTCTTTCAAAGGGCGATTGCATAGGTGACTCGCGGTTATCAATTACTTGAAATTGCCTTTGTATGAAGTTATAGCAAACAAGGTAGAAATGTCTGTCATCAATGATTGGGAAAAACAACTGTGGATAGAATTAGAAAAGATTAGATTTGAACTGAGTGGTAAATTATATTATAAGGTATGACAGCCAAAGATGTACTTACGAGGTCCACTTCCCAGAGGTCCATTTTTGAAATTTGGAAAGCACGACCTTCTAGACAGAACCTGTCATTGAATTTTTCTCGCGTAGTTATCCCACCTTCACGAAAAATCTGTTTACAGCAGTCTTTAGTCTCACAAGAATAACATAATTGATAAATAACAGTGCTAGTACAACTTACGGTGAGCACGGTTGTGTAGAAAATCTTCTTGTAACGAGATTTGACATTTTTCCTACAAAGGTTGTGCAAAATGTATGACCAAACATCAATAATCATACTGTCTACCCAGGTTTCATTAGCCATTGTGAGCATGTCCCCGCGCGTCAAGTGTAGACATAGGTGTTCCGCCATAAATAACATTTCACTGCATGGAAACAGCAAAACATTTTTCAAGATGGTGTGCAATTCCTATTTTGTATGAATAATTAAGCATTTGCAGCAAACATTACCTTGGATCAAGTCCTCCAGCAAATACGAAACCCACAAAAATCTTCTGAAAGTTTGTTAGTTTCTTGTCATCCCTAAACATTTTATTGAATTGTGGTGTTTTCAAAGCTGTAGGCAATTCCAATGCTTTAACCCATTCTGTCGTTCGCATGTTTGGACGAGAAGAGCCAGTTTGAAGTGGCGGTAGTACACTGGAGATGCCTTCTTCCGGTTCATTCTTTACTATCTCCAAAGAATAGGCGGTGTGAAATGGCGTTAGTAGACTGGAGATGCCTTCTTCAGGTTCATTCTTCACTGTCTCCAATGACGAGGCGGTTTGAAGTGGCTGTGGTAGACTGGAGATGCATTCTTCAGGTTCCTTTTTAACTATCGCCAAAGAAGGGGAGTTTTTGTTGGTTTCGGTTTTGATGACATCGGTTAACCAATCAGTTTTCAAATTTCGTGGGGCTTTTCTTTGGACATTTAAGGCCTTTGAAGGTCCTGCTTCCTCATTTTTTTGGATAATTAGGGTAGGAGGCAAGGCTGGGGTGGTTGTAGTGCTGGGGTTCGTGTTGGTTTCTGTTTTGTGAGTAATTGGGTTGGCTTTGGTTTTGGCTTGTGCCATTAGAGGGGTTGTGGTTTTGAGTGGAGGAATGGGGTTTGCTTTGGGCTTGTCTTGTGCCATTGGAGGGGGTGTGGTTTTGAGTGGAGGAATGGGGTTTGCTGAGGGCTTGTCTTGTGCCAATGGAGGGGGTGTGGTTTTGAGTGGAGGAATGGGGTTTGCTTTAGGCTTGTCTTGTGCCAATGGAGGGGGTGTGGTTTTGAGTGGAGGAATGGGGTTGGTTTTGGGCTTGGCTTGTGCCATTGGAGGGGGTGTGGTTATGATTGGAGGAATGGGGTTGGCCTTGGCTTGTGCCATTGGAGGGGGTGTGGTTTTGAGTGGAGGAATGGGGTTTGTTTTGGGCTTGGCTTGTGCCAATGGAGGGGGTGTGGTTTTGAGTGGAGGAATGGGGTTTGTTTTGGGCTTGGCTTGTGCCATTGGAGGGGGTGTGGTTTTGAGTGAAGGAATGGGGTTGGCTTTGGCTTGTGCCACTGGAGTGGGTGTGGTTATGATTGGAGGAAGGGGGTTGGCGTTGGCTTGTGCCATTGGAGGGGGTGGGGATGGGGTTTGGGTAACTGTTTTGAGTGGAAGGGGGTTCTTGTGGGATTGGGGTGTTGGTGTGAGGGTGGGTTGTGTGTGGTCTAGGGTGTTTAGAGGATGGGTGTTGGATTTGGCTTGGTTGTCTGCGTTGATATTTTTTTGGATGTTGGGAGAAAGTGTGCTCTTGTTGGATGGGGCCGTTGGTGGGTGGTTGGCTTTTGTCTTCGTTTCGGTGGAGGGGGTGAATGTGTTCTTGTTCGATGGGGCCGTTGGATTGGTGTTGGCATGGTTGTTGGTAGGAAGGGTGTTGCCTTTCGCTTGGGTGGTGGCTTCCGTGTGGGGGTTAATGCCACTTCCTCTGGGCTGCTGCTTTTTGTTTTGGTCCAGACTCCGCTGTAAGCCTTCCCTCAGGATTGCATTGGAGTTTAGCACCGTGGCCAAGGGCTCAAACGCAGACTGTACAAGTTCCATGGCGTTTATCTGGTGCATCTCATTCAGATATTTAGCCCCTTGTGCCAATTCTTCGGCAGCGGCAGCAACCTTCCTCAAACATGACGCCAGGTTTTGTGTAATTGGAGCATGCTCAGTTGGATGGTCATCTCCAGTTTGTGGTGGTGTTGGCTGCACATTTTGTTGCATCGGTGGTTGCTCATTCGGCATGGCTATGCGAGCAACCACCCTACCAAGTCCAAACCCCCCCTGTGCAGCCTCATAATCAACCCTTTCGTACATCTTCTTCTCGTCCCAGCATCCTAGAATAGGAAAACTCCTTGAGATCTTACTGTTTACCTTGAACTCAACCACACGGTCCAAGTAGCACAACTGATACATTAGCATGAACAAATATATGTTACGTTCAAAGTCATCAAAAAATTATGAATGGACAACCTCCAGCAAATAGATTTCTACACTCACCAAAAGAAAGGTTAATGGTCCATGGAAATAGGATGTCTTCTTTGCTTTCCACTTATAAACACTGTCGACTAGCCCGTCTAACGTGAACTTGCACCAGTTGTAGTCTTTGATTTTAGATACATCCTGGAGGGATTTCAGTACTTTGAATCTGAAAATAAAAAAGTATTGACTCAAGCCATTTAAAATTATATTGAAGTTCTAAATGAGATCACAGAATTAATGCTAGGTTCTTTGGGTATACCTGCACTGTGGATTTTGTGATGTCCACAAAAAACTGGATACAACAAACACCACGAAGTCCATCTTGAAGTTACTGTCTCCTTCTGTGTTCTGTAGAATTTTGTCCGGCATTTGGTAGGTTGAAGGACCTCCACTGTTCTCGAATCCCCATCTCCTTCTCCACGCCGTGAGATGGTCCTTGTACACCTGGTCGTCCGTGTGAATTCCCAAACACTCTGCCACAACTAATTCACCTCTGGGTATGTTCAATACACATTGAACATCCTCTTCATCAATCTGCATCTCCTCTCCACTGTGTAGGACGATGCTCCTCCTTCTGGGATTGAATAGACTCACAATGCAGCGTGAGAATTGAATTGGGCATTTTGATATCCCAAGTGACAGAAGGGAACCAAATCCTATGTCCCTCACAGCCTGCTTCTGTTCTTCAGATAACCTGTTAATCAGGTGATGTAGGCCCGATGGAGAGGTTCTGCTCTTGAAATCGACCTCAGGGTCACGAGTCCTTCTTCTTTTCTTCCGAACCTGGTTCTCAC
The DNA here is from genome assembly GCF_907164915.1 of Impatiens glandulifera. Taxonomy (NCBI): domain Eukaryota; kingdom Viridiplantae; phylum Streptophyta; class Magnoliopsida; order Ericales; family Balsaminaceae; genus Impatiens; species Impatiens glandulifera. Next base: position 25,458,895 of record NC_061864.1, read on the forward strand.
TAAGTGCTTCATTCGCCGCGTTGGCCAGAATATCCAGTGGTGTCGTTGGCGTGCCTGATGAATCGGGTTTTCGTTTCCTTTGTTCAACACTACATTATCATTAGCAAATTGGCTTATTTACCTAATCCAAATATAGTCAAATTTTAACAATTGTAACATTCGCGTAATTACCTTAGTGTGTTCACTTCAGTCGTGGATTCAGTATATGGAACTATTTGCATATCGGAATCCTGATTCTGAGATGTTAAAGTCACATTTAGATTCGAATGACGTAAACTAAGAAAAAGAAATACACACAAGCATGCAACCGTAAACACTTCTTACCATTTTCGCTGGAGCCGAAGATACTAACCGGAAGACAAATGGATTCGTAGTCGAAATGCAGGAGACGACAGCGCTAGGTCAGATGGTCGAATAACGTACGACGGCCGGATTCGGGTTTCAGATGTTTTACAGTTTTACTTGGCACAGTGCACGGTTAGTGTGAATGTATTTTCATTAGGCCGTATCGGGTTTCACAAACATGAATAAGGAGTTTCTCATTAACTTCGTACGAGTCGAAGCGATATTCGCTTTTGTAGTGTGAAATGTTTATATTCATTATGAAAAGTAACATACTACAATAGACGAGGATGTATTCGTGCCGAACTCCGCCATGTACGAATATATCTTCGCTTAGTACATGTCATTCTTGTTTCACATGACTTGAAAAAAAATTCCAACGAAATGAACAACTATTTGCTTCTCGATCCTGAATAAGCGAACAAATCTTCGCTCTGCCAATCTTACAGATCGTATCCAATCTAAACGAATGACATTTGATTCGATGGTAGCGATTGACTGGCCGTCGTCACAAAGCCTGAGACTTTGTGACAGTTGACCTGACATGTGGAAAATTTTTTGGCGGTTCAGTGTATTAATTTCATTTTTAATTGAGCTGTGAATTAAATTTAATTAATTTTTTTTTTCAAATATATATGAAAATATATAAATTTAACTTTCACACTCATGTAATAAATAAAAGGTTTGTTATGTATGAATAATTTAATATTTCATATAATGTTTTTTACAGGAAATGTAATTTTTTAATTTATGACCGTCGTATTCAGATATGATGTATGTATGAATAATTTTGTTATGTATGAATAATTTTTTGAATAATTTTTTAATTTTTTAATTTTTTACAACAATTTTTTAATTATAGTAAGTGTAGATCAAACATCACCTAAACTTTTGAATTAACAATATATAAATTATGATTGATGTTCCCTATCTAAAATAATGAAGACTGGTCCGATTCGATGTATAATGATTACTTTAAGATATGATGTCAAGTAAAAAAATATGTGTGTATTGAATTATAAATAAAAATGAAATGTGATCCAGGGGATAAAAATATGTCTTGAAGCGAAGATTTATTCGCGGCGTGTGTTTTCCACCCACATTCATTCATTAATTTAGGTATTCACATACAAGCGTTGGTGCACTTACATCAGGTGTACAGAGTCTTCTCATGTAAGGGTTGTGTGTGCCACATGTACGTCAAATGAGATATCATTCCAGCGAATATTTATTCGCTTCAAATTAGTGCCTCATAACTTGCAATTTTCGCTGAACACGGATATATGTTCGCCTCTTTTCATATATAATTACTTGAATTCATGTGTGTAAAAATAGAAAAATAAAATAATTTGCAACTTTATTCAGATATAATATTTTTAACATTTTGTGATGTGACAACAATAATGCACACTGTTCCGATTTGACATGTCATGACAGGCTTAATACTTTTACTGAATCCATAGATATGAAATGATTTCTTTACAGGGTTTTATACAAAAACACACTTCTTTTTCGATGATGACATATAATTTCTGCATGATGTGACAAAACAAAAGGACTGCCTACTGATCCGCCAGGTCATTAGAGCGAATATTTGTTCGCTTAATGTCAGTTATAATAATATCATATTATATGAAATAAGGGGAAATTTAAAATACATTTCACGTTGGTCTACACATACACGGTTTAGTGTCTTTCCATGACAGACAAGTGGTCTACACATACAAGCGTTGGTGTACTTACATCAGGTGTATAGGGTCTTCTCATGTGGGGGTTGTGTGTTTCACATGTAAGTCAAATGAGAATTGATTCAAGCGAAGATTTATTCGCTTCAAATTAGTTCCTAATAATTTGCAATTTTCACTGAACAAGGATATATGTTCGCCTCTTTTCATCTATAAGTAGATGAATTCATGTGTGTAAAAATTGATAAAAAATATAATGTGCAACTTTATTGAAATATACAATTTCTTACTTTTTGAGATGTGACAACACGAATCCACACTGTTCCGATTTGACATGTCATGACAGGCTTAATACTTTACTGAATCCGTAGATATGAATATTTTTATTAATATTGAAATAATTTATTAACTAATATAATGTGTTGAATGACAATATTGAATTATTTCTTTTATTTAATATTATGAAGTGTTATTACTTTTTCGTGAATGAAATTACTTTTTGATGATGTAACAGAGAGACTACACACTGTACCGATTTGATATTTCATCACGGGACATTTACTTTTTCTGAATCAATAGAACTAATAATTTATGAACAAAACAGAAATTCTGTTTCCTATAAATGTAGTGATTACATGAACAATCTTCGTCGGCAGCATGAAATATCTATTGAGCGTTGTTGTTGAGAGTGTGTGTTTTTTTCATATAAACTATTGGGATGTATCATTTGGGAGATTCTCTGTGATGGAAAACTTGTACAATGAAGATCAACTGGTGGAAAACATCTTCAGTGTACACGAATGCTTGGTAACTCAAGTAGAAACTACCGATCAAATGAAGATCATTCGTGTACACTGCTGTGGTTGCTTCCCTGGGATGTACCATTTGGGAGATTCCCTGGGATGGAAAACATCTCAAGAGATAACTCAACAGGTGTATGACCCCAGTTATGCGTTAGAGATCCGCCGTGGTTGCTTCAATGGAGATGCCTTGAAGCTGGAGATGCAGATGAATATTGTTAAAATGTACAAATGTTTATGAAACGGGGAAATGTTTATGAAACTTGTAATGAAAATTTGTACGTCGAATGATAATAATTATTTGTTATTTATATTTTCATGCACATGTCATTAAACATTAAAAAAAATGAAGTTTTGGTCCGATTCGATTTGTAATGATTATAAATAAAAATGAAATGTGATCCACGGGATAGAAATAGAAAAATTGTTTGTAGCGAAGATTAATTCGCGGCGTGTATTTTCCATCCACATTCATTCATCATTTTGGTCTTCACATACAAGCGTCGGTGTACTTACATCAGGTGTAAAGGGTCTTCTCATGTAAGGGTTGTGTGTTTCACATGAACGTCCTCTTAGAATTCATTCAAGCGAAGATTTATTCGCTGCAAATTATTTCCTCAAATTTTTCAATTTTCACTGTACACGAATATATGTTCGCTTATTTTCATATGTAATGAGATGATTTCATGTGTTTAAAATTTGGAAAATACCCATAATTTGCAACTTCATTAAAATATACGCATTTTTATTTTTTGTGATGTGACAACAATACTGCACACTGTTCCGATTTGATATGTCATTACAGGCTTAATACAGTAATCCATAGATATGAAATGATTTCGTTATAGGGTTTTATTCGAAAACACACTTCTTTTTTCAATGATGAAATATAATTTCAATACAATTCCGTTCACTGTGGTCGACCTCAAATATGAAGATCAAGCGAATAGTATTTCGTTTCGTGACAATGAAAGTGTCAACAATAATATGTAAATTCAAAGATTGGATGCGCCATCATCTTCGTTTTCAAGGGTTTTACATGCGAAGAAATGTCCGTTTTACTGATTAGATACTGTGTAAGGAAGCGAGCAACCAATCGATGGATCAATCTAAGGGGTTTACATGAAGAGATCAGTTGTTTTACATTATACTTTGAATTGATCATGAGTCATGACATCCAAATTGCAATCATAGAATCAAACATAACAACAATGAGTCGATTTATATCACTCCACAATAAACTCACTACATAATGTAAAATATAACTTCAGACTATAATCAAACATAAATTCATAATATTGTTGAATACACAAAAACATTCCATAATCCGTTTACATAAGTACTGCACAGATTAACCAAAAATATAGCTGTTCAACAATACAAAGGAAGCTCTAGTCTGATTCATGAGATGATGACTCGTCTATCGGCCCTGTCAGCGACACGACCTCATGTTCGATGACGGGTGGAATGTATAGCTGAATGGCTTCGTTCACAGCATTGATCCATCGGTTGGGGATGAAAACAGTCAAAGAATTTTCAATTATTGATGCGTACTCTAAGTAAAGATGTTGAGGAGTAAACATGAAGTCCTCCGGAGGATTGTCTCCATTTGAAGGTAGGGGATTCCGTAGGCCAAATTGTCTGTATATGACACTTGTGCAGTAGGAGGTAGTTCCCTGAAGGCCCAACAAAATGATGAATGGAGAACCCCTCATCTCGTACATCATTTCAGTAAACAGATACCAAGGAACAATGAACCTAATTGGGTGAATATCCGAAATAAAATTCGGAGGCTCGTGTGCATTGACCCTTTGCACTTGTAGATTGGCAAAGGAAGTGTAGGGAACTGAAGGACGGGGCAACCAATGCAACTTGTCTAACAACCAGAGGTATAGAACCAAAGGTGATCCACGGCGAGAATAGTTGTTTTCCTCGGGAACAAATTCGTTAAGACCAAGTAATGTCTCAGCAAGTACCAGGCTAGCCAGGTTTGGGGCGTTTCCCATCAGTGCAGGAACTACCCGCAGGAGCCTTTCCGAAGGCCGGCGTCCTGCAGCCGGACATAAAAAAAAAATGAGCCAGAACCACAAGCATGATCAGTTTGCTTTGTGTGTGGTTGATGGTCCTCTCAGCTCCCTGGACACGCCAAATGTACTCGTCTATGTTTGTCATATTCAGAAATCCATGTTGGAGGGTAAACAAGAGAGCATCAAACATTGTACATCCATAGAAGCTGTCGCAAATGTGGACGGCCATATGAGGATCTTGATGGACAGGCAAGATCATGAGTGCATTTGTACCACACCTAAGGATTGAAGCAAAGTCCTCTAGCGTCGGGCATATGTGCATTTCCCCAATAACAAAAGAACGAGAGTCCGTATCCCATCTGCTTTGCATGTGGGCCATCAGTCCGTCGTTAACGTTTATTCGTAATAGAGGAAGAATCTCATCTACATGATAGACACTAAAAGGGACAGGGTCATCGTTGATCAGACTTAAGTATCGCTCCAGCTGTTGCTGCGATAAAACCAGCATGTCTGGGTCCATCTCTACATCCATCTTATGAGTTTTACGCTTAATGACTGAATGAAAGACAACGGTAGATTGAGATTCGGGAAGGAGTGAGAGTGTAATGTGAGAGTGAGAGTGAGAGTGAGGGTATGAGAGTGATGATCTTGATACAGCAGTAGTTGAAGTTAATAAATGAGTTTTCATTCTTGAATTGACATCAATACATACCACAGGTAGGTGCATTACATGTTGCGAGGATATCTTCGTTTATGAATTGGCAAACATATAGCGAAGAAGATATCTTCGTCTCGGATATTAAAAATATGGATTGCCCCAAAATTTAACATAAGAAGATATCATCGTTTAGGATATTACAAATATGGATTGAGCCAAAAAATGAAAATAAGAAGATATCTTCGTTTACGAATTTCTAAATTTTCAGTGAAGAAGATATCTTCGGCTCGGATATTAAAAATATGGATTGAACCAACAAATAACATAAGAAGATATCTTCGTTTAGGATTTTGAAAATGTTTAGTTGCGAGGATATCTTCGTTCATGAATTTCAAAAACATATAGTGAAGAAGATATCTTCGTCTCGTAGTTTCGAAATATCGACTGTACCCCAAAATAAATTAAGAAGATATATTCGTCTAGGAATTTGAAAACATATATTGAAGAAGATATCTTCGTCTCGTAGTTTCGAAATATCGATTGTACCCCAAAATAAATTAAGAAGATATATTCGTTTAGGAATTTCTAAATATATAGTGAAGAAGATATCTTCGTTTAGTAATTTGCGAACATATATTGAAGAAGATATCTTCGTCTCTGATTATCAAATTAAGGATTGCACCGAAAAGGAACATAAGAAGATATTCGTTTAGAAATTTGAAAATGAATAGTTAAGAAGAGGGCCACAAGAAGACATAACAACATAATTCTGTTTCAAGAGGTGGTCATCATGTCAATATTACGGTTGCAAGTTTATCAGTTTGATCATGTTAAGAATATATCTTCGTTTAAGAATATTCAAAGATACAGTTAAGAAAATAACATCGTCTAGGATTTCACAAATATGGGTACAAGAATACATATCAAACATCAATACATTATAAGCAATTCATTATAACTCCATACATTAAGATCTGAACTGCCTTCCATACATTAAGATCTGAATTGCATTATAAGTTATAAATCAATATCAAACATCCATACATTAAAAATAGGTCAATTGACCTGTGTGAACATAAGATTTACTGTACAAGTATAATTCCATATAACACATACAAAACCCTAATATCTTGATCTAATTGCAGTCTTTAACTTGAACCTATTGACATTGTGGTCAGACATAAGAATTCTGTATAAATATTTTATCCTCAATGTACTCAAAGCTTCGTCGGCCTTCAAAAGAACAAGAGAAAGTATAAGAACATTTAAAATTGATAAATGTCATAGAATAACATATAAAAAACACTCACATTTTTTTCGTTGATGTCACATGACCAACCCTTCATCTTTCCTCTATATGTTTCCATATGTCTCATTAAATATACACCGCAGTCGGTCTTGTTTGTTTGGTCTTGCCAAGGCAGCTTTGGGGCCGTTATCCTGTACATCTTAACCTTTTCTGCAAATCTTTGTATGCCTTGACTTTCCAAGAAAGTCGAAAAACTATCGATTTGATTCCTCAAATGGACATACTTCTCCAAAATTTTCATTCTATGCGGACGACCGGAGTTGTCTAGGACATTTATTTGGGAGTCTTTAATATTCACACATACAAGAAAGAAATGTCCAGAAGTGACGACAGGTAGGAATATCTGCAAAAAGAACATAACATTTGTTATTTTATGGCAGTCTCGTTACTTGGAATTGAGGGATATGTACATACCAGGTCAGCGAAGATGATGTCTTCTTTTGTGACATGGTAGTTTCTCATGTCTTCTTCAAGGGATTGACAAAATAAGGTCCTATCATACTGCAGATTAACCTGCAAAATAAGGGGGGAGACTCAAAGTCATGAACATTGAAGGATACATAGAACAAAACAAGAGAAGCACTTACATGTGAAATTGTTGAAAAACATATTATTCGTGGCTCATGCCTTGGCAACCTACGGCATTTGAAGTGCACAATTATGGACCAAGCGTCCACAACTTCGCTCGCAATTTCACGACCCATTTTCACCGTTTGAAAGAGCTTACGGGTGATATTACCCGGTGCACCTACGTACAGAACGTCCCTGCAAAATACATTCATTTACAAGACCATAACTAACTAATTTCATATTTCAACTTCCGAAAAGCATGAGAGGTAACTTACATTTCAGGCAGGTCTTCATCGAACACAAAATCGGCTAATCTCTGTTCCTTGATGGTTATGTTGTGGTCCAACATATCTGCAACTTGTTGCATGTAGGGGGATCGAAGGTGCACAGGAATTTTCGTGATCTTCCTCTTAGGATATTCTCTAATGTTGATGCATCCCCCCCCATCACCTTCATCTTCATCTTCAGAAGATTCAACGGCATCAGAAGCCTCAACCTTTTCCTTGCCTTTAACCTGATCATTTGGTGCAACAGATTTGGGTTCCGCAACATGTTCATTCCCTTCACCCTGAGCATTTGGTTCAACATGCTGCGCTTTGGGTTCCTCAACCGGTTCCTTCCCTTCACCCTGATCATCGTCTTCAAGAGTGGGTGTCTGCACTGGGGGTACCTCATCCGGTTCCTTGACTTCGCCATCATGATCAGTTGGTTCAACACGGGGTGAGGCATCTTTGTTGGGAAGAACTGCATCCTCAGGTTCGTCCGGTTGAAAAGGGGGTGACTTTCTTTGAATGGGCTGAAATGCAGCCTGTACATCTTCCAGTTCAACAAGGAGTGATTCTTCGTCAATGTCATGACCTACATCCTCAACATCTTTCGGTTGAACAGGGAGTGACTGATCTTCATTGTGCAGAACTGCATCATCGAGATCATTCGGTTCCACGTGATCCGAACAATTTTCTTGATGGGGCATAACTGCATCCTCAGGTTCGTCCGGTTGAAAAGGGGGTGACTTGGCTTGAATGGGCTGAAATGCAGCCTGTACAACTTCCTGTTCAACAAGGAGTGATTCATCGTCAATGTCATGACCTACATCCTCAACATCTTTCGTTTCAAGAGGGAGTGACTGATCTTCATTGTGCAGAACTGCATCATCGAGATCATTCGGTTCCACCTGATCTGAACGATTTTCTTGATGGGGCATAACTGCATCCTCTAAATCATTCTGTTCAACCCGTGTTGTTTGATTGTCTGCATGGTCCTCCAATGCAGTCTCACATGTGTAATCAACCCGGGGACTAATGACTTTCAAGCCCGCACACGGTAAAGTGTCCACAAGTGCCTCCCTTGTAGGATCTTCCACACCTACATGAACCGGACCATCGATCACCACCTTCAAGTGTTTCATGAAGCCTTCAGACTCTCTGAGGTTCAGGAAACCGGCCTCAAAAAAGGGCTTCGGATCGATGTTGCGTTTCTCCAACTCCCCTGATAGGTAATTCAGCTGTTGGGCTGTATCTTTAAAAGTTTGCAGGATTTTGGATGTCAACAACTGTACATTATGAAAAACATACTTCATTAATCTTGAAAACAGGATAATAAAGAACAATGGGAGTCAATTTATTGTTTCCACATACCTCATTATCGTCTTCTTTTACTTCAACCGAGTCAACTGGATTCTCGGGTTGTCTAACTGCTAGGCGCGCCCTTGCCCTGCCAAGCCCAAAACCACCGGCACGACCTTCTAAGTTGGTAAACTCCAACACGCTGACGTCATCCCAACAGGAGATGATTGGAAATTTTCTTTCGTAGGGGATACGTTCACCTTCCACAAAAACACCATCTAGGTAGCAAATCTGGAGTAAAGGAGTGGGAGACATGTTAGAAAATATTACATATCTATAAATCATATATAAGAGAGGCAACAATACTTACCGATAAAAGGGTTATAGGTCCATCGAAATATGGATTTTTATTTTTACTTGCTTTTTCTTTCCAACTTCTTACACTGTCAATCAATCGTTGAAGTGTAAAGTGGCACCAGTTCAGTTCCTTTATGTTATCAACCTCCATTAAGGATTTGAGAATTTTGAACCTGAAATGAAAAAAATACATTTGTCAGTATTCAAAAATACAATTAGATATATAAGAGGTTTGAATACATGTTTACCTGGCTCGTGAATTTTGAACAGGACATAAAAAACTAGAGACAACAAAGACAACGAAGTCTATTTTGAAATCGTTGTCTGCACTTGTGTTACTTAATATCTTGGGGATCATAGAAAGTGTTTCGGGAGCTTTGGAGTCTTCCCCGGTCCATCTGGTCTTCCAATCCCTCAAGAAATTAAAATAAGCAGGGTCCTTAGTCTTGTCCAACCCAACGGACTCGACTACGTTCATTGAGCCTCTAGGGAGGTTCATCACGAGCTGTACGAGATCTTCATCGATACGGATCTCATCACCGTTGGCCAATACCAGAGAACTCTTATCCGGGTCAAAAGATTGGATTACATGTTTGGAAAAATGAGCAAGGCACTTGGAGACGCCCATTGTAAGAAGAGAACCAAACCCGATTTCCTTAACGGCTTCCCTCTGTTCTACGCTCAATTGAGGAATGAGTTGAGCGAGGCCATGAGGTGATGATCTGGTTAGAAATGTCACTGGACGTTTCTTGCGGGTTTTGGTTTTTTGGGGAGAGGGGGGAAACTCTTCATCGAATGGGGTAGTAGACGGAGAAATATTAGTGGTTTCTGGGGGTGGTTCTGGTAACTCTTCATCGACTGTTGGATTGGAGGTAGGAATAACATTTGGTTTTTTTTTAGGGGGAAAAGGTGGTGGTAAAATATCATCAGTACCTGCAGCAACATCAGTAGCTTCGACAGCAACTGTGGAAACTGATTCAGCAGTCGATGAAGACTTAGTATTCGTCTTCGGATTTCTCTTCCTCTTCCTTTCATATGTAAAGTTATTAAACCTCGAAGTCATTATTTTGGGTGGGATAGCATAAATCAGTATTCAACGAAATAAATTGAATAAACATGTGTAAAATTAGTATAAACACAATAAGATCAACATACCTCTCTGGTTTAGTGCTGGGATTGACGTTGGATGCCGGAGTGGGTGCAGTTTCGTTCTCGTTTATGCTCCTACAAACTTGCAAGACGACCTCTCGGGAGTCGATGGGATGATCCACTTCCATGTTCTTGCCTTGGTTACCCGACATGTTCAGAAGATATCCTTGTAGTATAAACGAAATATCTAGGGTTCGACGTTCAGTGTTTGGATTATCGCCGGGAGATAGAGAGAGAAGAATATGAACAGTTGCTTATGAAAATGAAATTGAGGGAGAGTCGGCTTGTAGCGGGAAATTGAAATTATATCAACTAGTCATGGAAGCGAATAAATATTCGTTCGATATCGTAACTTCTTAAAAAAATAATAAAAATAAATGCAAAGTAAAAACTATTCATCGAAGCGAAGATTTATTCGCGGAATGTAAATGCACGGGTAAGTGAATTTACATTACAGGCAAGTTGGCTTCTCATTGGAGGGGAGGTGGTTTTACATGAACGTGAGGATAAAATTATTTGAAAATAAGAAATCTTCGCTTTCAATCATCTACTAGAAAAACAAAATTCAAGCGAATATCTGGTCGTTTACTGATTGTCAATTTAATTTAATTACATTAACATTTATTAATAAACGGAAAAAAAATAAAATTAAAAAATAGCCTGGTAATTGAGGCGAAGATTTGTTCGGTTGCTGCATGTCATCTTGAATTAATTGAATTAATATTTAATACATGGAAATATAAATTCCATGTCAGTTTGGTCTTTACATAGACGGGTAAATGTGTTTACATGGTAGGCAAGCGGTCTTCTCACGGGTGGGTATGGGGGTTTTACATGATGTTTTTATTAGAATTAATTCAAGCAAATATATCTTCGCTCATGAATGTCTCCGGAAAAAAAAAATTAAATACAAAAAAAAAAAAAAAAACGGTAATTGAGGCGAAGATTTGTTCGGTTGCTGCATGTCATCTTCAATTAATTGAATTAATATTTAATAAACGGAAATATAAAATCCATGTAATTTTGGTATTCACATAGACGGGTAAGTGTCTTTACATGGTAGTCAAGCGGTCTTCTCATGGGTGGGTAGGTGGGTTTTACATGAGGTTTTTATTAGAATGAATTGAAGCAAATATATCTTCGCTCCAGAGAGTCTCGAGGCGAAAAAAATGAAATAAAAAAAATAAAAAAAAATTCCAAGAAAATAAAAGATTGAATTACTTGAAGCGAATATTATATCGCTGCCTGTGTTATTTAATAAATTAAATTAATATTTAAAAAACTTAAATATAATATGACTGTCAATTCGGTCTTTACATGGACGTGTAAGTGTATTTTCATGAACGGCAGGCGTTCTTCTCATGGGTGGGTGTGGGGGGTTTACATGAGGGTCATTTCAAAGGGCGTGTAGATCTTCGCTCCAATCGCATCTCACCCTTCCCTGGGACACGTTGCCCGGAGCGAAGATATCTTATCTGGGTATTATCTGAATATTATATTATTTCCTGGCGTTAACGGGCGCTTCCGTTAACGGCGTCTTGTGTGAACCCGGGCCTAAACCCGGATTCCGGATTCTCCCTCCCTCCGTCTCCTGCCCAGATTGATTTATTATTAAATTAATAATGCTGCGATCTGATTGGTGCGCCACAGGGGAACACGGCAATCGGTAGCAGAAGATCCGAATTGATAAATTATTCATATTTAGTTTGAATTATATGGTTTATAATTTTGTATATAATATAAGATTAATGAAATAATTTTATCTTTTTAATTAATAAAATGAATTTTCAAATTAATTTTATATAGTTATTATTTAATTATTATTTATAATATAATTAAAGTATAAAAAATAATAATAATTAATAAAATTATCATTATAAAAATAAATATATATTTTTTATTATTAAATTATAATATTTGACTGTTTAAATATATATATATATATATAATTAAAATTATTATATATAATAATAATGTTAAAACTAAATAAAATATATTTTAGATATCATATAATAATAATATTAAAAAATATATATAATAAAAAATAAAAATTTAAATGATATAAAAGATGTATTATACTATAAGCATATATAATTTATACCAAAAAAAGTACAAAATATCACAAAATTATCATTTGTCACATGTATAAAAAAAAATAAAAAATTTCTCATTATCCACATTTTATCATCTCTCACTTCGAATAACCAATCTATACAATTTTACTTGCAACCAAACTATATATTATATTATCTTCTCATTTCAGACAACCAACATGTTCTTTATTCCTCAAACAAACTATAATTATTTAAAACATTTTGCACCAAAACCATTTCAACATTACAAACACTTACTCTTATCATTCTCACTTCAACAAACCAATATATCCATTATTCCCGACCAATGTATCAATTTGAACATTTTACACTATAATCAATCTCTTATTCCTAACATATCTCAAATAACTATCATTTTGAATATTTTTACACCTAATCATCTCATCTATTATGAATCATGAACACTGAATCATTATACTATTTAATATTATTGATTTATTTTTATAATTTTATGTATAAATATATAATTGATGTGACTAATAATTAAAAATAAATTACTTATATTAAAAAACAAAAAATATATATTATGAATTAATTTTTAAATAAGTGGTCGTACATATATACTAGAATTTTTTTTTTTTTGACATTCTTAAAAACGTTTTGCACCACAACCATCTCATCATTATACAACATTATATAAACCTCTCATCCGAGTATTTTGCACTATTATATATAAAATCTTATAATTACTTCAAATTTATCCTTGGCAAAATTCAAAAAACACTTAATATTATTAATTTATTTTTATAATTTTATGTATAAATATATAATTGATACGGTTAATAATTAAAAATAAACTCAATTTACATTAAAAAAAATATTTTCATTCTTTCTCACTTTGTCAAAATGTTAAATTAATATATAAAATATTATTAGCTTAATTAATTAAAATGTTGAATTTATAATGTTAAGTTGTCAGATATTTGTGTACCATATTTTTAATTTAATTTTTTTAATTTAATCATTTAAAATTTATGGGTGGGTCAACCCACTAACTCAAGTATTCAATTACTCTCATGTACATTACAAATTAACCCTAACTATCGACCCAATAATCGATATTTGAAGTATAAATTTTATAGTCTTATAAGTTTATACCAATAATAAAAACCTATCCAATACAGTACGTATTAAAATACTATAAGTATAACTAGGGGTGAGCAAACGGATACAACCAATCTGTTTTGTCTGATTCGTATTAAATTCAAATTAAATTTATTCAATTCGTAATTCAAACCGCTTTACTAATTAATACCAATAAATTTGAATTTGATTAATATAGTTTAAACAATGCAAAGTAAAAATATTTATATTTTTGTAAAGTGTAAATTTGAACTTTTTCAATAATTTTTTTATAATTAATTAATTTAATTAAATTAAATTTAATTAAAAAATAAAAAAAAAAGTCAATTAAGTATATTATATATATAAGTTTATATTTATATATATATATATATATATAAAAGAAAATAGAGCTATAATTTAATTAAAAATGATCTCTAGGATAATCCAAATTAATATTTTGTCGTCTAATTAATTAATTATCGATTTATTTTATTATTTAATATTTAAATATTACAAATTTCAATCTAAAAAATAATAATAATAAAAATAAAAAAAATAAAAAATCTTGTTGGCAAAGTTATGCGAAAATATGACGTAAAATATATATCAGGTTAGGTAAAAATGTATTATGAAAAATAAATTGAAAAATATTTTTTTTATTTAGATAGTTTGGATAATCCTAATCCAATCTGAATTTAATCGAATTTGAACTCAATCCGATCCGATCTTAATCCAATCCAAAATATCCAATCCGAATTAATAGTTTAGATTCAGATCAGATTGGATTTCGGATTAATCCATCTAATGCTCACCCCTAAGTATAACTTTTAGTACTGCACCAAACGCTTCCGATTCAATTTTTTAAATTTAACAATTTTAAGTTTATGAGCGTGTCAACCTATGACCCGATCCAAGTATTCATTTACTCTCACCTACATAACCAAATATTTAAAGACTATTAGTATAATTAGTAGGATACCCTACATTGTAAAAAATATATTTCTAATTTGTCTCAACCTTGTTGACAACTAATTGTATCATTGGTTTAATTTAATTCAATAATATGGAAGATAAAATAAAAATAAAAATTTAAGTTGAAAAAGATAATTCATCATGATCTATGCTATAAGACCATATATATATATATATATATATATATATAAGAATTGAAATATAATATTGAACCATCATTAATTAAAAAAAAAAAATTAGTCCAATCTTATATTATAATAAAAAACAATTTTTAAGTTCAATCTTATATTATAGAAAAATAATACAGAAAAATAATACAGGTTGAATTAAGTTGACACGTGATGATGTATATTAATAAATTACAACTTGTATAAAACAAAATTAAAAAATATAGAATGAAAAAGAGAAACTAAATCTTATATTTTTACGTCCCAGTAAATCGTTATTCGAGCGACTATCTCTAAATTTGTTTATATTTTTAACAAACTAATTAAGACATTAAAATATTAAATAACAATAAAAAATAATTTATTTGATAAAAAAAATTGAAAAATTACCTCTTCAACAACATTGTCAAGTTGATATTTCTCCCTAATAAAAAAATAATTTAATATATAAATGAGGAGTGATAGGGAGAGAGAATTTGAGGAAGAGAACAAGGAAGGAATGGTGTGTCACTATATCACTGGTTAGAAAAAGAATAAAATGTGAGGAGAGAGAAGAGAGATAAATTTTGTTATTTGTTTGGCTAATCAAATCTCTATATAAATCATGTTTCGAATTTGAATTTGTATATAAAAACAATATAAACATCTCAAATATGTTTATATGTTGAATAATGAGTGATTAATAAAGAAAGTTATAAACTTTTCATATATATTCTAATCATTTTATTTGAAGTTACTAAAAAATAATGTTATTTACTCTGTTCTCATTTGATGTTACAGCAAGTTATCATAATTAATATTTAGTGTACATTTCAATATTATAGATGAATTTCAATATGACAGTTTTATTGAAATAAAAATAATAAAATTTGTATGATTTGAAGGGTTAAAATATTTAATAAAAAATATAAATATATATATATATATATATATATATTTTAAATAGGTGATTTTTCAAGTGCCATCTTAATCAATATAGACAATTTTTTAAATGAGAATTTATAAGATTTGTTTTATTTGTAATTTCATTTACTGTATTGTAATTTTATGTTTTTGTAGGTAGAAGAATTTATGGATTGTTACAATCTATCTGTGCTAAATGTTATGCAATATGAAGACTATATAGTATATTTGTCTTTCTACTTGAAAGCTATATTCAACTTCTTATATGCATTTCCTTTTCTTCAATGAAGGAGAATTTTGATTGAGGAGATGTAGGAAAATGTTGTGGGTCTGGAGATACAATGACTGGAGTGTCATTATGGATTGTTACAATCTGCACGCAATGTAGACTTGCAGACGAACAATGGCTATGTGGCAAGAAGAACATCAAGGGTGTCTCTTTCTGCCTCAAAAGAGAAGGAAATGTGGCTTACCCATATTCGTCGATTCATATGAAGGATGGAAGTAAGGAAGGGAGATGTTCCTCTATACATATATAATACATCCATGAAGTTCTTAATAAATGCATTTCCCTTCAAGTGTGTGTAATGGGAGCTCATATGGTAGATTTTACCTCTCACCGTTAGCTCAAAGGACATCTTTTAGAGATCTCCATCGTCTCACGGACAAGTGCTCTAAAAACAGTGTTTTAGTCGTCACTTGTACAAAAGAAAACTAAATAAAAAGCTCAAAAAAGAAGACAAAAGAAGACAGTTTAGTCGTCACACAAAAGAAAACTAAATAGAACGCTTAGAGCTTAGAGAAGAAGACATTTTAGTCGTCACCTTGTTACTTTACAAAAAAAAAAAAAAAACTAATCATAAAGCTCAAAACAAATGACAATAGAAAATTCAAAGTAGAAAACAGTTTAGTCTTTACAAGTACAAAACAAAACTAAATATAAAGCTCAAAGGAGAAGAGAGTTTAGTCCTCATTTGTACAAAATAAAATTAAACAGAAAGCTTAGAAAGCTTAAATCAGAAGATATCGGTGCGATTTACCATTTTTGCGCTGATCTCAAGACTGTCAAAAGAGGACAACATCATCTTCATCTCTTCAAATAGCTTCTCTCTCTAATCATTCTCTCTAATCAAACCTATAGTGAGTTGAAAGTAATTTATAGTTAAATATTATTATATATGTATAGATATATTTTAAATTTCTTTTATAATTTATATACTTTTTAATATATATATATATATATATATTATATAGGAACATTATAAATTAAGATAACAAATATTTATTATATAAAGAAAATAAAATGTATTATTAATTCTCACCGTACTTAAGCTTTTGACTTTAACTCACCCTCTGTGGAGGAATTTTGTGGTCTTCAAAGTTACATCCGTAGACAAACCCTTAGGTTTGACAAGCCCTTCCCTTTATGGACGAAGATTTTTATAATAATTACTTATTTTAAAGGATTCGAACCATGTTCTTCAATATGAAATGTTAACACTTTAACCGTTAACATTTTAATCGTTTAATCACTTATTAATGTTGAAATAATTTTATAATTTATATATATATATATATATATTTATTTATTTATTGTAATTAAATTTATTTACTAATTTATATACTTTTTAAATTATACATATAGAAACATAATAAATTAAAATAATAAATATTTATTATATTTTATGGATTTATATATATAAAAATAATTAATAATTGTATTACTAAAAAGGAAAAAAATATATTATTAATCCCACCATATTTAAGCATTCGACTACGCCTTTTGACTTTGACTCACCTTCTGGACGAACTTTGTGGTCTTCAAGGGTGCATTTTAAACATTCGATTACACATTTAGACATGATCTTAAACTCTGAATCACCTTCCGTGAACGAACCCTTATGTTGTACTTATTTTGTTACGTTGCAATTTCGAAAATACCTATGCCATTTTAAAATTTATTTTTAACCGTTTTAAGTTTATGAACGGATTAACTCACAATCCGACCCAATTATCCATTTACTCTCACATATATATCCAAATTAACCACAACTCAACTTTTGACTCAACAATCCGGACATTTTGAAATTAATCATTATTTATATTTATATTTATATATATATATATATATATATAAAGTATACTTTTTATATATATAAAAATATAAAAGTAACTTAATTTTTTTTTAAAATTAATCAAAAGTGTCCTTTATAAATATATATATATATATATATATATATATATATATATATATATATATATATATATATATATATATATATATATATATATATATAAAAAGACACTTTTGATTAATTTTAAAAAAAAATTAAGCTATAATCAAACATCAATTCATTCATTTACTCTCTCATCTCTTAAATCACTCGTTTCAACAATAAAAATTCTAAAATATTCTTGAAGTCTTAAAAAATAAAAATAAAATTCATGACACTCCCTTAAAATTACCGTTCATAAACATTTTTTTAAATAAATCCTTACCGAACAACCTATTAATGATAAACCATAATCCAAACTTCTTGGCATGAATCAACTCCCCATTGAAAGTTGATTCTAGGTCTGGAATTGAATGAGAAAAGTTATCTAAGATATCCCTTTCTCGTCAAGGGCCGAAGTAGGTGTTAGGGCACAAGTAATAATCCGGACCTAACATCCCGCCCAACTCGGCTCAATAACAAACACACAAACAAAAACTTAATCTCCAATACAACCATCCACTAATAAAAGATTTGTCACCTAGAGTTCCATCCAATAGAGAATTTACCAATACAAAATGATGAGAACATGACCTTTTTTTTCTTTATAAATATTGAAAGTTCAAAATACATTGAGTTTATCCTTATTCTCCACCCCTACAAAGTAACATCAAAATTTTCTTAGAATGTATCCAATGGGAAAACCTTTGTCTTAAGAATGAACATAAAAAAAAGGCAAAAAATTTGAAGAAGGAGAGATATATATAACCAACCAACCACCAGATATCCAATGAACAACCACCTGCTTCAATCAGCTATAACCTCGGATCTTGCCTTGTCTAGTTTCCTGTAGGGTTTAATATATCGAAATCAGAATGTTGCATATTGGTTACGGATCAATGTTTTCACATGGTCTAGCTACTATCCATTAAATAAGTTAACAGATAATGGTTTTGTATGCTTACCAAAGCTATAGCTTGTCAAAATCATCGTCAAAATCCTTGTCTGCGCTACCTGAAACATAGTTAGCCAATAAATTAGTGTCAAATTCAAACATGATTTGATCATATCTAACAAAAAAAGTGTTTCTAATTATGGGTTTATTATGTAAAAAGCCTAGATATTCCTATATAAATATAAACACAGAATAGAAGAAGTTATACTGACCTGTTCCTCCATCACTGTCACCTACATCATCTCCAAGTAGAAATACATCTAGATCTTGATCAATCGAGGTTGTTCTTTTACTCTTCTGATTCACCCCATCCGGTTCTGCTTTCGAAGATCCTTTCGCTTCTTCTTCATGTTTCACTTCTTCGACAGATTTAGCTGCCTCTTTTTCTTTTTCTTCTTCTTCATTTATATGACGCTTCTCATATCTAAAACCATTTTGAATCAACATTAACTAGGTGGTTTATTAAGAATACTTATAATCAAGCTTCAAAAACCAAGAACTTTCAATTTGGCTTTGATTCTAAATGCAATTTCAAGATAAATCACTTACGGAGAAACATGACTACCCACAAGAATGAAGTATATCCTCCAAAACTTCCTTTCCTTCATGATACGTGGGCATAACTCATACCTTAACTTGGAAATTTCCTGCAGCAGAAAGGGGTAATTAATATACAATATGCCATCATAATCTCATAGATGTGCAGGGATGAATGTTCTTCTAACAATTCTAATAATGTACCTTGACTGCTGAAAGAACAAGTTTGGCGTGTTTTTCTTGCCATTTTGAAAGATCCTGCCTAATATTTGACAGGGTGGGAGTGTTTGCCATCTCCGAATCATCTACAATCATGAAAACAATATCATAATGAAGAAATTGAAATAGTTTATCAACAGATAACAAGTGTTCAGTAATCAAATTTAGTTTTTTTTCAGATAAAAAAAGAAGTTAAGCTAGGTATTGTAGATGCTTACCTTCAAGTGGAAAATCTCGAAACGTGTTCATTGTAATGCCCTTGACGAACTCCCTCAACTCATCTGTAATCCCAAACTTCTCTAGATCCTTCTTTAGATCCTCTTCCGACTCAACCGCCGGAGACGACAACGACGACGAGGAGGACGAAGAAGACGAATCGACGAAAGAAGATAGTACAGCGGCTGATGGAAGCTGAGACTTGATCATGTCGGCGCGTTTGATAGCTTCGGACTTGATCTGTTCGGCTCGTTTGGAAGCCTCGGACTTGATCTGGTCAGCGCGTTTGGACGCCTCAGCGGCAATTTCCTTGGAGCGTTTGCTGGCTTCGGAGACAATGTCGGAGAATTTTGAAGATCCTATTGTAAGTTCTTGAGAGCGCTTTGCTGCTTCCATTGTTAGCTCCTGAGATTTCTTGGCAGCCTCCTCGGCGAAGTTACGAGCTTTCTGCCAGAAATCCATGGATGAAAATTGAAGCGAAATTGGAAATTGCAAATCCAGAATCCGATGTTCTGAACTTGTGTTTTGTAAATCTGTTACGATGTTCAGATGAGATCCGAATATGGATGAACGAGAATGATGACGATGAAGATGATCGATGGAAGTTTTAATGTGCTGCGATGGGCACTATTTTAATAGAATGAGGCCGGCACGTGATATTGCCACGTCTAATAGAAAATATAAATGAGGCATTTATTAAATTAGAAACTAGTTTTCTAATGATTTGTGATCTAGGGTTTGAATATAGTTTTTTAAATGAATAATGTTAAAATAAATTACATAACAAAAATCGAACTTTTTCTAAAAAGGGTTTCAATATTCGATTAGAATGCCACATAACTAACCTTAATATTAATATTGAGTGAGACGAGAAACTAAAATCACTAAAATCGATTATAGTGCATTTAAATATGTCGATTTATAGTTATTTTTTTAAAGTCGACACCTAATTTAATCCTTGAGAAATTAGAAAAGAAAAATATTTTGCGTGTTTAAACGCATTTTAGAGATTACGTTTTTGGTTCGGTGCTTAGTTACACGTGAGAAAAGACATCAACGTTATGTCTCACGTGTCCGTCAAATGAGAGTCTCTATTTTAAACTTTTGATAATTTTAAAAAATATTATCTTACACCTTAGTTATTTTATTCAAAGGGCATGCACCTAAAGTTTTTATCAAACATAAATATGTGACTATGCTTGTATCATTTTGTTTTTAAGCCATGCGTTTAAGTTAAACATGAAGTTATGATGGATACGAAAGTGAGTGTATTTGAGAGCGGTACTTAGCCCGTAACCTCGGTAGTATCATTCTGTTTCGGGATATGGTGACTCTAGAGGAACAGATCTTCGTTATCTAAGAGGGACATTATGCGATCGTATAATCAATTTGGCAAACATGTCGTTTGATTTTGATAAAACAAATATGCATAGAGATGTTTATTATATCTATTATAGATGTATGCATTTATAATAAATAAACACGTACAGGTTGACTCGTCGAAGTTTTGTTGTTTTGGCACGTCAAACAACGGTTGGGTAAAGTAACCAGGTTTTGTGAGCTAAGGTGTAGTAGATGTTTGGTTTGGAATTTCTCCCCACCGTCGCTAAGGTCGCATCCCGGCGGATGTATCAAAGACGAAAGGGGGGATAAATTCCGGGTTCCTAGTTTTTTCTCACGCAACATCTCTCAGTGACATGCCGATATTATCGATCTTCACGTAATTCGTAGAAGTACAGAGTTTCGATCTGGTACTTCTTCACATAATCTCGAGTGATATACTCGTTTGAGTTTTTAGCAATTATTAGGGTAGAGCCTATGTACCTTTTTGGGGTGATGAACTCCTGTAAGGTGGACTATTATGAAGGTTATAAACAAATTTATTTAGCCAGACTTTTATTTATAAATCAAATAGTCCTCAACAGAGTCGCCAAGAAAGTTGTAACCCCCGGAAGTGGCTCCGTAGCTTAGCACGTGTCGGATGACACGTGGTAGTACGAGGGGATCCAAGGTGGCTCGAGGTTCAATGCGTTCAATCTTGGTTTTGCGTGTTAAGCATCTTTTTAAAATAAAACATTATTTTAAAAAGATTTTAATAGTACCTCGAAGTTTTTGAAATTAATTATGTAAAAATAATTAATTTTTATTCAAATTTTAATAATACGAGAATTTGTATTGAAATCTGATTTAAATTAATTAAATATACTTAATTAAAGAAAAACTATTTGAAAAGGCTATTTGAGATAAGACAATGAGGTACATGCTTGGCCAGTTCCTTGAGACTCGGGATTATCCAATTTTCTGATTATAGGCAAGGTACAATGGTCAAATTGGCTCACTTTCGTCTCGACACCTTCTACATTTTATCATCATGTCAGAATTGGAAGTAATTCATATTTATTTACTTTATCTACGTGGGCGAGGGATGAAAGAATGTCCAGTAACATTATCACAATAACACATAAGCTTACCCCAAAAACATAATATGTAGAAACATCAAAGCCAAATGTTTAATATATTAAAATGTAAAATACGCAGAGAATCACTGAACAATAGCAGCAACAGCAAGGAGGGAAACAAATAGATAGATAGATGATTTCGACTGTTAATCAAAAGAAACTAAACCAATTTATTTTTTAATTTTTTTTATTAAAATTATCTTTTATAACTTAAATTAAAAATTTATAAAATAAAATATTTTGTTTATTCACTTTTCACTTGAAAAATGCAATCTAATTCAATTACTACTTTTATATTATATAAAAACAAAATTATTTAATTTTATTATTTACATTTTATTTTGTATAAATTTTATGTTTAATTTATTTGGTGGTCTTAAAGGTATTAATTGTTAGACCAATGTTTATATACAAAACAATCACCTTACAAAATAGTACTAATGTATACCATTACAGAGAGTCAGTCATATAAATTATAAAGAAATATATGTCATTTTTTTTTTATACATGGTCTTTTTCAATAATTATATTTAAATAAGATTAAGTATTTGTCTAAGTTTAAATAACAATAATAATTAAGTTGAAAATTCTGCAAAATATATTTTAATTATATGAATCGTACATAACTCTTAAGATTCATTTAATTAAATCTTACAATAAAAATAAATATATCAATTTGTCAATCAATCAAGGAATTATCGTTCTTCTTGAGTATCGATAATCATGTTTATATTTTTTTTATTCTTATTTTCATGTTTTATAAATTTTTTTTCATGTCACCTTTGTCTTAAACTATTTTTATCATTTTCTAATATACACGATCATTAAAAAAAATGAATTAATTTTATAATCTTCTATTTCTTCCGTAGATTAATTAAGTTGTATTATGATTTATGTAATAAATAAATAGGTAGAAAGAAAGGAAATAGCTGACCTTATAATAACATATATATATTTTTTTATTTAATACCAACAATTTTCACAAAAACTGTCGGGTTTTACCCCAATAAAGACAATTTTCCCGAAGATGTCGGCATTTGAATAATTTTTCCGACAGTTTTTACCTCACTGTCGGGATTTAGTTCAATACCAATTGCTTCTGAAAGCCCTCGTCAATATGGTCGGTAAAAACTACATTTTCACTAATAAATGTTGAATTGATCAAATCTCTTTCGACAAAAAGTTTATAAATCATCTAAGGATTGATTTTAAATAAAGAAAACACAAAATTGAACCCTAAATATGATTAACCCGATCAAACTTGGAAAAATCCAATTTTGAATCACAAATTGAATTACAGTAGGTCTGGAAGCTTACCAACAATTGTAGAACACTCCAATGATGTGTATGAAGCTTTCCCAAGCCCTGGATCGAAGCTTAAATCGCCGGAGCAAGTTTTACAAAAATTCAGTTCGTCGGAGTTCTTCAATTCTTCGAATTAGGCTGTAATGTTTGATGGATTGGAAACTTAACACCTAGGGAGTATTTATACTCAGCTAGGTCGGTTATGAAAATCGAATTCAACTTCAATTTTGCTTTTGAAATTTCATCATTTGAATTATGTTTCGTCATTATAATATGTTAACTATATTTTGATAATTAACAATACTAACATTTAATCTTCATAGGAGAGGACTACGGGTATAGCGCCATCACACATTGAGATTTTCTATGAGACACACAGTAAAAAAGGAACATGTGACGACTCTACTTGTGTGTTTGATCCCCATATATAAGAGAAAATTGTAAGTGTATACTTCATATTTCATTTATTTATTGATTTATAATTAACTAATCAACTATTGTTTCTTTTTGTAGGATGTGATGTGTCAGACGCTCAAAAGAAATCATGATATGTCCGATTATGAGCTGACCGAGAACGTTTTTGGACGACAAGGGCACGGGAGGGTCATTGGAATGGAATCCGGCGTGAGGCCAACACAGTTTAGAGGAGTTTTCCGTGGTGGAAGCCAATCTCAGCGGAGGGAACAAGAGGTTGAGAAGTTGCGTACTGAATTACAAGAGGAGGCTTTGAAAAGAGAACAACTAGAGGCTGTAGTTCTTGAGTCACAAAGAGAAGCACAAGAGGCAAAAAGACAAGCTCTTGAGACACAAAGACAAATGCAAATTGAAATGGAAAGACAAGGGGAAGAATTTCAGAACTAGTTGGCAGCGTTTATGGCGCGATATCTTCCACTTCCACCTCCGGATCAATCTGGTATATGATATTTTTATATATTTAAATACTTTGACCGACATATGGGATAATTGAATTTTGGTTTATTAGATATTGTAATGTTGAATGAATGGAGATTTAGGTTTATTGGATAATTGTATTTTTGGATTATTGGCATTTTGGTATATGAAATTCGGTAATTCTAATTTGTGTATGATTTAGGTCTGAAATTGGTTGGTGTAATATTCGGTTTATAAACGTTTTATTTAAAAAAAAAACTTATTATAGCCGAGAGCAATAGGCTTAGGCTCTCGAAAAAAAACTTAGTATAGCTTCGAGAGCATTGTAGTAGCTCTCGTTAATGATTAAAAGAGTTCTCCGAGAGCGTTGGCGCTGCTCTCGAAAATAGAAAGCGTTCATTTTCGAGAGCTTTATATGCTCTCGGTTATAATCTATCTCCGAGGACTTTTGATGCCCTCGCAAATATTTTTTTTTCTAACGACAGCTTTATCACCGAGACGCGGCGAAGGCGTTTATCACTCTCGGTGAGTTCGAAGGCCTATAGCTTTTCTCCGAAAGTTTCTGCCCTCTAAGCACTTTTTTTACTAGTGCTAACTAATCAATCATTAAGTAACATACTATTTATATTATAATTTTTTTCATTTGAGCACTATATATATGCTTATGGTTTGTTTTGTGATTACTTCATAAACCATCATAAATATTGAATGGTTAGTTAAGACATTATCCATAAATTAATTATTTTTTAAATGACATATTTTTTAATAATAATATAGTTAAGTTTTTTATTTAAAATATTAAGTTGATTCAAACATCTTTATTTATTTTTTTGATAAAATAAAAAATATAAATACCTATTTTAAATTCATTGCAAAATTTGAAGATGTAAGTAATTAGAAAGAAATTTAGTTAGAATAAAATATCTAGATTTTGTTGTTCTATTTACTAATAAAAATAATCAATATTTATAAAAGATAAATAAATAGTGGCAACCATTCACTACTTTGGATGATCCGCCAAATACCAAAAACTACACACAAACTGTACATAATTTCTAAGTACTTATTTACACCCTCCCTTGAACTAGTACATTTCAGATTAAATTAGAAAACATGTAAGTTCTTAGTATAACTAAAAAATAATGGTTTGAAGGATATCATCAATCAATAGATCAATGTCGTGATTCTCGTAAGATAACGTTGTGAAAAATCTGTTAATGACATCTCACTTTTTAACGTAGTGACGATGAAATGTGGCAAATGGCTACGACACTTGAGTTTTTACTTTCTTTTTCGATCGTCTGGAAGGGAAAGATGCCAAAATAATGACTTTGAAGTTTATCATTAGACAATAATTCGATATCAATATTCTCGCAAAGTGATGAGAATGACTTTGAAGTTCATCGCTGAAGAAGGTCGATGTTGAGATTCTAGTAAAGTGGCGTCGTAAAAAATTGATGAATAACATCTCTCTTGTCTAACGTAATGAGTGATGAAATGTCGGAAATGGATTATGCTTGAATTTTTGAGTGATGTTATAATATTTTTATTTTGTTTGATATATCTGAAATCTGGATAGATGATATTCACCATTTAGATGACTAAGAAATGGAAAGAGATAGGTTAGACATATTTAAATATTGAGTGAATATGATTAATTAAATAGAGATAAAAATGACTTAAAAACAAATATGAAATAATAAAATTATTTGAATTCTTTCTAATAGCTACTTCCTTCAACCTATGTACACCATGTGTGTTTTTAAAAAGAAAATTAGTGAAAATAAAATATTTAGTGTTTGTTATTCTATTTACTAATGAAAATATATCAATATTTATATAAAAAAAATATGAATAACCAACCATTAACTACACCCAACACATTGACCATAACTTTTAAATACTGGTCTGAATATTTCCAATTAGAGGAATGATAGAGAGCGCGAGACAGCACAGCGACTAAGAGCGCGATGATCTAGGTGGAATTAATAAATAAATAAAAATATAATAATAATTAAAACACGATTGTAGAATATTCTCTCTCCTTTTATTAATTAATTTCCCTCTCCTCTTATTAAATAATTTCTCTCTCTATCTCTACAAATTCTCACATTAAATATTTTAATAATATGTTTAAATAATTTTAAACCATAAACTCTAAATCCTAAATTCTAAACCCTAAACCCTAAACTCTAAACTCTCAACCCTAAACCCTAAACCCTAAATACTAAACCCTAAACCCTAATTAATATTAGTTGAATTATGAATTTATCTCTTTTATTTTTATTTTATTTTTATGACTTTTTAATTCATTTATTTATCAAATATTTTTTATGTCCTCTTTTTTCTTTTTATTATTATTTTATATGATAGAAAATAATTAATAATAGAAGAGAGAAAATAATTAATAATAGGAGAGAGAATATTCTACCTGTCAACCCAAGTAGCATCGCTCTCCCCGTAGCTGTCTCAAGTCGCGCTCTCTATCATTTTTCTTCCAATTAAGTCATCTTATGCTTACACTTGCTTAATCATTTATAAAATAAATTATTATTATTTTATTTTTTGCAATGGAACGAGGACAGACAAATTATGAAAATGATAAAATGGTAAGAGATACTCCAAAGTTGATTCCAACTTTTTTTTTTAACTTATTCATTTGAATTTATTTAGTTTATTTTTAAATAGTTAGCTTTTATATTTGTAATTATATATATTTAAATAAATATTTTTATTAACTTAATTTTAAATATTAATAAAAATTATTTAAATTAAAAAATAATATATTTTAAAATAATATATTAATTTTTATAAGTTTTTATTAATATATAATTTTAAAATTTAATTAAAATAAATAAATAAAAAATTTCTTATTAAACAAAAATTATATGCTTGTTTAGTGTTTGTATTTTGAAATTTTATTTAATAATATAAATGAGTATGATATATTTTATTTGGTTTAATTATTAAAATATATTTTTTGATTTAAAATTTAAATTTAATAAAAAAGAATAGTAATTTAGTATTTTAATAGATGAATTAATAGATTTAATAATTCAAAATATAATAATATGATAAAAAAGATTTTTTTGATAAATAAAATAAAATTAAAAAAATAGATATAAACTTATTCCTCTACTAATATTTTTTTTAACAATTATAAAACCAAAGAAATATATTAATAATATCTAAGGTGATAAAATCTATAATCTGTTATCTAATATTATTATAAATAATTATTTATAAAAATAATAAATAAAAATAAAATGAAAAATTATATATAAATTCAAATTTATCATAACATAACATATATGAGTGGAAAGAATATATATTACAAATATATATATATATATATATATATATATTTAAATTTATGTTTTATTATTATTATAATAATTTTATATAAATAATTAATTTAATAAAATATATAATTATTTGGTAATTAAATGAAATTTTATAAAAATATTAGAAATAAAAATAAAAAAATAAAAAAAGAGATAAAGAATAAAGAGAAAATAATTCAAATTATAAGTTTAAATATTAGACTAAGAAAGGACACAAGAAGATTTAATTTAAATTTGAAAATGTGTTTGATTTTAATTTTTTAAATTTGGATGACTTTTGTCGTATTATTTATTGTCATAATTTTTGTCGTATTATTATTGTCATATATTTTTAAGTTTATGTTTTATAATTATAATAAATTTATAATTATAATAAATTTAATAAATATATAATTATTAAATAATTAAATAAAATTATTTAAAAAAATTAGAAAGATTTTTTTTAATAATAATAATAATAATAATAAATTAAAAAGAGGAAAGAGTGAATAAAAAAAGATTAAAATAGTGACTATAAATAAAAACAAAGTTTAAAAGCTTAAATAATAAATATTAGACATGAGAGTCAGAGAGAAACTTGAATTTAAATTTAAAATTAGTTAGATTATATATATATATATATTTTACTTTATTGTATTATTATTGTTAGAATTTTATTTTTTAAAATAAATTATTTAATTTATTAAATAAAATATTAAAAATAATAATACATTATTAATGTTAACTAAATAATGTACCTTTACAAACCAATTTGTTTCTTTTAAACTTCTCAAATGATTTAAATAATAAAAAGATTATTAAAACAAAGCTCTTTATATAATTTCTTGTTATAGGTAAGAGATAATTATCAGTTGATATTAACAACGGATCTCTCTCCTCTCTCTCTCCTGTCATCTTTTTGAAATAGTTTCTCTTTCTCTCTCTATCTCTTTTTCATCTTCAAGCTAGCTAAAGCAGAATCACTGAAATACTGGAATCCCCCATTTTCCGGCGCCGGACATCAGAAATGTACGAGCCTCAACACTTAGCAGATTTACAGGACACTTCTCTCTACGGAAGAGAATCTAATTCATGGCTTTCCGCCGAAGACAACTCGCCGTCGGCAGATCTCCGTCGTACTCTCTCTTCTCTCTCCAACGCTGCATCTGTAGCTTCCGGTAATGTCGATCCTGTCCTCTTCAATGATCTCGTTGAGATTGTCCCCTTGGTTCAGTCTCTAATCGTGAGTCTTATCTTCAAATTGATGATAAACTGGATTAGTTTGTTTGTTTGTTTGTTTGTTTGTTTGCAAACTTTGATTCATTTCTGCCGATTTTTGTAGGATCGGAAAGCGATTTCATCGTTTACTCGTCGTGGATCTGTTGTTTATACTAAAACCCCTTCTAAAGAGTCACGTTCTAAGAAGGTATGTATGCGAATCTTTTTTTTGTCTAGGGTTTTAGGGTTTTCTCAGTTTTGATTATTTATTGATGTATGTTTATGAATGGAATGTAATTAATTGTTCTTGCTTCCTTTTACGTCTTCCATTAATGAGTTTTCAAGTTTTTTCATTCAGATAAGTGGACGGAATACAGGCCAATCTTTTCCATCCAAGAACAGAAGGGATCAAGGGGAGAATTCTAGTGCAATTGAAGATGGAGGTTCTAGTATTGAGAAGGAGAAGGAGAAAGAGGAGTTAATAGCACTTAAACAGCAAATGGAGGATTTGCAGCAGAAATTGTTGGAGAAAGACAATGAGGTTGTGAAATCAGAGCAAGCTACAAAGGAGCAGATGAATTCAATTCATTCGAAACTGGAGGAGATGAGAGTTCAAGAACTTGAGAAAGATTCTATTCTCAGATCTACTCAACAACAACTAGCTGATACAAAGGTTGTTGTTTGTTGATCTTTGTTTGTGTTTGATCTTTCTTGATATATTTCTTTAAAGGTTAATTAGAACTTTCTGCAGATTAAGTTGGCAGATAAGCAGGCTGCAGTTGAGAGATTACAGTGGGAAACAACAACCTCGAGTAAAAAAGTTGAAAAACTTGAACATGATCTTGATTCTGTTAAAGGAGAGATCTCGTCTTTTATGTTATTTTTCGAGAGTTTGGCAAAGAATCAAGTTTCCAAAACCGGGGAGGAGGATTATGATGTCTCTCCTTACTATCCATGTGATCCTTATCAGGTAAATTTATAAACTTTTTTATCGGTATTGTTCTTGCATTGAACTCTAATTTATGTTATGAGTTTTGTTTTGAACTGAAAAAAATAGAGTTTTGATGATATGGAAAAGCAACAAATGGAGTTTGCACGCGAAGCATACATTGCTGCTGTTGCTGTAGCGAAGGAGAAACAAGATGGAGATTCTATTGATGCTGCAGAAAGGGCGAGACTGTGTCTTCAATCATTTGTTCATAAACCAGCAACAACAAAAACAACCATGTAAAGTGTTTCTCTTGTGTTTGTAAAAGGATTCTAGTTGATTCTTGTTGTATTGCTGTTGTGTTTTGTGTTCTTGCATATTATATGCATTTATTATATGAGTTGAAGGTATTTCCTTTTACTAAACATGTTCTTCCTACTTGCAATCAAATATTCAAGATCATCAACAATTGATTTGCTGATTGATCGTCTCTCAATTGATTGATTGATATGTTTGCTGGTCGGGTCTATAAGCGAACAGGTACGAGGACTCTTTCAATGGATGGTTGGTTATTGTTATCTGACTCAAGCCGAGTCTCTTCATTCAACTTAGTCCGGAGTTCAGTGAGATTTTGCCTCTCGTTGAGGGGTCGAGCTGGACTGTTTTAGTGACCCTAGCTTGTTTGGCTATTACATTGATGGTTTTAACGTTTGACTTAAGCCTTTGATTACGTCTTTAGCGTATCATTTGCGACATCTATTTGATGTTAGTGTTTGAGACCCTTCGATTATGTCTTTAGTGTATCATTTGCAACATCTATTTCATATCTGTGTTCGATGGTCAGTCTTATGTCATTTTAACCCATTTAGATTTGGGTGTTTGTCAAATGTGTAATCGTTTACCTAGATGTCAAATAGCTTCGGCTACAATGTTTATCGGATCTATTATTTTTTTCCACTTTTATGAAAAATATTTAAAAATAATCCTTTTTTATATAAGTACTCATGTTAAGTAAGTATTGTCACTTAATCTCTTAGGAGTGAAATTAGACTCGGTTTGGATTAAAGTAATATATATATATATATATATATATATATATATATATATATATATATATATATATATATATATATAAAATGATGCTTAATTTTGAAAGTTTTCCAGATTATTGGGTCTAGAGTTTTAGTTAATTTAGATATATATATGTGAGAGTAAAATTAATACTTGGGTTGGATTCTGGGTTAACTCGCCCATACGGTTAAAAATAAAATAAAAAATGTTATAGGTATATTTTGAACTCGCAACCTAACAAAAACAAGTACATACTTTATATTTTAACTTTAATACTAAATTTGATGAACGCTAGACAAATTGATGACATTAATAATATTTATAATAATTAATTAGTTTTTTATTTGATTAAAAATAAACTGTCAATAGTCTAATTAATTATAATAATTAATTATTGATGTATTTTATAAAGTAATTATTTAATGATATATAAAGTAGTTTCATTACGTTTCTAAGCTATTTTATTAAATATGTGCTTCAAAAGTTTAATTATAACCCCATATTCAATTTTGTCCCCTTACTTTTTCCTTTGTTTTTATTTGGCAAGTATTTTAAAAATTTCTTGATTTTATAATATGTTTATGAAAAATCTTACATTTCAATGCATTTTATTTATTTTAAAGTTTGTCAACAATATTAATAATAAAAATAGACATTAAGATTCTGCTACCTAGTTTAAATAAGTTTATTTGTTAAATATTTATAATATATGTTTGTTAATTTATATTAATTAAATTAAAATATTTGAAAAAATTCACTCAATCAAACACAATCTTTAACCAAATTAACTTAGATTATCATCAACAAATTTTAAGCTTAAATCTAAAAGTAATTTTTTTTTTATCGATTCTCTAAATAGATTTAATTTTAATTTGATTATAAATTTTTAATTTTTGAAAATCAAATAAATATATAATTAACTTTTGATAAATAAATATAAAATTACAACAAAATAATAAATATAAGTTGTAGTCCAATATAAATGCAATTGATAATTAGCAAAGAAATTTATTTTGAATTATAACACAAAATATGTGATATATGATAATGTCAAACCCTAAATTCAAAATAAATTTCATTGAGTTTAAAATTCGAAAATCTCAAATGCAGTAGTACGGACTCCAACCACGTTTTTTGTAACTGACTACCAAATCGACCGACCGAATTCCGCGCTACTAACGTGCCGAACATTGTTGTGCCGATCGAGACGATCGTGCCAAACGTGCCAATTGTGCCGATCGAGGCAATCATGCCAAACGTGTCGATTGTGCTGATCGTGCCAATCACGAATTTCACCGCTCTTTTAGGGTTTTCTCTTAGAGAGAATTAGAAAACAACTTTTTTCATCTTTTATTTTTAATAATATCAATGTTTTTTTATGATTTATACCAACTAAATAAATATCACAACAGAATAATAGTATTTAAATTTTGAACTAAAGAAGAGATATGAGATGACATGCAGTATAGTAGAATTGCAATAATTAACGTCTCAAAAATATTTGAATAATAACATAGAAGAACACATATAATGTCAAACCCTAGCTTCAAAATTAATTCCATAAAGTTTAAAAGAAAAATCTCAAACGCAGTAGTATTGGTTCCAATTAACATCCATACGATTCTGCGGAAGAAGAAGAGGAGGAGGATGCAGTAATTGAGATTCACCACAGGTGTCAGAATAACCACTATTGAAGATCGACGATGAAGATGACGATGTTGATGACGATAACGACGGAGGTACATATTGATAGTGCATCATAGATCCCGTTGTATCCATCGGAGATTGATATTGCATTGTATTATTATTGTTCTGCATCATTCCAGAGTAATATCCAATTTGTTGTTCTTCGTAATCATTCTGCCGCATATGAATCATATTATTATTGATGTCAATCGTTCTGAATTCGTCGTCTCCGCCGATATTCATCAACTTTGGCGGAATCGTTGAGGCGTAGTAGTCGTAGTCGTAGATCAAATTATCATACAGATTATCAGGTTGGTGTTGATCCAACAACAGATATTGATTATCAACAATGTTGTTATGGAAATTCGATGTGATATTAGGAATGAATTCAGACGGATGATGATGATAATCATCTTGCTGCGATCCAAGCTTGAAAACATTGGTGGATTGATGAAGTTTATATTCAAGATCAGATGCAATTTGAAAAAGTTTCTCTTCAGGCAAGTCATTGTAGTAAGGATGATTCCAACTTGGATAAACGGCGTCGTAGTTCTTCTTCCTTTGCTTAATAATCTCATCTTCGAGTTTCTTGCACCTCTCCTCCAAGTAACTATCGACTTCGACTGTCCTCTTCATCTTCTCCTCCTGCGATTGTTTCTTGAATTCTTCGATTTGAGAAAGAAACTTGTTAGATCCCTCCGCCGGCCAGATCTCAGGCTGTAATTTCTCATCGTCTTCGCCGTCGGTGTTCGGGGGAAAGGTAATAATTGACACGTCCACGTCACATAAGGTATGAAGTTCGGAAGCCTTTTTCATCAGATTTTCCTTCATTCTCTTGAAACTTATTTGGCGACTCTTTCTGTTCTTTATAAGCTCCATCTTTACTTTCGATCTTCCCATTCTTCAAATCTTCTAAAATCTTGTAAACTAATGGATTATGATGCAAGTTAGGGCTTTTCTTATATATATATATATGCCAAATGAAATCTAAAGTTTGTTAGTAGAATCTTTTCAAATTAAGGCCTTGTTTGATTTTTAAAATCATGTCATTATCAAATATTTAATTGAAATGTCATTTTGTATTTTTTTTAACTATCAAAAGTTTTTGGACAATTAAAATTCTAAAACACTTATTTTATTTTTATAAATTTAAATTATAAAAAGCATGTAGAATAAGATTTTGTGTACTTGTTCTTCTCTTTAAGGATGTACAAATGGGTAAACCTAATTCATATTCAACCCAAATTAAATTTGGTCAACCCATTATCCAGCCCATATTAATGAATAATATGGGTTGGGTTGAGAAACTCAAACTAAATTTTAGTTTGTAACATATTTATTACGTTTTTTACTCGTTTAATATTTAACAAGTTTTTTTCCTGATTAATATATTTTAATTCATTTAACAATTATTAGATTCGTTTTACCCAATTTATTAGGTTTTGGCTTATACAACACGTTTTTAACTCGATTAACTAATATTTGATTCGTTTGACCTGTTTTGACTGGCTTAATACATTTTTAGTTTTAACAATTATCTAACTCATTTTTATCTATTTCACATGTTTTGACACGTTTAACACGTTTTTGCACGCTTAATCCATTTTGGCATGTTTAATACATTTTTAACATGTTAAAAACATTTTTCACACGTTTAACACGTTTTTGACATGCTAAAATGTTTAACACGTTTTTTACATGTTTAACACGTTTTTCCTACGTTTAACACGTTTTGACACGTTTAACACATTTTAGCACGTTTAACACGTTTTTTACATGTTTAACATGTTTTGGCACGTTCAACACGTTTTTGACATGTTTAACACGTTTTGGCACATTTAACACGTTTTGGCACGTTAAACACATTTTTGACACGTGTAACACGTTTTGGCATGTTTAACATATTTTGACATTTTAACACGTTTTTGGCACGTTTAACACGTTTTGACACGTTTTTGACACGTTTTTGACACATTTTACACATTTAACATGTTTTTGACATGCAAATATATTTTTGGCACGTTTAATACGTTTTGACATGTTTAACATGTTTTCACGCGTTTAACACATTTTTGGCACGTTTAACATATTTTTGACACGTTTAACATGTTTTCTCACGTTTAACACGTTTTAGCATATCAAACATGTTTTGACAAGTTCAACACGTTTTTGGCACGTTTACCACGCTTTTAATTAATTAAACACGTTTTTGTTACGTTTAACATGTTTTTATCATGTTTAACACATTTGACACATTTGACACATTTTGGCTTGTTTAATACGTTTTTAACATGTTTAACACATTTTTGACACGTTTAATACGTTTTTGACATTCTAACATATTTAATACGATTTTCATATGTTTAATACGTTTTTCACATGTTTAACACGTTTTTCAGTTTCTTAACACGTTTTTCACTAGCTTAACACATTTCTCACACGTTTAACATGTTTAACACGTTTTGGCATGTTTAGCATGTTTAACACGTTTGTTCACACGTTTGACATGTTATTAGCACGTATAACACGTTTAACAAGTTCTTGATAAGTTTAACACATTTTTGGCATGTTTAACACGCTTTTGTCAAGTTTAAAAAATTTGGTACGTTAGACATCTTTTGCATGTTTAACACGTTTTAACATGTTACGTTTAACACGATTTTTTACATGCTAACAGGTTTCACACGTTTTTTATATTCAACACGTTTTTACACGTTTAACACATTTTGGCACGTTTAACACATTTTTGACATTTTTAACACGTTTTCAGCACATTTAACACGTTTTTGACACGTTTAATCATTTTGGCATGTTTAACACGTTTAACACGTTTTGACATGTTTAACACTTTTTGGCACGTTTAACATGTTTTTGACAAGTTTAACTCGTTTTATGTATTTTAACACGTTTTGGTATTTTTAACACGTTTTGGCACGTTTAATACGTTTTTAACATGTTAAACACATTTTTTATATGTGTAACACATTTTTTATATGTGTAACACATTTTTTATATGTTTAACACGTTTTTCTCACATGCTAACATGTTTAACACATTTTTTATACGTTTAAAATATTTTGACACGTTTAACATATTTTGGCACGTTTAACACATTTTGGCACGTGTAACACATTTTTGACATATTTAAGACATTTTTGGCACGTTTAACACATTTTGGCACGTTTAACAAATTTTGGCACGTGTAACACATTTTTGACATATTTAACACATTTTTGGCACACTTAATATGTTCAACACATTTCTGACACGTTTAATCGTTTTGACGTGTTTAACACGTTTTTACATGTTTAACACCTTTTTGGCACGTTTAACTCGTTTTTGACAAGTTTAACTCATTTTATGTTTTTAACATGTTTTTGCCATGTTTAACACATTTTTGACATGTTTAACATGTTTTGTTACGTTTAACATTTTTTTGGCATGTTTAACATTTTTTTTGCACGTATATCATGTTTTTGCATGTTTAACATGTTTTGACATGTTTAACACGTTTTTGGCACGTTTAACATGTTTTGACATGTTTAACACATTTTTGGCATATTTAACACGATTCGGCATGTTTAATACGTTTTTTAAAAGTTGAACATGTTTTGGCACGTCTAACACGTTTAACATATTTAGCGCATTTGACACATTTTGCACGTTTAACATATTTTTGACATGTTAAACTATGTGTCTTTTAGTTAAAAGTCATCTAATTAATTAAGAATTAGACAAATTTATAAAATTAATAATATTTATAATAATTAATTAGTTTTTTATTTGATTAAAAATAAATTGTCAGTAGTCTAATTAATTATATTATAATTACTTATGTATTTTATAAAGGTAATTATTTAATGATATATAAAGTAGTTTAATGATGTATTTTATAAAAGTAATTATTTGATGATATATAAAGTAGTTTAATTATGTTTCTAAGTTATTTTATTAAATATGTGCTTCAAAAGTTTAATTATAACCCCATATTCAATTTTGTCCCCTTACTTTTTCCTTTGTTTTTATTTGGCAAGTATTTTGACAATTTCTTGATTTTATAATATTTTTATGAAAAATCTTACATTTCAATGTATTTTATTTATTTTAAAGTTTGTCAACAATATTAATAATAAAAATAGACATTAAGATTCTGCTACCTAGTTTAAATAAGTTTATTTTTTAAATGTTTATAATATATGTTTGTTAATTTGAAGAAGGAAGCTATGAGAGATTTGGAATTTGGAGAGCCCAATCTAGAAATGTCGACCAACAACAACAAGATTAATTTCATGAACATATATAATTCTAAAAGAAGAAATATCAAATGAGAACAAAAACTGTGGTGGTGAAGAATTTACGTTAATTATAATCAAGAAGAATATATATGATGGACTTTATTTATAAATAAAAATAAAAGAAAATAAGATTTTATTTTTTTAATAAAAATATTTTTTTAATAAAAAATATTTTTTTTATATATAATATATTATATTAATTAAATTAAAATATTTGAAAAGATTCACTCAATCAAACACAATCTTTAACCAAATCAACTTAGATTATCATCAACAAATTTTAAGCTTAAATCCAAAAGTAATTTTTTTTCTCGATTCTTTAAATAGATTTAATTTTAATTTGATTATAAAAATTTAATTTTGAAAATCAAATAAATATATAATTAACTTTTGATAAATAAATAAATATAAAATTACAACAAAATAATAAATATAAGTTGTATTCCAATATAAATGCAATTGATAATTAGCAAAAAAAAAATTATTTTGAATTATAACACAAAATATGTGATATATGATCATGTCAAACCCTAAATTCAAAATAAATTTCATTGAGTTTAAAATTTGAAAATCTCAAATGCAGTAGTACGGACTCCAACCACGTTTTTGTAACCGACTACCAAATCAACAGACCGAATTCTGCGCTACTAACGTGCCGAACATTGTTGTGCCGATCGAGACGTTCGTGCCAAACGTGCCGATTTTGCCGATCGAGACGAACGTGCCGATTGTGCCGATCGAGGCAATCGTGCCAAACGTGCCGATTGTGCCGATCGATACGATCGTGCCAAACGTGCCGATTGTGTCGATCGAGACGATCGTGCCAAACGTACCGATTGTGCCGATCGAGACGATCGTGCCAAACATGCCGATTGTGCCGATCGAGACGATCGTGCCAAACGAGTCGATTGTGCCGATCGAGGTAATCGTGCCAAACATGCCGATTGTGCCGATCAAAACGATCGTGCCAAACATGCCAATCGAGACGATCGTGCCAAACGTGCCGATTGTGCTGATCGTTTCAATCACGAATTTTACCGCCCTTTTAGGGTTTTCTCTTAGAGAGAATTAGAAAAAACAACTTTTTTTCATCTTTTATTTTTAATAATATCAATGTTTTTTTATTATTTATACCAAATAAATAAATATCACAACAGAATAATAGTATTTAAATTTTGAACTAAAGAAGAGATATGAGATGATATGCAGTATAGTAGAATTGCAATAATTAACGTCTCAAAAATATTTGAATAATAACATAGAAGAACACATATAATGTCAAACCCTAGCTTCAAAATTAATTCCATAAAGTTTAAAAGAAAAATCTCAAACGCAGTAGTATTGGTTCCAATTAACATCCATACGATTCTGCGGAAGAAGAAGAGGAGGAGGATGCAGTAATTGAGATTCACCACAGGTGTCAGAATAACCACTATTGAAGATCGACGATGAAGATGACGATGTTGATGACGATAACGACGGAGGTACATATTGATAGTGCATCATAGATCCCGTTGTATCCATCGGAGATTGATATTGCATTGTATTATTATTGTTCTGCATCATTCCAGAGTAATATCCAATTTGTTGTTCTTCGTAACCATTCTGCCGCATATGAATCATATTATTATTGATGTCGATCGTTCTGAATTCGTCGTCTCCGCCGATATTCATCAACTTTGGCGGAATCGTTGAGGCGTAGTAGTCGTAGTCGTAGATCAAATTATCATACAGATTATCAGGTTGTTGTTGATCCAACAACAGATATTGATTATCAACAATGTTGTTATGGAAATTCGATGTGATATTAGGAATGAATTCAGACGGATGATGATGATAATCATCTTGCTGCGATCCAAGCTTGAAAACATTGGTGGATTGATGAAGTTTATATTCAAGATCAGATGCAATTTGAAAAAGTTTCTCTTCAGGCAAGTCATTGTAGTAAGGATGATTCCAACTTGGATAAACGGCGTCGTAGTTCTTCTTCCTTTGCTTAATAATCTCATCTTCGAGTTTCTTGCACCTCTCCTCCAAGTAACTATCGACTTCGACTGTCCTCTTCATCTTCTCCTCCTGCGATTGTTTCTTGAATTCTTCGATTTGAGAAAGAAACTTGTTAGATCCCTCCGCCGGCCAGATCTCAGGCTGTAATTTCTCATCGTCTTCGCCGTCGGTGTTCGGGGGAAAGGTAATAATTGACACGTCCACGTCACATAAGGTATGAAGTTCGGAAGCCTTTTTCATCAGATTTTCCTTCATTCTCTTGAAACTTATTTGGCGACTCTTTCTGTTCTTTATAAGCTCCATCTTTACTTTCGATCTTCCCATTCTTCAAATCTTCTAAAATCTTGTAAACTAATGGATTATGATGCAAGTTAGGGCTTTTCTTATATATATATATATATATATATAGGCCAAATGAAATCTAAAGTTTGTTAGTAGAATCTTTTCAAATTAAGGCCTTGTTTGATTTTTAAAATCATGTCATTATCAAATATTTAATTGAAATGTCATTTTGTATTTTTTTTAACTATCAAAAGTTTTTGGACAATTAAAATTCTAAAACACTTATTTTATTTTTATAAATTTAAATTATAAAAAGCATGTAGAATAAGATTTTGTGTACTTGTTCTTCTCTTTAAGGATGTACAAATGGGTAAACCTAATTCATATTCAACCCAAATTAAATTTGGTCAACCCATTATCCAGCCCATATTAATGAATAATATGGGTTGGGTTGAGAAACTCAAACTAAATTTTAGTTTGTAACATATTTATTACGTTTTTTACTCGTTTAATATTTAACACGTTTTTTTCCTGATTAATATATTTTAATTCATTTAACAATTATTAGATTCGTTTTACCCAATTTATTAGGTTTTGGCTTATACAACACGTTTTTAACTCGATTAACTAATATTTGATTCGTTTGACCTGTTTTGACTGGCTTAATACATTTTTAGTTTTAACAATTATCTAACTCATTTTTATCTATTTCACACGTTTTGACACGTTTAACACGTTTTTGCACGCTTAATCCATTTTGGCACGTTTAATACATTTTTAACATGTTAAAAACATTTTTCATACGTTTAACACGTTTTTGACATGCTAAAATGTTTAACACGTTTTTTACATTTTTAACACGTTTTTCACACGTTTTGACACGTTTAACACATTTTAGCACGTTTAACACGTTTTTTTACATGTTTAACATGTTTTGGCACGTTCAACACGTTTTTGACATGTTTAACACGTTTTGGCACATTTAACACGTTTTGGCACGTTAAACACATTTTTGACACGTGTAACACGTTTTGGCATGTTTAACATATTTTGACATTTTAACACGTTTTTGGCACGTTTAACACGTTTTTGACACATTTTACACATTTAACATGTTTTTGACATGCAAATATAATTTTGGCACGTTTAATACGTTTTGACATGTTTAACATGTTTTCACGCGTTTAACACATTTTTGGCACGTTTAACATATTTTTGACACGTTTAACATGTTTTCTCACGTTTAACACGTTTTAGCACATCAAACATGTTTTGACAAGTTCAACACGTTTTTGGCACGTTTACCACGCTTTTAATTAATTAAACACGTTTTTGTTACGTTTAACATATTTTTATCATGTTTAACACATTTGGCACATTTGACACATTTTGGCTTGTTTAATACGTTTTTAACATGTTTAACACATTTTTGACACGTTTAATACGTTTTTGACATTCAAACATATTTAATACGATTTTCATATGTTTAATACGTTTTTCACATGTTTAACACGTTTTTCAGTTTCTTAACACGTTTTTCACTAGCTTAACACATTTTTCACACGTTTAACATGTTTAACACGTTTGTTCACACGTTTGACATGTTATTAGCACGTATAACACGTTTAACAAGTTCTTGATAAATTTAACACATTTTTGGCATGTTTAACACGTTTTTGTAAAGTTTAAAAAATTTAGTACGTTAGACATATTTAGCATGCTTAACACATTTTAACATGTTACGTTTAACACGTTTTTTACATGCTAACAGGTTTCACACGTTTTTTATATTCAACACGTTTTTACACGTTTAACACATTTTGGCACGTTTAACACATTTTTGACATTTTTAACACGTTTTCGGCACATTTAACACGTTTTTGACACGTTTAATCATTTTGGCATGTTTAACACGTTTAACACGTTTTGACATGTTTAACACTTTTTGGCACGTTTAACATGTTTTTGACAAGTTTAACTCGTTTTATGTATTTTAACACGTTTTGGTATTTTTAACACGTTTTGGCACGTTTAATACGTTTTTAACATGTTAAACATATTTTTTATATGTGTAACACATTTTTTATATATTTAACATGTTTTTCTCACATGCTAACATGTTTAACACATTTTTTATATGTTTAACACGTTTTTTCACACGTTTAACATATTTTGGCACGTTTAACACATTTTGGCACGTGTAACACATTTTTGACATATTTAAGACATTTTTGACACGTTTAACACATTTTGGCACGTTTAACAAATTTTGGCACGTGTAACACATTTTTGACATATTTAACACATTTTGGGAACATTTAATACGTTTAATACGTTTAATCGTTTTGACGTGTTTAACACGTTTAACATGTTTTGACATGTTTAATACTTTTTTGGCACGTTTAACACGTTTTTGAAAATTTAAACTCAATCTATGTATTTTAACATGTTTTTGGCATGTTTAACATATTTTTGACATGTTTAACATGTTTTGTTACGTTTAACATTTTTTTGGCATGTTTAACATATTTTTGCACATATATCATGCTTTTGCACGTTTAACATGTTTTGACATGTTTAACACGTTTTTGGCACGTTTAACATGTTTTGACATGTTTAACACATTTTTGGCATATTTAACACGATTCGGCATGTTTAATACGTTTTTTAAAAGTTTCACACGTTTTGGCATATTTAACATATTTTAGCATATTTGACACATTTTGCACGTTTAACATATTTTTGACATGTTAAACTATGTGTCTTTTGGTTAAAAGTCATATAATTAATTAAGAATTAGACAAATTGATGAAATTAATAATATTTATAATAATTAATTAGTTTTTTATTTGATTAAAAATAAACTGTCAGTAGTCTAATAAATTATATTATAATTATTGATGTATTTTATAAAGGTAATTATTTAATGATATATAAAGTAGTTTAATGATGTATTTTATAAAGTAATTATTTAATGATATATAAAGTAGTTTAATTATGTTTCTAAGCTATTTTATTAAATATGTGCTTCAAAAGTTTAATTATAACCCCATATTCAATTTTGTCCCTTTACTTTTTCCTTTGTTTTTATTTGTCAAGTATTTTGACAATTTCTTGATTTTATAATATTTTTATGAAAAATCTTACATTTCAATGTATTTTATTTATTTTAAAGTTTGTCAACAATATTAATAATAAAAATAGACATTAAGATTCTGCTACCTAGTTTAAATAAGTTTATTTTTTTAAATGTTTATAATATATGTTTGTTAATTTGAAGAAAGAAGCTATGAGAGATTTGGAATTTGGAGAGCCCAATCTAGAAATGTCGACGAACAACAACAAGATTAATTTCATGACCATATATAATTTTAAAAGAAGAAGAAATATCAAATGGGAACAAAACCGGTGGCGGTGAATAAAATATTTGAAAAGATTCACTCAATCAAACACAATCTTTAACCAAATCAACTTAGATTATCATCAACAAATTTTAAGCTTAAATCTAAAAGTAATTTTTTTTATCGATTCTCTAAATAGATTTAATTTTAATTTGATTATAAAAATTTAATTTTGAAAATCAAATAAATATATAATTAACTTTTGATAAATAAATAAATATAAAATTACAACAAAATAATAAATATAAGTTGTATTCCAATATAAATGCAATTGATAATTAGCAAAAAAAAAATATTATTTTGAATTATAACACAAAATATGTTATATATGATCATGTCAAACCCTAAATTCAAAATAAATTTCATTGAGTTTAAAATTCGAAAATCTCAAATGCAGTAGTACGGACTCCAACCACGTTTTTTGTAATTGACTACCAAATCAACAGACCGAATTATGCGCTACTAACGAGCCGAACATTGTTGTGCCGATCGTGCGAAACGTGCCGATTGTGCCGATCGAGACGATCGTGCCAAACGTGCCGATTGTGCTGATTGTTTCAATCACGAATTTTACCGCTCTTTTAGGGTTTTCTCTTATAGAGAATTAGAAAACAACTTTTTTCATCTTTTATTTTTAATAATATCAATGTTTTTTTATTATTTATACCAGATAAATAAATATCACAACAGAATAATAATATTTAAATTTTGAACTAAAAAAGAGATATGAGATGATATGCAGTATAGTAGAATTGCAATAATTAACGTCTCAAAAATATTTGAATAATAACATAGAAGAACACATATAATGTCAAACCCTAGCTTCAAAATTAATTCCATAAAGTTTAAAAGAAAAATCTCAAACGCAGTAGTATTGGTTCCAATTAACATCCATACGATTCTGCGGAAGAAGAAGAGGAGGAGGATGCAGTAATTGAGATTAACCACAGGTGTCAGAATAACCACTATTGAAGATCGACGATGAAGATGACGATGATGATGACGATAACGACGGAGGTACATATTGATAGTGCATCATAGATCCCGTCGTATCCATCGGAGATTGATATTGCATTGTATTATTATTGTTCTGCATCATTCCAGAGTAATATTGAATTTGTTGTTCTTCGTAACCATTTTCCGCATATGAATCATATTATTATTGATGTCGATCGTTCTGAATCCGTCGTCTCCGCATATATTCATCA
Source organism: Impatiens glandulifera (assembly GCF_907164915.1). Classification (NCBI taxonomy): domain Eukaryota; kingdom Viridiplantae; phylum Streptophyta; class Magnoliopsida; order Ericales; family Balsaminaceae; genus Impatiens; species Impatiens glandulifera. The sequence continues at coordinate 25,502,792 of NC_061864.1, forward strand.
ACTTAGGCGGAATCGTTGAGGCGTAGTAGTCGTAGTCGTAGATCAAATTATCATACAGATTATCCGGTTGTTGTTGATCCAACAACAGATATTGATTATCAACAATGTTGTTATAGAAATTCGATGTGATATTAGGAATGAATTCAGACGGATGATGATGATAATCATCTTGCTGCGATCCAAGCTTGAAAACATTGGTGGATTGATTAAGTTTATATTCAAGATCAGATGCAATTTGAACAAGTTTCTCTTCAGGCAAGTCATTGTAGTAAGGATGATTCCAACTTGGATAAACGGTGTCGGAGTTCTTCTTCATTTGCTTAATAATCTCATCTTCGAGTTTCTTGCACCTCTCCTCCAAGTAACTATCGACTTTGACTGTCCTCTTCATCTTCTCCTCCTGCGATTGTTTCTTGAATTCTTCGATTTGAGAAAGAAACTTGTTAGATCCCTCCGCCGGCCAGATCACAGGCTGTAATTGCTCATCGTCTTCACCGTCGGTGTTCGGGGGAAAGGTAATAATTCACACGTCCACGTCACATAAGGTATGAAGTTCGGAAGCCTTTTTCATCAGATTTTCCTTCATTCTCTTGAAACTTATTTGGCGACTCTTTCTGTTCTTTATAAGCTCCATCTTTACTTTCGATCTTCCCATTCTTCAAATCTTCTAAAATCTTGTAAACTAATGAATTATGATGCAAGTTAGGGCTTTTCTTATATATATATATATATATATATATATATATATATATATACCAAATGAAATCTAAAGTTTGTTAGTAGAATCTTTTCAAATTAAGGCCTTGTTTGATTTTTAAAATCATGTCATTATCAAATATTTAATTTAAATGTCATTTTGTATTTTTTTTTAACTATCAAAAGTTTTTGGACAATTAAAATTCTAAAACACTTATTTTATTTTTATAAATTTAAATTATAAAAAGCATGTAGAATAAGATTTTGTGTACTTGTTCTTCTCTTTAAGGATGTACAAATGGGTAAACCTAATTCATATTCAACCCAAATTAAATTTGGTCAACCCATTATCCAGCCTATATTAATGAATGGTTGGGTTGGGAAACTCAAACTAAATTTTAGTTTGTAACACATTTATTACGTTTTTTACTCGTTTAATATTTAAAACTTTTTTTTCCTGATTAATATATTTTAATTCGTTTAACAATTATTTGATTCGTTTTACCCAATTTATTAGGTTTTGGCTTATACAACACGCTTTTAACTCAATTAACTAATATTTGATTCGTTTGACCTGTTTTGACTGGCTTAATACATTTTTAGTTTTAACAATTATCTAACTCGTTTTAGTCTATTTAACACGTTTTGACACGTTTTTGCACGCTTAATCTATTTTGGCACGTTTAATACATGTTAAACAAATTTTTCACATGTTTAACACGTTTTTGACATTCTAAAATGTTTAACACATTTTTCATATGTTTAACACGTTTTGACATATTTAACACATTTTAGCACGTTTAACACGTTTTTTACATGTTTTGGCACGTTTAACACGTTTTTGACATGTTTAACACGTTTTGACACATTTAACACGTTTTGGCACGTTTAACACATTTTTGACACGTGTAACACGTTTTGGCACGTTTAACATATTTTGACATTTTAACACATTTTGACATTTTAACACGTTTTTGGCACGTTTAACACGTTTTTGACACATTTAACATGTTTTTGACATGCAAATATATTTTTGGCACGTTTAATACGTTTTGACATGTTTAACACGTTTTCACGCGTTTAACATATTTTTGGCACGCTTAACATATTTTTGACACGTTTAACATGTTTTCCCACGTTTAACACGTTTTAGCACATCAAACACGTTTTGACAAGTTCAACACGTTTTTGGCACGTTTACCACGCTTTTAACAAATTAAAGACGTTTTTGGTACGTTTAACATGTTTTTATCATGTTTTACACATTTGGCACATTTGAAACATTTTGGCACGTTTAATACGTTTTTAACTTGTTTAACACATTTTTGACACGTTTAATACGTTTTTGACATTCTAACATATTTAATACGATTTTCATATGTTTAACACGTTTTTCACATGTTTAACACGTTTTTCAGTTGCTTAACACATTTTTCACTAGCTTAACACATTTTTCGCACGTTTAACATGTTTAACACGTTTTGGCATGTTTAGCATGTTTAACACATTTGTTCACACATTTGACATGTTATTAGCACATATAACACGTTTAACAAGTTCTTGATAAGTTTAACACATTTTTGGCATGTTTAACACGTTTTTGTCAAGTTTTAAAAAAATTGGTACATTAGACATATTTAGCATGTTTAATTTAACATGTTACGTTTAACACGTTTTTTTAAATGCTAATAGGTTTAACATGTTTTTTATATTCAACACGTTTAACACATTTTGGCACGTTTAACACATTTTTGACATTTTTAACATGTTTTCGGCACATTTAACACGTTTTTGACACGTTTAATCGTTTTGGCATGTTTAACACGTTTAACACGTTTTGACATGTTTAACACTTTTTGGCACGTTTAACATGTTTTTGACAAGTTTAACTTGCTTTATGTATTTTAACACGTTTTGGCATTTTTAACACGTTTTGTCACGTTTAATACGTTTTTAACATGTTAAACACATTTTTTTATATGTGTAACACATTTTTTATATGTTTAACACGTTTTTCTCACATGCTAACATGTTTAACACATTTTTTATACGTTTAACATATTTTGACACGTTTAACATATTTTTGCACGTTTAACACATTTTGGCACGTGTAACACATTTTTGAATTATTTAAGACATTTTTGGCACGTTTAACACATTTTGGCACGTTTAACAAATTTTTGCACGTGTAACACATTTTTGACATATTTAACACATTTTTGGAACACTTAATACGTTCAACACGTTTCTGACACGTTTAATCGTTTTGACGTGTTTAACACATTTTTACATTTTAACACTTTTTTGGCAAGTTTAACTCATTTTATGTATTTTAACATGTTTTTGGCATGTTTAACACATTTTTGACATGTTTAACATGTTTTGTTACGTTTAACATTTTTTTGGCATGTTTAACATATTTTTGCACGTATATCATGTTTTTGCATGTTTAACATGTTTTGACATGTTTAACACGTTTTTGGCACGTTTAACATGTTTTGACATGTTTAACACATTTTTGGCATATTTAACACGATTCGACATGTTTAATACGTTTTTTAAAAGTTGAACATGTTTTGGCACGTCTAACACGTTTAACATATTTTAGCGCATTTGACACATTTTACACGTTTAACATATTTTTGACATGTTAAACTATGTGTCTTTTAGTTAAAAGTCATCTAATTAATTAAGAATTAGACATATTTTTGAAATTAATAATATTTATAATAATTAATTAGTTTTTTATTTGATTAAAAATAAATTGTCAGTAGTCTAATTAATTATATTATAATTAATTATGTATTTTATAAAGGTAATTATTTAATGATATATAAAGTAGTTTAATGATGTATTTTATAAAAGTAATTATTTGATGATATATAAAGTAGTTTAATTATGTTTCTAAGCTATTTTATTAAATATGTGCTTCAAAAGTTTAATTATAACCCCATATTCAATTTTGTCCCCTTACTTTTTCCTTTGTTTTTATTTGGCAAGTATTTTGACAATTTCTTTATTTTATAATATTTTTATGAAAAATCTTACATTTCAATGTATTTTATTTATTTTAAAGTTTGTCAACAATATTAATAATAAAAATAGACATTAAGATTCTGCTACCTAGTTTAAATAAGTTTATTTTTTAAATGTTTATAATATATGTTTGTTAATTTGAAGAAGGAAGCTATGAGAGATTTGGAATTTGGAGAGCCCAATCTAGAAATGTCGACCAACAACAACAAGATTAATTTCATGAACATATATAATTCTAAAAGAAGAAGAAATATCAAATGGGAACAAAAACGGTGGCGGTGAAGAATTTACGTTAATTATAATCAAGAAGAATATATATGATGGACTTTATTTATAAATAAAAATAAAAGAAAATAAGATTTTATTTTTTTAATAAAAAGTATTTTTTTTATATATAATATATTATATTAATTAAATTAAAATATTTGAAAAGATTCACTCAATCAAACGCAATCTTTAACCAAATCAACTTAGATTATCGTCAACAAATTTTAAGCTTAAATCTAAAAGTTATTTTTTTTTTATCGATTCTCTAAATAGATTTAATTTTAATTTGATTATAAAAATTTAATTTTTGAAAATCAAATAAAAATATAATTAACTTTTGATAAATAAATATAAAATTACAACAAAATAATAAATATAAGTTGTATTCCAATATAAATGCAATTGATAATTAGCAAATAAAGTTATTTTGAATTATAACACAAAATATGTTATATATGATAATGTCAAACCCTAAATTCAAAATAAATTTCATTGAGTTTAAAATTCGAAAATCTCAAATGCCGTAGTACGGACTCCAACCACATTTTTTGTAACCGGCTACCAAATCAACCCAGGGACGGCCTTGGGGTAAGCCCGGCAAGCCCTCGGGCTAGGTCAGCCCACTCCCCCGGGCAGTCCATTTAATAATATATATAAATATTTAAATATATTTATGAATGTTTTGAACATAAAATGTTGTAGCTTAGTTGCTAAACATTGAAACTTAAAATGTTCATTTGGTTATGAGTTCAAACCTCACCAAAAACAATTTTTTTAATCAATTTTTAATACAAGACCTAGGGCAATAAAAAAAATTATTTCTATCGGGGGCTAGGGCAGCCCAAAACTTGGGGCTAGCTCTGAATCAACCGACCGAATTCCGCGCTACTAACGTGTCGAACATTATTTTGCCGATCGAGACGATCGTGCCAAACGTGCCGATTGTGCTGATCGTTTCAATCACGAATTTCACCACTCTTTTAGGGTTTTCTCTTAAAGAGAATTAGAAAACAACTTTTTTCATCTTTTATTTTTAATAACTATGAAAATTTCCGTGCGATACACACGAATAAGGATAAAAATAAAATAAATTAAAAAAATTATAATAATATTTATTCAATGTTTAAAATTATTAAAATAAAAAATATAATGCTCTCATTTCACATTTTATTCACTTCGATAAAACAACTTATTTTCTCACATGTTTCATCACATATTTTTTTCCGAATGAATCTCTCATTTTGTGACTTTACACTTTCACTTTGTCAATTAAATATTTGATTCATATTTTTTAATAATTAGCATCGTGACTTCACACTTTGGTCAATTAAATATTTGATTCATATCTCTTTAACCACTTTCAAATGATACCGGTATATTATCCCTCGACAAACCACATCTCAATCGCATTTGGTTAAGGTTGTACTTGTTTTGTTAGGTTGCAAGTTCGAAACCTACAAATAACATTTTTAAATTTATTTTTAACCGTTTTAAATTTATGGGTGGGTCAACCCATAATCCGACCCAAGTATCCATTTACTTTCACATAAATATTCAAATTAACCACAACTCTCGAACCGACAATCCGGACACTTTAAAAATTAAGCATCATTATATATATATATATATATATTAGTTAGTTAAAAATTTGAACTTTTATTGTTAAAATGTCTCGCGTTCATCAAATTTGGTGTTGAATCTTAAATATAAAGTATTGTTAGCCTAGTTGGTTAAAGGGTTGTACTTGTTTTGTTATGTTGCAACTTCGAAACCTACAAATAACATTTTTAAATTTATTTTTAACCGTTTTAAGTTTATGGGCGGGTCAACCCACAATCCAACCCAAGTATCCATTTACTCTCACATAAATATCCAAATTAACCACAGCTCTCGGCCCGGCAATCCGGACACTTTAAAAATTAAGCATCATTATATATATATATAAAGATAGATTATTTAGTTAAAAATTTGAACTTTTATTGTTAAAATGTCTAGCGTTCATCAAATTTGGTATTGAATCTTAAATATAAAATGTTGTTAGCCTAGTTGGTTAAAAGGGTGTACTTTCTTTGTTAGGTTGCAAGTTTGAAACCTATAAATAACATTTTTAAATTTATTTTTAACCGTTTTAAGTTTATGGGCGGGTCAACCCACAATCTAACCCAAGTATCCATTTACTCTCACATAAATATCCAAATTAACCACAGCTCTCGACCCGGCAATCCGGACACTTTAAAAATTATGCATCATTATATATATAGATATCAATGTTTTTTTATGATTTATACCAACTAAATAAAAATCACAACAGAATAATAGTATTTAAATTTTGAACTAAAGAAGAGATATGAGATGATATGCAGTATAGTAGAATTGCAATAGTTAACGTCTCAAAAATATTTGAATAATAACATAGAAGAACACATATAATGTCAAACCCTAGCTTCAAAATTAATTCCATAAAGTTTAAAAGAAAAATCTCAAGCGCAGTAGTATTGGTTCCAATTAACATCCATACGATTCTACGGAAGAAGAAGAGGAGGAGGATGCAGTAATTGAGATTCACCATAGGTGTCAGAATAACCACTATTGAAGATCGACGATGAAGATGACGATGATGATGACGATAACGACGGAGGTACATATTGATAGTGCATCATAGATCCTGTCGTATCCATCGAAGATTGATATTGCATTGTATTATTATTGTTCTAGACTACATCATTCTAGAGTAATATCCAATTTGTTGTTCTTCGTAACCATTCTGCCGCATATGAATCATATTATTATTGATGTCGATCGTTCTGAATCCGTCGTCTCCGCCGATATTCATCAAATTAGGCGGAATCATTGAGGCGTAATAGTCGTAGTCGTAGATCAATTTATCATACAGATTATCCGGTTGTTGTTGATCCATCAATAGATATTGATTATCAACAATGTTGTTATGGAAATTTGATCTGATGTTAGGAATGAATTCAGACTGATGTTGATGATGATAATCAGCTTGCTACGATCAAAGCTTGAAAACATTGGTGGATTGATGAAGTTTATATTCAATATCAGATGCAATTTGAACAAGTTTCTCTTCCGGCAAGTCATTGTAGTGAGGATGATTCCAACTTGGATAAACGGCGCCGTAGTTCTTCTTCCTTAGTTTAATAGTCTCATCTTCGAGTTTCTTGCACCTCTCCTCCAAGTAACTATCGACTTCGACTGTCCTCTTCATCTTCTCCTCCTGCGATTGTTTGTTGAATTCTTCGATTTGAGAAAGGAACTTGTTAGATCCCTCTGCCGGCCAGATCTCAGGTTGTAATTGCTCCTCGTCTACGTCGTCGGTGCTCTGTGGAAAGGTAATAATTGACACGTCCACGTCGTATGAAGTTTGGAAGCCTTCTTCATCAGATTTGCCTTCATTCTCTTGAAACTTATTTGACGACTCTTTCTGTTCTTTATAAGTTCCATCTTTACTTTCGATCTTCCCATTCTTCAAATCTTCTAAAATCTTGTAAACTAATGGATTATGATGCAAGTTAGGACTTTCCTTGTATATATATATATATAGGCCAAATGAAATCTAAAATTTGTTAGTATAATCTTTTCAAATTAAGGCCTTGTTTGTTTTTTATAAATCATGTCATTATCAAATATTTAATTGACATGTCATTTTGTATTTTTTTAACTATCAAAATTTTTTGGACAATTAAAATTCTAAAACACTTATTTTATTTTTATAAATTTAAATTATAAAAAATTGTCGAATAAGATGTTTGTACGTGTTCTTCTCTTTAGGGGTGTACAAATGGGTAAACCCAACCCATATTCAACCCAAATTAAATTTGTTCAATCCATTATCTAACCCATATTAATGAATAATATGTGTTGGGTTGTGTAACCCAAACTAAAATTTAATTTTTAACACATTTATTACGTTTTTTACTCGTTTAATATTTAACACGTATTTGTCTTGGTTAACACATTTTGATCTGTTTATTAATTATTTGATTCGATTTACCTAATTCAATACGATTTTGACTTATTCAACATGTTTTTAACGCGTTTAACTAATATTAGATTCGTTTGACCTGTTTTGACTCCCTTAATACGTTTTTATTTTAACAAATATGGAACTCGTTTTAATTTTTTTCACACATTTTTGACATGTTTAACGTGTTTTGGCACGTTTAACACGATTTTGACATGTTTAACACGTTTTTGGCACGTTTAACACGTTTTGACATGTTAACACATGTAACACATTTTTAGAACGTTTAACACGTTTTTGACACGTTTTTGCACGTTTAACACGTTTTTGACACGTTTAAAATGTTTTAGTACGTTTAACATGTTTTGACATATTTAACACGTTTTGGAATGTTTAACACGTTTTGGCATGTTTAACACATTTTTGTACGTTAAATACGTTTTTGACAAAATTAATACATTTTTGGCATGTCCACACGTTTTAGCACGTTTAACACGTTGTTTACAAGTCTAACACATTTTTGGCACGTTTTTGGCATGTTTAACACATCTTTGACACCTTTAACATGTTTTGACACGTTTGACACATTTTGGCGCGTTTAACACTTTTTTGACATGTTTAACATGTTTTGACTCGTTTAACACACTTGTGACATATTTAAAATTTTCGGTCCATTTAATTTGATTTTTGCTTCGTCTAATATTACTTTGACATTATTGTACGCTTTTTGATCTATTTAATATTGTGACCCTCGGGAAGTCCCCTCATTTTGTCCCCATAACTTAACACGTATTTTGGATGACATTTGACAATATGGGGAGAGAGGACCCGGAGTTGCTCGATGTTTGATGATTTCAACATTGGTTTGCGTGTCAGACGTCCTTTTAATTTAAAAAGATTATTTTTAAATTTTTTTATAATACCTGGTAACTTTTTAAATTAATTATGTATAAATAATTAATTTTATTCAAATATTAATAATCTGGGAATTATTGGTAACCATTGACAATTTGATTTGAAATTCGGTTTTAAATTAATTAGACATAATTAATTTAAAATTATTTATTTGAAATAATGTCGCCAAATAATTTTAGAAAAATCAGTAAAATGCACGTGTATAAACGTACTTTATACTAGAGTTTCCATAAGGGGTTCGTTGTTTAGTTAGTTACGCTCGGGAAAGGACTTCTACGCTATGTTCTTCGCGCCCGTTGAATACGGTTTTATTTTTTAAAAGTCTGGCTATCAAATCATTTATTTATAATATTTATTTATTTTAATTAGTAGTTCGGGGTCTTAAATAATGATGAGTTTATATTACGTAAATGATTGTACAAAATTATTTAAAAGTGCATAGCTTCGATTACGTTGATAAAGGATCGAGTAATAACTCAAAAATTATCGGGGATGTATTAGAATTTAAAAATAAATTACAAATGAGGCCTTAGTCAAACCTGGGGCTAGGTTGCTTGGTCGAGGTGCATAAACCTCTCGGTCCTAGACCTTGGAAACTCGATCCTTGGCCTTGGGGTGCTCTCGGTCGAGATGCATAAAAACACTGGTCCTTGGCCTAATTCATCTTCAGGTGCATATGTACGTATGTTCATGGTTATCATCTTTTGCATCTTCATGTCATCATGATAATCATCGTTTGCATCATCAACTACTCCATCTTGTTGCGCAAACTTTTCACTTGTCAAATGGGAAGCACTTCACTTCACCAATATCGTATTCATCACTCCTGTCACAACAATATGTTCATAGTAAGAGTAAAAATCATAACAAATATAAAAAGAAAGGGTACACATTTCTTTCTTATGTAGTGCATTGAACATGATGTGATAAACGAAAGAATCACAAAATTATTTCTTTCTTTTTTTCAAAATATAATCATATTATACTTTCTCATTAAACAAATTCTCGGTGTGTTTGATGGGGGAATTGGAATTGAAATTGGCATTGGAATTCTAATTCCAATTCTATGAGAATTGGCATTGAATTACAATTCAATTCCTATATTTAGAAAAATTATAGAATTGGAATTCAATTCCAATTCCTATGTTTAAGAAATTATGATAGAATTGTAATTCAATTCCAATTCCTATGTTTGTAAAATAAAATATTGGTTCAAAATGTTAACTTCTTAAATATGTTTTCACGTTTTTGGCACGTTTAATACGTTTTTGACATTTTAACACATTTAACACGTTTTTGACATGTTTAACACGTTTTTTACACGTTTAACACGTCTAAACACGTTTTTTACATATTTAACACGCTTTTACACTTAAAACACATTTTCACACGTTTAACATATTTTTTACGTTTTTGACATTTTTAATACGTTTAACATGTTTTTCACACGTTTTGATAAGTTTAACACGTTTTTGGCACGTTTTTGACATGTTTAACATGTTTAACATGTTTAACACATTTTTCACGTTTTGGCACATTAAACACGTTTTTGGCATATTTAACATATTTTTGGCACGTTTAACATATTTTTGACACGTTTAACATGTTTTCTCACGTTTAACACGTTTTAGCACATCAAACATGTTTTGACAAGTTCAACACGTTTTTGGCACGTTTACCACGCTTTTAATTAATTAAACACGTTTTTGTTACGTTTAACATGTTTTTATCATGTTTAACACATTTTGGCACATTTGACACATTTTGGCATGTTTAATACGTTTTTAACATGTTTAACACATTTTTGACACGTTTAATACGTTTTTGACATTCTAACATATTTAATACGATTTTCATATGTTTAATACGTTTTTCACATGTTTAACACGTTTTCTCACATGTTAACATGTTTAACACATTTTTTATATGTTTAACACGTTTTTCACACGTTTAACATATTTTGACACGTTTATCACATTTTGGCACGTGTAACACATTTTTGACATATTTAAGACATTTTTGGCACGTTTAACACATTTTGGCACGTTTAACAAATTTTGGCACGTGTAACACATTTTTGACATATTTAACACATTTTTGACATTTTTAAGACATTTTTGGCACGTTTAACACATTTTGGCAAGTGTAACACATTTTTGACATATTTAATACATTTTTGGCACATTTAATACGTTCAACACGTTTTTGACACGTTTAAACGTTTTGACATGTTTAACACTTTTTTGGCACGTTTAACACGTTTTTGACAGTTTAATTCGTTTTATGTATTTGAATATGTTTTTGGCATGTTTAACACATTTTTGACATGTTTAACATGTTTTGTTACGTTTAACACTTTTTTTGCCTGTTTAACATATTTTGCACGTATATCATGCACGTTTAACATGTTTTTACATGTTTAACACGTTTTTGGAACGTTTAACATGTTTTGACATGTTTAACACATTTTTGGCATATTTAACACGATTCGGAATGTTTAACACGTTTTTGAAAAGTTTAACACGTTTTGGCACGTCTAACACGTTTAACATATTTTAGCACATTTGACACCTTTTCACGTTTAACATATTTTTGACATATTTAAACTATGTGTCTTTTGGTTAAAAGTCATCTAATTAATTAAGAATTAGACAAATTGATGAAATTAATAATACTTATAATAATTAATTAGTTTTTTATTTGATTAAAAATAAACAGTCAGTAGTCTAATTAATTATAATAATTAATTACTGATGTATTTTATAAAGGTAATTTTTTAATGATATATAAAGTAGTTTGATTACGTTTTTAAGCTATTTTATTAAATATGTGCTCAAAAGTTTAATTATAACCCCATTTTCAGTTTTGTCCCCTTACTTTTTCCTTTGTTTTTATTTGGCAGGTATTTTGACAAATTCTTGATTTTATAATATGTTTATGAAAAATCTTACATTTCAATGCATTTTATTTATTTTAAAGTTTGTCAACAATATTAATAATAAAAATAGACATTAAGATTTTGCTACCTAGTTTAAATAAGTTTATTTGATAAATGTTTATAATATATGTTTGTTAATTTGAAGAAGGAAGCCATGAGAGATTTAAAATTTGGGGGGCTCAATCTAGAAATGTCGACGAACAACAACAAGATTAATTTCATAACCATATATAATTCTAGAAGAAGAAGAAATATCAAATGGGAACAAAAATGGTGGCGGTGAAGAATTTAGAAGAATATATATGATGGACTTTATTTATAAATAAAAATAAAAGAAAATAAGATTTTATTTTTTTAATAAAAAATATTTTTTTATATATAATATATTATATTAATTAAATTAAAATATTTGAAAAGATTCACTCAATCAAACGCAATCTTTAACCAAATCAACTTAGATTATCATCAACAAATTTTAAGCTTAAATCTAAAAGTTATTTTTTTTTATCGATTCTCTAAATAGATTTAATTTTAATTTGATTATAAAAATTTAATTTTTGAAAATCAAATAAAAATATAATTAACTTTTGATAAATAAATATAAAATTACAACAAAATAATAAATATAAGTTGTATTCCAATATAAATGCAATTGATAATTAGCAAAGAAAGTTATTTTGAATTATAACACAAAATATGTGATATATGATAATATCAAACCCTAAATTCAAAATAAATTTCATTGAGATTAAAATTCAAAAATCTCAAATGCCGTAGTACGGACTCCAACCACATTTTTTGTAACCGGCTACCAAATCAACCCATGGTCGGCCCTGGGGTAAGCCCGGCAAGCCCTCGGGCTATGTCAGCCCACTCCCCAGGGCAGTCCATTTAATAATATATATAAATATTTAAATATATTTATGAATGTTTTGAATATAAAATGTTGTATCTTAGTTGCTCAACATTGAAACTTAAAATGTTCATTTGGTTATGAGTTCAAATCTCACCAAGAACAATTTTTTTATCAATTTTTATATCAATTTTTAATACAAGACCTAGGGCAATAAAAAAATTATTTCTACCGGGGGCTAGGGCAGCCCAAAACTTGGGGCTAGCTCTGAATCAACCGACCGAATTCCGCGCTACTAACGTGTCGAACATTGTTGTGCCGATCGAGACGATCGTGCCGATTGTGCCGATCGAGACGATCGTGCCAAACGTGCCGATTGTGCTGATCGTTTCAATCACGAATTTCACCACTCTTTTAGGGTTTTCTCTTAGAGAGAATTAGAAAACAACTTTTTTCATCTTTTATTTTTAATAACTATGAAAATTTCCGTGCGATGCACACGGATAAGGATAAAAATTCTAATAATATTTATTCAATGTTTAAAATTATTAAAATAAAAAATATAATGCTCTCATTTCACATTTTATTCACTTCGATAAAACAACTTATTTTCTCACATGTTTCATCACATATTTTTTTTCGAATGAATCTCTCATTTTGTGACTTTACACTTTCATTTTGTCAATTAAATATTTGATTCATATTTTTTAATAATTAGCATCGTGACTTCACACTTTGGTCAATTAAATATTTGATGCATATTTCTTTAACCACTTTCAAATGATACCGGTCTATTATCCCTCGACAAACCACATCTCAATCACATTTGGTTAAGGTTGTACTTGTTTTGTTATGTTGCAAGTTCGAAACCTACAAATAACATTTTTAAATTTATTTTTAACCGTTTTAAATTTATGGGTGGGTCAACCCATAATCCGACCCAAGTATCCATTTACTTTCGCATAAATATCCAAATTAACCACAACTCTCGAACCGGCAATCCGGACACTTTAAAAATTAAGCATCATTATATATATATATATATATATATATATTAGTTAGTTAAAAATTTGAACTTTTATTGTTAAAATGTCTCGCGTTCATCAAATTTGGTGTTGAATCTTAAATATAAAGTATTGTTAGCCTAGTTGGTTAAAGGGTTGTACTTGTTTTGTTATGTTGCAAGTTCGAAACCTACAAATAACATTTTTAAATTTATTTTTAACCGTTTTAAGTTTATGGGCGGGTCAACCCACAATCCAACCCAAGTATCCATTTACTCTCACATAAATATCCAAATTAACCACAGCTCTCGACTCGGCAATCCGAACACTTTAAAAATTAAGCATCATTATATATATATATATAAAGATAGATTATTTTGTTAAAAATTTGAACTTTTATTGTTAAAATGTCTAGCGTTCATCAAATTTGTTGTTGAATCTTAAATATAAAATGTTGTTAGCCTAGTTGGTTAAAAGGGTGTACTTGCTTTGTTAGGTTGCAAGTTCGAAACCTATAAATAACATTTTTAAATTTATTTTTAACCGTTTTAAGTTTATGGGCGGGTCAACCCACAATCCAACCCAAGTATCAATTTACTCTCACATAAATATCCAAATTAATCACAGCTCTCGATCCGGCAATCCGGACACTTTAAAAATTATGCATCATTATATATATAGATATCAATGTTTTTTTATGATTTATACCAACTAAATAAAAATCACAACAGAATAATAGTATTTAAATTTTGAACTAAAGAAGAGATATGAGATGATATGCAGTATAGTAGAATTGCAATAGTTAACGTCTCAAAAATATTTGAATAATAACATAGAAGAACACATATAATGTCAAACCCTAGCTTCAAAATTAATTCCATAAAGTTTAAAAGAAAAATCTCAAGCGCAGTAGTATTGGTTCCAATTAACATCCATATGATTCTACGGAAGAAGAAGAGGAGGAGGATGCAGTAATTGAGATTCACCATAGGTGTCAGAATAACCACTATTGAAGATCGACGATGAAGATGACGATGATGATGACGATAACGACGGAGGTACATATTGATAGTGCATCATAGATCCTGTCGTATCCATCGAAGATTGATATTGCATTGTATTATTATTGTTCTAGACTACATCATTCTAGAGTAATATCCAATTTGTTGTTCTTCGTAACCATTCTGCCGCATATGAATCATATTATTATTGATGTCGATCGTTCTGAATCCGTCGTCTCCGCCGATATTCATCAAATTAGGCGGAATCATTGAGGCGTAATAGTCGTAGTCGTAGATCAAGTTATCATACAGATTATCCGGTTGTTGTTGATCCATCAACAGATATTGATTATCAACAATGTTGTTATGGAAATTTGATCTGATGTTAGGAATGAATTCAGACTGATGTTGATGATGATAATCAGCTTGCTACGATCAAAGCTTGAAAATATTGGTGGATTGATGAAGTTTATATTCAATATCAGATGCAATTTGAACAAGTTTCTCTTCCGGCAAGTCATTGTAGTGAGGATGATTCCAACTTGGATAAACGGCGCCGTAGTTCTTCTTCCTTAGTTTAATAATCTCATCTTCGAGTTTCTTGCACCTCTCCTCCAAGTAACTATCGACTTCGACTGTCCTCTTCATCTTCTCCTCCTGCGATTGTTTCTTGAATTCTTCGATTTGAGAAAGGAACTTGTTAGATCCCTCCGCCGGCCAGATCTCAGGTTGTAATTGCTCCTCGTCTACGTCGTCGGTGCTCTGTGGAAAGGTAATAATTGACACGTCCACGTCACATAAGGTATGAAGTTCGGAAGCCTTCTTCATCAGATTTGCCTTCATTCTCTTGAAACTTATTTAACGACTCTTTCTGTTCTTTATAAGCTCCATCTTTACTTTCGATCTTCCCATTCTTCAAATCTTCTAAAATCTTGTAAACTAATGGATTATGATGCAAGTTAGGACTTTCCTTGTATATATATATATATAGGCCAAATGAAATCTAAAATTTGTTAGTATAATCTTTTCAAATTAAGGACTTGTTTGTTTTTTATAAATCATGTCATTATCAAATATTTAATTGACATGTCATTTTGTATTTTTTTTAACTATCAAAATTTTTTGGACAATTAAAATTCTAAAACACTTATTTTATTTTTATAAATTTAAATTATAAAAAATTGTCGAATAAGATGTTTGTACGTGTTCTTCTCTTTAGGGGTGTACGAATAGGTAAACCTAACCCATATTCAACCCAAATTAAATTTGTTCAATCCATTATCTAACCCATATTAATGAATAATATGTGTTGGGTTGTGTAACCCAAACTAAAATTTAATTTTTAACACATTTGTTACGTTTTTTATTCGTTTAATATTTAACATGTATTTGTCTTGGTTAACACATTTTGATCCGTTTATTAATTATTTGATTCGTTTTACCTAATTTAATACGATTTTGACTTATTCAACATGTTTTTAACTCGTTTAACTAATATTAGATTCGTTTGACCTGTTTTGACTCCCTTAATACGTTTTTATTTTAACAAATATGGAACTCGTTTTAATTTTTTTCACATATTTTTGACATGTTTTAACGTGTTTTGGCACGTTTAACACGATTTTGACATGTTTAACACGTTTTTGGCACGTTTAACACGTTTTGACATGTTAACACATGTAACACATTTTTAGAACATTTAACACGTTTTTGACACGTTTTTGCACGTTTAACACGTTTTTGACACGTTTAAAATGTTTTGGTACGTTTAACATGTTTTGACATATTTAACACGTTTTGGAATGTTTAACACGTTTTGGCATGTTTAACACATTTTGGTACGTTAAATACGTTTTTGACAAAATTAATACATTTTTGGCATGTCCACACGTTTTAGCACGTTTAACACGTTGTTTACAAGTTTAACACATTTTTGGCACGTTTTTGGCATGTTTAACACGTCTTTGACACCTTTAACATGTTTTGACACGTTTGACACATTTTGGCGCGTTTAACACATTTTTGACATGTTTAACATGTTTTGACTCGTTTAACACACTTGTGACATATTTAACATTTTCGGTCCGTTTAATTTGATTTTTGCTTCGTCTAATATTACTTTGACATTATTGTACGCTTTTTGATCTATTTAATATTGTGACCATCGGGAAGTCCCCTCATTTTGTCCCCATAACTTAACACGTATTTTGGATGACATTTGACAATATGGGGAGAGAGGACCCGGAGTTGCTCGATGTTTGATGATTTCAACATTGGTTTGCGTGTCAGACGTCCTTTTAATTTAAAAAGATTATTTTTAAATTTTTTTATAATACCTGGTAACTTTTTAAATTAATTATGTATAAATAATTAATTTTATTCAAATATTAATAATCTGGGAATTATTGGTAACCATTGAAAATTTGATTTGAAATTCGGTTTTAAATTAATTAGACATAATTAATTTAAAATTATTTATTTGAAATAATGTCGCCAAATAATTTTAGAAAAATCAGTAAAATGCACGTGTATAAACGTACTTTATACTAGAGTTTCCATAAGGGGTTCGTTGTTTAGTTAGTTACGCTCGGGAAAGGACTTCTATGCTATGTTCTCCGCGCCCGTTGAATACGGTTTTATTTTTTAAAAGTCTGGCTATCAAATCATTTATTTATAATATTTATTTATTTTAATTAGTAGTCCGGGGTCTTAAATAATGATGAGTTTATATTACGTAAATGATTGTACAAAATTATTTAAAAGTGCATAGCTTCGATTACGTTGATAAAGGATCGAGTAATAACTCAAAAATTATCGGGGATGTATTAGAATTTAAAAATAAATTACAAATGAGGCCTTAGTCAAACCTGGGGCTAGGTTGCTTGGTCGAGGTGCATAAACCTCTCGGTCCTAGACCTTGGAAACTCGATCCTTGGCCTTGGGGTGCTCTCGGTCGAGATGCATAAAAACACTGGTCCTTGGCCTAATTCATCTTCAGGTGCATATGTACGTATGTTCATGGTTATCATCTTTTGCATCTTCATGTCATCATGATTATCATCGTTTGCATCATCAACTACTCCATCTTGTTGCGCAAACTTTTCACTTGTCCAATGGGAAGCACTTCACTTTGACCAATATCGTATTCATCACTCCTGTCACAACAATATGTTCATAGTAAGAGTAAAAATCATAACAAATATAAAAAGAAAAGGTACACATTTCTTTCTTATGTAGTGCATTGAACATGATGTGATAAACGAAAGAATCACAAAATTATTTCTTTCTTTTTTTCAAAATATAATCATATTATACTTTCTCATTAAACAAATTCTCGGTGTGTTTGATGGGGGAATTGGAATTCTAATTCCAATTCTATGAGAATTGGCATTGAATTACAATTCAATTCCTATGTTTAGAAAAATTATAGAATTGGAATTCAATTCCAATTCCTATGTTTAAGAAAATGATAGAATTGTAATTCAATTCCAATTCCTATGTTTGTAAAATAAAATATTGGTTCAAAATGTTAACTTCTTAAATATGTTTTCACGTTTTTGGCACGTTTAATACGTTTTTGACATGTTTAACACATTTAACACGTTTTTGACATGTTTAACACGTTTTTTACACGTTTAACACGTTTTTTACATGTTTAACACGCTTTTACACTTAAAACACATTTTCACACGTTTAACATGTTTTTTACGTTTTTGACATTTTTAATACGTTTAACATGTTTTTCACACGTTTTGATAAGTTTAACACGTTTTTCACGTTTTTCATGTTTTTGGCACGTTTTTGACATGTTTAACATGTTTAACACATTTTTCACGTTTTGGCACATTAAACACGTTTTTGGCATATTTAACATATTTTACACATTTTTGACACGTTTAATACGTTTTTCACGTTTTGGCACGTTTAACACGTTTTTCACACATTATTCACGTTTAACACGTTTTTCACACATTTTTCACGTTTTTGGCACATTTAACACGTTTTTGACATTTTTAATACGTTTAACATGTTTTTACACGTTTTGATAAGTTCAACACATTTTTTACGTTTTTGGCACGTTTAACACGTTTTTGATATGTTTAACACGTTTAACATGTTTTCACACGTTTAACACGTTTTTGGCACGTTTTATACATTTTTAGCACGTTTAACACGTTTTTAACATGTTTAACACATTTTTGGTACGTTTAACACATTTTGACAAGTTTAACACATTTTTTGCACGTTTTTCACATTTTTGGTATTTTTAACACATTTTTGGCATATTTAACACGTTTTAAACATTTCATGTCACAAGTGTGTTAAACGGACCAAAATGTATTAAACATGTCAAAATGTGGTAAATGTGCCAAAATTTATCAAACATGTTATACTTGCCAAAAATATGTTAAATATACCAAAACGTGTTAACGTGCCAAGATAATGAAAAACGTGTTACACGTGTCAAACACGTGTTTAATGTGGCAAAAACATGATAAACGTGTTTAATGTGTTAAAACGTGTTAAACGTGTCAAAAACGTAAAAATGTGTTAAATGTATCAAAAATGTGTTAAACATGTCAAATAAGTGAAAAACTTGTTAAACGTACTAAAACGTGAAAAACATGTTTAAAACGTGTTAAACATGTCAAAATCGTGTTAAATGTATTAAAAATGTGTCAAACGTATCAAAAACATATAAAAAAAACATGTGAAACGTGTCAATAACGTGTTAAACGTGTTTAATGTGTTAAAAACGTTTTAAACGTGTTAAAAACATAAAAACTTGTCAAAAACGTGTTAAACGTGTCAAATATATGAAAAACTTGTTAAATGTTTCAAAACGTGAAAAACGTGTTAAACATGTTAAGCATGTCAAAAATGTGGTAAACGTGTCAAAAACGTAAAAAAACGTGTTAAACGTGTCAAATATGTGAAAAACTTGTTAAACGTGCCAAAACGTGTAAAATATGTCAAAATGTGAAAACGAGTTAAACCTGTCAAAATTGTGTTAAACGTGTCAAAAACGTGTTAAACATTTCAAGGACGTGAAAAACGTGTTAAATGTGTCAAAACGTGTTAAACATGCCAAAAACGTGTTAAATGTGTCAAAAACATGTTAAACGTGTGAAAAACGTGTTAAACGTATTAAATACGTGTTAAACGTGTTTAATGTGTAAAAAATGTGTTAAATATGTCAAAAACGTGAAAAACGTGTTAATTTGAAATTAAATTCTTAACTAAAAAGATTGAAATTGAGAACTATCAAATTATAATATATTAAATTTCATTGGAATTTTAATTTCAATTTTTAATATTAAAGTGTCTAAATATAAGAATTGAAATTGGACTCTCAATTCCAAATTGACAGTAAATTCTAAGTTACCAACACACTTTTAAGTATTTTTAGTCTTTCTCCTCTCGACCCAATACAAGCAGCGGGAACGGCGAGTATCGATGGCAAAGAGGCAAATCGATCTCTTCCGTATCCTATTGTTATCTGCTCGCAAACCAGCTAGAATTTCATTTTCAACCCATAAACATCTTCATTCAGTTTCATCAAATACCGAACGACTCATCCGTAGCCCAAATACGCCTCAAATCAAACAACAATATAAACCCACTTCCACTCTCAACGTTCTTCAAAGGTATGGCTTTCCAACATCTGATTTACACAATTTCCTCTCAAAGAATCCCTTTTTACGGGATACAAAGCCTTTCGACCTCGAGAATTCGTTCAAAATCCTTCTTGCTATGAGACCTTCTCGTCAATTTCTCATTTCCTTGGTTTCTAATTGCCCTGCTGTTCTAGAACTTGTTTTTTTGAAAAAATGGGAATTGGGTTTATCAGAATTGGGGGTATCAAATCCCACGGATTTGATGACTCAGAATGTGATACAGATTTCTAGAAAGTTCTGTTTGTCTCCTGATAATGTTTCAAAGTCTTTAAAGCGTTTAAAGTCTTTGGGGTTGAGCGATCGTACTTTGGTTAGAGTTCTAGAGGAGTCTCCGATGGTGATTGTGATGAGAGAAAATAAGATTTGTGAAATAATACATTTCTTAACGAAAATGAACTTACATGGAGCAGAAATCGACTGGATTCTGAACATTTTTCCAGGGATTTTACTTTTCAGCGTGGAAAATAAGCTTCAGCCTTTGTTTAATGAATTTCACGAATTGGGTTTTTGCCTTGATGCAGTGAAGAATGAAATTCTCATGGAACCCAGAGTCCTTGGATTTGAACTAGGGGAGTTCTCTAAATGTCTAGAATTTCTCAAGAGTTTAAACTGCAGAATCCCTATCAAAGAGAAGATCTTTAGTAAAGGAACTTTTAGGGCTGGAGTTGAAGTAAAACAAAGGGTTGATTGCTTATGCAGTCGTGGATTGACATATCGAGATGCCTTCAATGTGCTGTGGAAAGAGCCAAGGGCAATAGTTTATAGTGTAAAGGACGTTGATAGAAAGATAGATTTTCTAGTGCAAACTATGAAATTTGACGTTCAGTGTCTGGTTGATGTTCCTGAATATCTTGGAGTTAATTTTGAGAAACAGATTGTTCCAAGATACAAGGTGATCGAATATTTGAGATTTAGAGGAGGACTTGGAGATGATGTTGGATTGAAGAGGTTAATTGGGCTTACAAGGTTGAAGTTCTATAATTTCTATGTGAAACCGTATCCAGAGTGTGAAAAAATCTATGGAAGATTTACGGTTGATGTGGTTTCCAAAAATAAGCATCCAGTTGGGTTATGGAAGCTTCTCAGACCGAAACAGTTCCCCAAAACCAATGAAGACCTCAAGAACATAAAATCCTTTATGCATGCCATAGCTTGAATATGGAAAGCCTGCAATGGATGTGGTTTCAAATGAAGTGGGCTTTTTACCATTGCCTGTGTCATTTGTGATTTAGTAATTCCTACCGAATTTACATTATTGGCGTGTGTTAGATACAATTCTCCAATATTGAATATTTTTAGTTTGTAAAATTGAGTTTCCGCAGAAGATCAGGCGTCTTTTTGACTGGATTGTCTTTTTAACTGTTTCAGAAGATCAGCTGTATGTGTAGAATGAATCTCCCAGAAGATATTGCTTATGCTGGATATATACAATAGACTCATGAGGAGGACTCTAGACTGAATCTCCATTAATTTCATTTGGGAACACTTTTGTATTTGAATATGGATTTGGATCAGGTTGAGAACTGCCATTGAACTTTTAGATACAAAACAAGATATGTTTGAAATGAAAGAGTGTTAAGTCCGAGAATAAGAAGTCATGTTTGAACAAGAAATATTTTGTAGTTTTGAACTATATGAATTACTCAGCTGGACTCTATATGGCTCATCATCTGTTTTGCCTATTCAACCTTTATGGCATTAATACATGTTGATTACACAATGGCCTCAAAGAGTAAATTCAGGTACTCTTCTTGATTGATCTATTCTCATGACGCGGGGTTTTCAATGATGCAAATTGATCATGTAACTTAGAATTTTGACAGTCTTCCCAATTTATGTCTTGTGAATATTTAATTTGTAGAAATGAAACAGTGTTTGCTATTATTATTATTATTTGGGTGAGATCCATGTTGATTCATATGTTAGTTCTAGTGGTTTTTATTGAGATTTATTTTTTTGCAATAGTGTCATTATGATATCAATGACTGGTTATAGTTGTGGGACAAGAGGCTGATGATGAAACATAAATGTGTTGATGCCCACCAGCCAAATCCTGTAAGAATGGTGACAAGGTAGCTTGCCAACCTCCATCAGTCAGCATCAATGCTCTTTGTTTTTGTGCAAAATAATGGGCCAAGAACTTTATGCACATTTTATCTCTCACACACATAATTATATGGATAACTGAGGTCTTACTGGACAAGGTATATGAGAGTTTGTTTGATTTTATTTGATGTGATTTGATATGCACACAAATGATTTCTTATTTGTTGATTATTATTAAAAACTTATGCCTAATAGGTTTGTTATGCTTTGATGGTTGATAATGAACAATGTTCAGGAGTATACATTGATATAGAAATTGGTCCATTTGGAAACACTTGATGGAGCTGGATTTGGATTGGAAACACTTTGTATTTACAAGTATCTCATCCAAATGTTGATTTAGATGAGATAATATTCTGAAACAAAACTCAGACTCAGATCAAACTCTAGAAAGTGTTTTCAAGTGGGATTGGTTGTGTTATTTGACTAACCTATGGTCATCTGGTTTGATCTGGTGACAAGGATCATGGATTTTTAGGGTTGGATTCGTCGAAATGTGTATGTATTAGGAGGATAACAGGTTTTTCTATCTCACAAAAATTTTCTCCAGACTTGTAATATGATAAAGTGGCATGTGCTATAGATGTGGTAAAGGAATAATCTGATCTGGCAAATAGAATCTGTTGTCATCATCAATTGTTTTGTAGCTGATAATTGCCTCAATATTATTAATGGAGCTACTAATATATAAATTTTGTCATTAACAACATCTATAATTGTAGTTATACAAATGTTAGACAAGATTGTGATTAGTTAGCTTTGTTTTTTTTTGTTGTTAATTTGCTTTTTGATGTTAATTAATAATTAGTTTGTGAGTTGATGTTTGCTATATAAGATACAGGGCCCATTGACAGATACTCTCTTGAGGAGCTGGTTTTGAATGATAAAATGTCTGATAAATTTTCTTATAACTTAATTAAACGTTTTCTCGTCTAAACTCTGCTCGAACACGAGAAAGTGTTTTCAAATTGGCCCGTAGTTTGTATTATGACATTACCTCTTCATAAATAGTGAATGTAATGTAGTTTGGGTGAAATAAATAATTGTTATGGATTATTTGAAATTCATTATATGTATCAAACTTATGGTAATGGTAGTATGATTGGAATTGTGGAAATGAATGTGGGGGATATTGAATATAGGATAGAATTGAATAATTGTAACAATAATAATGTTATATATAATGAGGTGGTGGTGGTGGTTAATGAATGAACAATAATGGGATTTGGATTTGGATTGGTATTGGATTGTTGGCCTCTCAAAAGAACATGGGCTATGATGATTGAGATGGGTTAGTTGGCCTTGCCTAGTAGGCAACTTCAAAGCATTGCACATGTATACCCTCCCCTCTCTAGTCTTTCCCTTTACAACTTTATGCATGTGATGATTTGGCATCTCTTAACCCTATCCTTCTCAACTTTGTATCTATGTATCCATCATCTCCTTTCTTCTTTCTTTCCCTCAAACTTGTCACATCATATATGTGTACAAAATAAGTATGGACCAATATGTTCTCTAACTCATTTTTTCAATCTAATGAAATATTTTTAAGTAAGAATTGAATCTAGATTTATTGTCCATTGAAATGGATGTGGGTTCAATTGATATGACAAGTCTTGTAGAGGATGTGATACAATGTTACATGATTGTGTATGCATTGATCAAGTTGTGGTGTGACCTAAATCGAGTCGGGCTTGGTGGTACTTATATAGAAGTTGGCCAATAATCAATGCTTCGATATTGATATATGTTTGCGCTATTGAGATAGTAATCTAAAAATGTTTATTGAACATTAAATGCATAAAAGAGTAGGTTGGTGATATATATACATTAAGAAGATTTGTAGAGTGGGGATCATATTGCATGTTTGAAAGCATTCAATGCCTATTATTAAGTAGGTTGATAGTTGACATTAAATTAGATTTATAGGTAGGAAAGCAATGAGATGCTTGTGAAAAGTAATGATAAAGAGTACATTTGAAGAAAAATATCATTTTCTTTAATTTAAAAATAATTAATTTTATAGTTTAAATAACAAACAAAATAAGTTGCATCAAAATAAATAAACATAATAACCCACATCAAACAAATAATAGTAGAAACATGGGGTGAGTAGCTCTTACAAATTATGATTAGTCTAATTTTTTTCATAAATAATCATTTGATTCATTTTCAATTTTCCGTCCAATTTGGAAAAAAAACAAAATTGCCTACACACGAGATATTGAGTAACAATTTTTAACGCGGATTAACTTTTGTATTTATCTATATAAATTTAACTTATAAATGTATCATATTATTTTTTAGAATAATCTAATACATAAATATGGTGATAATGTTTGATCATATTCATTTGCAATATTAAGAAGGTGGTAAGGACAATTTCCCAAATAATGTCATGAAGCTTCACATGTGTAATTCCAAACAAGAGCAATAAGATAGGACAAAGATGTGACAAAAAAACTCATTTGTCAATTTATTGGAAGATTGGCATACAATTTTCTCTATTAATTTATATTATATCAATGTTAGATTTTATTTTTTTGTATGACCATCTCTTTGGAATTTTGAGGTAAAAACTAAACTTCATTTAATTGTCTAGTTTTTATTTTGAAAAAAAAAAAGTCTAGAAGACTTTTTCTACTAAAAATTATTGTTTGACATGTTAATAACAAAAAAAAACTCTGCTTTACCTAATTTTAAAAGAATGCTTAATTTTCTAAATTATGTATTTTTTAGATTATGATAATTTTTTATATTTTGTAGTATTAAGAGTTAATTAAATCTTATGATTTTGTAGTTTTTTTTGTTAACTTTTTTTAGAAGTGTTCAAAATACAAGACCTAAATTATTTATAAATTACTTGGATAAATATAATTAATTTTAATATTATTTAGTAAAGATTTTTTTCCTTGGTCATGCCATCTCTTCCCATCAAGGTTAGTGTAATCTTTTTTCTTTTTTCTTTTTTTTTTGGTTTGTTTATGGGTTTTTTTTAGTGTTCCATTGTCACGGTTAAGATCTAAAATTCTTTAATTATTGGTTGAAATCACAATCTTCCGATTTAAAAAATAGATACTCTAACCACCATTTTATACTACATTTTTTTTTACTATTCAAAGTTCAAAATGAAATTTTATTTTTACTTTTTCAAATCTATATATATATAATGATGCTTAATTTTTAAAGTGTCCGGATTGTCGGGTCGAGAGATGTGGTTAATTTGGATACTTGGGTCGGATTGTGGGTTGACCCGTTTTTAAATTTAAAACGGTTAAAAATAAAATTAAAAATGCTAAAGGTATGTTTCGAACTTGCAACCTAACAAAACAAATACAACTCTTTAACCAACTAGGCTACAAAGACTTTATATTTTAAATTCAACACCAAATTTGATAAACGCGGGACGTTTTAATATTAATATAAGTTTAACTTTTTAACTAACTAATATATAATGATGTTAAATAAATGAATACTTGGGTCGGATTGTGGGTTTACTCACCATAAACTTAAAACGGTTAAAAATAAAATTAAAAATGTTATCCGTAATTTTTTTCACGGTTTTTTATATTATTACTCGTGCAAATGCACGGGCTAAATGCTAGTGGGACTAAAGGTTCTTCCCAATTGTTACGATGTTTTGTACATGTATATTTCCAAGTCTAATGAATTTTTTTTTTTTTTTATTGTTAAGCAATTTTGACTTTTGTGGAGCGATTAAGAATAAAGATGAATGAAATTAACCATAATTGTAAAAATATGAAATTTAAATTTATATTGTATTTTATTTATTTAAATTGTTAACGTTGAGCACGTATTCATTGAACGCGGTAGTTAATGTTGGGTGTGTTTAATACGTTAATCACTCAAATTTAGAATTCTTATTTGTTAAAACATCAAATGCATTTTATTTTATTTATTCGTACGTTCATCAAATTAGTCATTTAGCTTATATCTTTCCAGATATGTAAGCTCATTTGCTGAGGCTTGTTGGATTCAAATTTGAACCTGGATTATTTAAAAAGTAACTTAATTTTTATTTTTTTATAAAAAACTTAAATGATATTAATATATAATAATAAAATAAAAAATATTTTACTATTTAAGTTAATTATTTTAATGATAGATTTAGACTACATAATTTTAACATCCACACAATACCTTCTAAGGATGCCTATTCATAACAAGAGTAAAAAACATGGTTGCCATGCTTTATTGTTTGATATCTTATGTTTGTAATATTAATCTGTTTTCTTAATTATTTATGAATTATTTGGAATATATATAAATATATATATGATATGCTTAGATTAACAATTCAATGAAATATAATTATTTGTTTGATAAAAAAATATCATAAAAGTCCACAATAGGCATGTGCCTAGTACCTAATACCTATGGAAAGAAGAGAGAGAATAATTGGGTAAAATACATTATAATGCTTGTCAATTATTTTTTCAATTATAATGGAAAATGCCAGAATAAAGTCCAAAACTTTTACTTTTTTAATCTTTAAAAAATGCACACAAATAAAATTACCTTTAAAGTTTTGTCTTAATAGGACTGTCTTTTATTTTTTATTTTATTTAAAAAAATCTAATAAAAGACAAGAAAATCCAAAAAGATTAAAATATATAGTATGGGAAAATTATAAATATATAATAATTTGGCCCACTCACATAACTATATAAAAATGTGTAAAGAGTTACTTTAAACATGACAATTTAAAGTAGGTGTTTATGTTTTTCAAAAGTTTTGAAATTATAATTTTTTATAATTATATTTTATTAAACATTGTGTTCATCATTCATCTTACGTTAATAAAAAATGAATCTTAACGACGAGGGATACTGGTCTTCAATCATTTATTAACTTTAAAAGAAATTCTCAAAAACAAAAAATAAATATTT
This sequence comes from Impatiens glandulifera, assembly GCF_907164915.1. NCBI lineage: Eukaryota > Viridiplantae > Streptophyta > Magnoliopsida > Ericales > Balsaminaceae > Impatiens > Impatiens glandulifera. The sequence goes on from NC_061864.1 coordinate 25,530,181, forward strand.
TGTAACGACATTTCAATTTACTCTCGGTTTCAAGGTAGATAGATACATGCGGTCACATAGATCAATTTCGAGAATCACTACGCACATAATAATCCATTTGAAGAAAAAATTTCAAACATCAAAAGAAAATCACAACCCTAGCTATTCCAAAATATAACAAATGTTAAATTAGCGTCCATAGTAATCACTAACTAGATAAGACTAAAAAACAAAAATGTGATAAAGTGAACAAAAAGAGGTGATTAATTTGTCTAACAATGAATCATATAAAATTTTGAGTAATAATAAGGGAGCGAAAGATTTACAGCTAATGTGCAGCGAATATATGTGGAAGTCTGACTAAGCATGATGACTCAACATTTCAAATTTTATTTACTCCTCTTCTTCTCAGTGTCATTAATAAATTTTCTCTCTTCTTTTTATTAATAATTTATTTTTTTATCCTCCTCTTCAACTTTATTAATAATTTATTTTTATAGTTAATTTGTAAATATATATTTATATATTTTATTATTAAACTTATTTATTTACAAGAAATTTAGAATAATAATAATAGGGACAATAACAAAATAAATAAAAATATATATATTATATTTGATAAATTAAGATAATAAAAAATTAAATATAAAAATTCTTAATTTTTTAAAATTAATTATTTCTCTCCTCTCCCTATATATAATTTATATATTTATTTATTTTTTAAAACGAGTTATAATATGGAAAATAAATAAATAAAATATATAAATAAATAAATTTTAAAATTATATATATTGTTTTTTACTTAAACTCTTTAATAATTGTTTTTCCTTTTTTCTCTCTTTACTTTTTTTTATATATTTTATTTTCTTGTAAATTATATTATAAACTTAATTAATTAACTCAAAATGTTATATATTCTCTTCTTATATTATGGTTAATTCTTATAAAAAAAATTGTATTTACAATTGAATATTAATATATCATAGTTTGAGTTATATTTATTTTGAATATTAGTATATTTGATTTGAGTTAGTTCATCTTGACAAATTTTTATTTTTTATTATAACTCATTTTAAAAACTATTAAATAAATTATTATATATATATATATATATATATATATGAGAAATGATTAGGTGAAAGAATTTGGTAAGAGAATGACGTGGCATAATCTTATTCGCTGAAAAAATCAAATAATTTCTCTCTTTTCTCTCTTTCCTCCCTCTCAGGTGATGTCACGTCATTCCCTCACCAAATTCCCTCACTAAATTCCCTCCCTCTACCACTCTTCTATATATATATATATATATATATATATATATATATATATATATATATATATATATATATATATATATATATATATATATATTAATAGATGAGAGAAATAATTAATTAAAACATTAAGAATTTTTATATTTAAATTTTTATTCTTTTAAATATATATTTATCAAATGTAATATATATTTGAAAATATATATTTTATTATTTTTTATTTAATTTATTATTTTCTCTATTATTTTGAATTTTATAAATAAGTTAAATAATAAAATATATAAATATATATTTACAAATTAACTATAAAAATTAATTATTAATATAAATTATTAATATAAATTAAACAAGATATAAAAAATAAATAATTAATAAAGAGAAGAGAGAGAAATTATTAATGACCCGGAGAGAGGTAATAAAATTTGAAATGTTGAGTCATCATGCCTAGTCAGCCTTCCACATAGATTCGCTGCACATTTGCTACAAATTTTTCGCTCCCCCTATCATTACTCATAAATTTAAGATAGTGGGTAAACAAAAAAAATATAAATTAACATAAAAAATAGAGTGACAATAATATGAATATTATTTTTTATTTTTTTTATTTTTTTTATCAAAATCACCTTTTAAGTGAATTGAAAGGGTAAAATTAAGTTTATTTGTATTTCTTATGAAAAATATGATTACAAAGAATTTAGTGTAAATTATATGAAAATTAGTAAAATTTATAAATTGTGTTATAAATGTTTTTATATTTCACACTATTAGTTAAGTAATTTGTTGTTTCTTTTTGTAAAAAAACAAAAAACAAACATATTAAATCAATGATTTAAATATTTAAAATAACATAAATCATTTCTTTAAATGTAAAAGCTAATATAACACGTTACATTAATTAATAAAATAACTTCATTATTTAATATTTAAGAATATTAAATATAACAAAAAAATTCTTAATTATTTAATAATATAAAAATAATACATAAAAGAAAATTTTATTGTATTTAATATTTTGAAAATAATTGATGAATAACTTAATTCTAAAAGAAATACATGAAAAAATATATTATAAATTTGATAAAAATCATCTTTAAAAAATGATTGTTAGTATAAAATAATTGAATTTCATTCTTAAATTTTTTCACTGTAAATTTTAATGACTTATTATTTATTAACTGATTTGTGGTACTCTACCATTCTAATTCTTTAAATATTAATTTTTATATTTCAATTAATTCAACATATAATCTTCAATATTTAATCTTAGTTTTCATTTCTTTTGAATTCTATAATTATAACATTCAAATTCTTTACTAATTCTAAAACATTAACAACCCTAAATGAATGCAGAAATATTTAAGGAATAATAGCGAAAAGAGAGATATCTAGTTATTACTTATACCTTGTAAGAAAATATCAAACCACATTACTTTTATTAATTTTTAAATAAACATTTTAGTAATTAATTTTAAACAATTCAAATAATTTAATTTTTATCCAACAATATTTAAAAAAGAAACTAAAAAAAACTAGAAAAATTCAAGATCAAACAAGCTCTAAGTAAATAATATTTTTAACATGAGTTATTTTTATTCTAAATTACATCTACTTGATCAAGAATAGCTTATATGAATTAATTAATTAATTAAAACTTTATTTAAATTTAACATTTTAAAATATCACATATGATTATTTAACTTATTAAATTAGAAATATTTTTACTTTTTAAATTAAGAAAAACTAACATGTAACCCGATATCGTAATACTATTTTAACATTGATTCTTTTAAAACAATAGGTTATAAAGGTTGAGACACCGATAGAAGGTTAAAAATTGAAGGCTAAGACTTCTCACTCTTTTTGTCGATCCTAACTAAGAGGGAAACAACCCAGATCGCGCAATTAGTTAATCAACTGGGGAATGATTTTTGTTTTATTCGTACCATCTCCTTTTACTTATACAGCAGTTGAAGCTCCTAAATTCTCTTTTTGGTTAGTATAACTTAAATCGTTTTCAGACGTAATTAAAACGTGATATTTTGATCTTTTAAGCTTATTATCACTTACGGGTTAAATTAGATTTAAATCTTTTAATTTTTTGTAATATTTTTAACATTTATATTAAATTAATTTTACAATAATAAATAACTAATAATATAAAAATATAAGTACATTAAATGTTTGATCATGGATTCCCATGTTAAAATTCAAAGTAATCTTATGTTTACATATATTATACTATACCTTTAACCAAACATAATTTAATTAAAAATTATTTGAAAATATTAATCATTTTTAGAAATTAGTATTTTCTTAATTATTTTTTAAAAATAGTTAAAATAAAATTGAAAATAACTTTTTAGATAAGTATACAATATTTTCAAATAAGTGATACCCAAATAATAAATAAATAAAAGTGGCAGATAGAGATAAGGAGATAGAAGTAAATGCACACCTGACAAGTCTTCAAAGAAGGCATTTGGACTGGACAGAGGAGGAAGAAGGAGGACCAAATCTCTCTCTCTCACAGTGGGAACACCATTTTTCTTCTTCATCATCATCATCATTTCATCTTCATCTTCTTCTTCCCTAAATCATGAATCCACACTTTACTGTAGCTTACCTTCTTCTTCCTCCTCCATCTCTTTCTCTCTGAACTCTTAGCTGACAAATCACATGTACTAACCAGACCCACCACATCCCCCATCCATCATCCCACATGGAAGGAAGAAAAAGAGTGACAACACCAATCTGATCTGACCCACAAACAATTCCTCATTTATTTACTCTTTTCAATAATATTATTATTATTGCACATCTCCCAATATCACCAATCTCTTCCTATTCTTTCCTGATTATTATGGATCTGCATCCTTGCTCTTCCTCTTTATGGTCATTTTAAGATCACAATTCACAACCCAACAACACCCTCTTGCACCCATAATGAAAAATGCTTGATAGAATCAAGGAGATAAGAATCTGCATTCATTGACTGATTGAAGAAGAAAAATGGCTTCAAAGCTCTTGCATTCCTTGACTGATAATGAAAACACAGATTTACAAAGACAGATTGGTTGTATGACAGGAATCTTCCAAATCTTTGATCGTCATCATGTCCTCACCGGTGGCCGTCATATTAATCCCAAGAAACTTCAACAAACTACTTCACACTTCAACACCCATGACCCAATTGAATCCCATAAGGTAAATTAATCATCTTTTTGCTTTACCATTCCTTACCCATCTCAATTTGATTCATGTTTCATCTCAGGGGAAGAAGATTTTCAACAACAATGCAGCAAATGAGAAACAAAGAATCATTTCAATGGAGTCTTCACAAACCTCTTTTTCTTCTTCCTCACGTTCATCTTCATTCTCATCAATCGATTGCAGCAGAACAACAACAACAGCTCAACCAGAAACTGGTTTCTCATTCGAACGAGTCATTTTTCCTGATACTCCTTCCAGGATAGCACCCATAAACCAATCAAACGCATCTCCACAGTTCTCATCTCATCAATCGATTGATCTCCGAGATGTGGTCAAAGATTCCATGTTGTATAGAGAAGTAGAACTTACTGACTGGTCGTTGAATCAAAGTGGAGATGTTCATAGAAAATCATGTAACTCTACTAGTACTACCAATATCTTCGCTTTCCCAAAGGATTGTCCTCGGTTTTCATACGATTTGGGGGAGAATTTCAAGTCGACTGCACCCCGACTTTCACTGGATAGTAGTTCGAAGGAATCAAAACCACGTTTATTAAGAAACTCCAAATCTCAAAGAGAAGGTAGCAATTGTTTGAATGATCTAGATTCAAGTCTGCAACAAACGTCTACTATTCATAAACGTCTTCCAAGTGTTGTAGCGAAGCTAATGGGGTTGGAAGCACTTCCGGCTAACGAAACTCAAACAATGCCGTCGATGAAAACTTCCGTGGTCATTGAAGAACCGAAATCATCGAAACAAGGAAGTTCGAGGAAGGAACCGACTTCGCCGCGGAGGAGAAACAACGATTTCGTAGTAATGAAACCGATTACGACGTCTAGGTTTCCGATTGAACCGGCACCGTGGAAGCAGATCGATGGTGGTAAACGTTCTCAATCTCAAAGATCAAAAACTACTGTAAGAGCTACGGACACGTTTCCTTCCGTTTATGGCGAGATTGAGAAACGAATGAAGGATATTGAATTCACGCAGGCAGGTAAGGATCTTAGAGCTCTTAAACAAATTCTAGATGCGATGCAAACGAAAGGATTATTAGAGACTGAAATTGAAGATGATAGAAAACCTGTTATGAAATCGAGACAGATAGTTAACTCGGAATCTCCAATCGTTATCATGAAACCGGCGAAACTTGTTGAGAAATCTAGTATTCCGACTTCATCGGTGATTCAAATTGATCGTACTACTAAAGATCAGATTAAAAAAAGTTCTAAAACGAATGTTAGAACTCCAAAGCCGCCTCAATCTTCTTCAAGGAGATCGTCGTCTAATAATCAGCTGCCACCAAAAGATGAGGAAAAATCGTTGAATTCGGCAAAAACTTCTTCTATAAGCCCGAGATTGCATCAGAAGAAGCTTGAGTTACAGAAGAAATCGCGGCCGCCAACTCCTCCTTCTGATTCGAACAAGTCGAGAAGACAATCCAATAGTATCCAGCCATCGCCGTCGATTGAATCAAATAGCTCCCCTGGAGGAAAACGCAGGGCGAAACCTCTGGCTAAATTGAAAAAGGAGGAGAAATCAAATCATAGTTCAGACGGTTATATTGTATCAGATTCGGCTACTGAAATCGAAGTAACCAGTTCATTTCGACCCGCTGAGGTAATAAGAAATTTGAATAATTTGAATATGTGAAATGATAGAGGACGGGAATTTAGTGTCATGAATGGTGTCGGAAACTATGTGTCAACATAAGAGTGAACTTGAAATTTACAGTTCATTCCCGACAACATTCATGACACCAAATTCCCGCTCTATATGAGATTATTTGAAAATAACTTATTATTGTTTTTCAGAAACTGGATTTTGAAGAACTTGTTCCAATCACAGCAGAGCAACAACAACAACCAAGTCCTGTTTCTGTTCTGGATAATTCGATATACAGCGATAACGAGGATGATTCAACGAATGGGAATTATGTAAGAAACCGCAAAAAGCTGGAAAACGTCGAGCTCTTAGTTGAAAAGCTAAAGAAACTGAATTCAGGGCACAACGAGTCCCAAACAGATTACATCGCGTCTCTATGTGAGGACACTAATCCAGACCACAGGTACATTTCGGAGATACTATTGGCCTCGGGTCTCATCCTTAGAGACCTTAATAACTCGACATCAGAAGAAGCATTTCGATTTCACCCATCAGGTTATCCAATTAACCCTGAGCTGTATTTAGTATTGGAGCAGACAAAGGCCAGTAAGTATAAGGAAGAAAAAGGTAATGAAAAGGTGCATAGGAAGCTTGTGTTTGATTTGGTTAATGAGATTTTATCTGTGAAGTTGTTGTTGTCGTCGTCGGTTAGGCCTTATTCGGAGACAAGGTTGAGGCCCGCGAAGAGTTGTTTGAATGGGCAAAAGCTTTTGAAAGAATTGTGTTGTGAGATTGATAAACAGCACAAGCAGATTGAAGAAGAGGATGATAGTTTGAAAAGTATTGTTTGGGAGGATGTGTTAGATGGAAAGGGGACATGGATGGATTTTTCGAGTGAGATTTCGGATGCGGTTTTGGATGTTGAAAGAATGTTGTTCAAAGATTTGGTTGATGAAATTGTGCGCGGTGAAGAAGCTGTTGTTGCTGGTAGATTTCGTCGACAAATCTTTCTTCATTAACGATTTTATTGTTATTGTTTGCGAGTACTTGAAATTGCATAATGATAATAAATAAATAATTGCAAAATCTACATGAAGAGTAAAGGGAGATTTTGATATTTTGTGTCAAGAATGTACTAGCTATGATATGCTGAAAACCTTGAACAATATACAGCCAATAATTTTTAGAGTAAATCTCTAAGTCTATTCATTTCTACATTCTGATTATATATATTAGCTATAAATTTTAAATTTATTTTAAAAAAAAAATAATTTAGGTGTTACTCTTACAACTAACCTTTAACCTTTATTAATAATATAAAAAACCTTGAAAAAAATTACGGATAACATTTTTAATTTTATTTTTAATCGTTTTAAGTTTATGGGTGGGTCAACCCACAATCCGACCCAAGTATCCAAATTAATCACAGCTCTCGATCCGACAATTCGGACACTTTAAAAATTAAGCATCATTATATATATATATATATATATATAGATTAGTTAGTTAAAAAGTTGAACTTATATTAATATTAAAACGTCCCGTGTTTATCAAATTTGGTGTTGAATTTAAAATATAAAGTCTTTGTAGCCTAGTTGGTTAAAGAGTTGTACTTGTTTTGTTAGGTTGCAAGTTCGAAACATATCTCTAGCATTTTTAATTTTATTTTTAACCGTTTTAAATTTAAAGGCGGGTCAACCCACAATCCGACCCAAGTATCCAAATTAACCACAGCTCTCGACCCGGCAATCCGGACACTTTAAAAATTAAGCATATATATCATATAAAGTTTACATTAATAAAATTTAAGAATTTATAAAAAATTTGGATTTTACTATTTTATATAGATAAAGTAATTATGTTCATAAATTAAAAAATGTAATTAATTATGTAAATATAATTTATTAATAATGATTCACTTATTATTAAATTTATACTTAATTAGACATTTTCAAGTATTACTTACCACCCCACTTATTGAATTATGTAATTTTAATTTTTACATAGATAATTTTACATTTGTACTCTTTGAATTAATAAAAAAATAACTGTTTATAAAAAAAATTAAATAAACTCTGAATTTTGAACAAAACTCTGATTTTAAAAATAAATTGTAACAATGTTATAATATGAGCAAGAATTATTCACTTATCTTTGCCCAGAAACAATGTAGATTATATTTCGAGCAGCAAAAGGAAAAGGGTTGAACAATCATGTAGATTATTACAGATGAGTTTCAAATACATAATTAAAAAATCCACTCCCAAAACCAAATGAAAAAAGTGGAGTAGTAAAAGCACACAATTTGTGCTTTCTCAACAGCAGTTATTATTGTTTATCCCAACAAGAGTAAACTACTTTTCGAGTGCTGCTGCTCCAGAAATAATCTCGCTAAGCTCTGTGGTGATAGCTGCTTGACGGGTTCTGCAAAAACAAACAAATATTCGTATTACATAAACTATCCACACCAAAACAACGTTCTTTTTTCCTATTACAAGTAATAACATTCTACCTGTTGTAAGTAATTGTGAGACGATCAAGCATCTCTCCAGCATTTTTGCTGGAACTGTCCATAGCAGACATTCTTGCACCTTGTTCACTACAAGCATTCTCCAAAACCGCATTGAACAAAAGCTGACATAATACAATTAAAAATCAAATATAACACAGATTTATCCTTCAATACGCGCCAAGAACTGAAAAAAGACTCGGTTAACTTACACAGGAGAACTGAAACTCAGACAGATTCTGAAGTATTTCAGATTTGGTCTCGCCACCTTCAATTTCATAAAAGTCTAGCTCACTAAGCTTTCCACCTGCTTCAGCTTCCTTTTCGATAATCTATAAATCAGAAGAATATCTTTATTAATAGAGATGAGATAACCATCAAATCTTTAACTTACGAAGAGTATTCACCTCTGGAGATAGTACAGTTGCAACTGTAGGTAAGAAGGACACAACCGACTGGAATTTGTTAAATACAATTCTCAGCGCATCAAACTCCACGTTCTTTAAGATGTCATCTGCAAGAACAGACACCTGAAAAGGCAACAAACGAGTCAAGATAAACAAGTGTTTTTAATTGTCAAGTGAGTTAAGTCAAAATAAATAGATCAATAAACCAAATGAAAATATCTAAGTGATAAATCACTGATAGCTTACATAATTAATGCTTATTAAGTGATAAATTGTGTGATAAACTGAGCATATAGGAAAAGAGTGAGAATAAACTAATATCCAATCTACTAATATTATTCACTTGATTGACTAAGGAAAAAAAAAAACAAGTTTGAGTTTGATGACAAAACTTGAGATAAAATAGCAGGAAGGTGGGGGAGTACTTCGAAGTATTAAAAAATTAATAGAATCCCCAATTTGAATGATGAATTTGTTGTACTCATCGGATATTTTTGTCGGCACGGAATCACGCTAGCCAGAGGTGGATAGGATTCGTATTATGCTGTAGAATGACCGACTCGAAAGAAGAAAAGAAAGTAGCCAATTATCAACAATCTAGACATTGATATGAGTCTATTACCCAACAACCATCAAGGACACTATTTATAAGAACATATTCATAGATGAGGTGATTCAGAGTCTGATTGGAAAAATCTCCTAATGATGACATTCTTAGATCTAATAAAGCAATAAATACTAAGAACAAAAAAAAACATCATATTTTGGCGTGAATTTACCAAAATGTGACTAACCTGAGTGTAATTCAGAGGAAATTTCTGAAGCTCGGTTGCAGATAGTTCGATTTTCTTCTTAGAGTCCCGAACAAGTTGAGCTTTTCCCTTCTCTCCCAAGATTACAAATTTAGTTTCTTTTTCAGGACCTACAAAAGAGCAGAATCCAAACAGAAATGGTTCCAAAATAAGTAAATGTGTAGCATACAAAAAAGGAGGAGACCACCTAGCCATTACTAAGAAGAATACCTTGGTTCAACTTGGCAACAGCTCTGCTTATCTTGACTGATGTTGAGTTAATACCACCACAAAGACCTTTGTCTGAAGAAACAGTGACGATGATGTTTCTCTTGACATCAATACCTACCAAAAAACACAGAAAAGCAAAGATTTGTGTAAGGAAAAATTACATATGAGAAGCTATGAAAAAACTAAATATCTTCAATGACTACATTAACATAAGAGATCTCATTCACTGTGTGCTGGATTGCCATTTGCCAATAACAAGGTTGAACTGATGAAAGACAACTCAAAGGGAACATCATGCACAAATTATTGCTAGAAAAAACTGTATCAAATAAAATATAAAAATCACTTCTAAATTAGCAGGATAGGGATGTTGCAGGTTTTAATGTTATTCAAAACCAACTGAAAACAGGTTGATAGGCCATCTGATATTCATATTCAATAAGCAAAATCAAATCAATTAGTAGTTATATCGATTATAAAAAGTACCCCATAATGAAATTCAAGTTGAAAGTGATTGAACTTAAAATCAGTTAGATCCTATAGCACCATTAGAGGTAACTCAAATAAATAGACAATTAGACAACAGTGGTTATAGTTGAGTAGTTAATATACTTGGAATGTCGCCAAGAAGTGCAGTAAATGGCTGCCACAGGCCACGAGAATTCTCAGCCCTAACTTGAATAGCTCGCAGCTTAGAAGCAGCAACCATCTTCATTGCCTTTGTGATTTTCTGGATGTTCTTCACACTCTTCATGCGGGTTCTCACTGCATTAGCATTATTTTTAGCAATTACAACCTTAAATAATAAATAAATCCAACAATAGAAGTACAAAATATAGTCAATTGCAAATGCCTACCAATTTGAGTTGAGATTGAACGAACACCAAAAGCAGTCTGATCCCTACATATCCAAGCGAATTTGTTACAAGATTACAAAACTTGCAACTAGAATGACAAATCTTTTAGAACTCAAATTACACAATAATTACCAAATTGAAACATGTAATAATTGACCCTATGGAGAAAGGCATTATATACAACTTAGAATGGTATAGGTAAGTTAGAAGGCTTGTACATCTTACACTAGATTCCTTCCAATACAGGGACTGCTGATACAAATTTATTGCTTCCATTACCTTGTGAAAATTTCTTAAGATTAACGAAAACCTTTCTAGTTTTCTTTGGCCAACAGAATGTTATTTTCTAGTTCATTTCACAATCTCATATAAAAGATAGGTCATTTATGTTTTTCCACAGGAAAGAAGAAACGCGAAAATTCAATGAAAAAATATTGCACTTATAGCATTGACTATCACACCACTTCATTAATCAGCTCATGAAAGAAAAAGTCAACACCATACATAGATCTTTAAAGAAAAAGAACTTCAAATATTGCAAGAGATTGCAAGTAATGACTTCATCTATATGTACATAAACAACATATTTGAATGTATTCATCTAATCAGCAGGTTCTATAAACCAACACAATTGCTTCCGCAAATCATCGCTCTGAAACCAGACATCTAGAAGTAAGATCCAATTTACGAACAAAATCCATAAACTCTATTAAGACATAATCTAACAAATTGATTCATTCACACCATCAAAAAATAAAAATCACACATGCTTTAGAAGGACGGATATATGACATACTCAGATGAAGCGATGAGAGACGATCGGAGAGTATTCATAGGATTAGGAGCCATAAGAGTGGCGAAACGCCTTCCTTCACGTCTCAATAAAGCCGTTGCCATTGCAAGATTTGCACGATCCTCTTGTACTGTTGTTCTGAGATCTCAAAATGACACATAGGGTTCAGTTAGGATCTCAAAAAGACATTGAATCGAAATCATAATCTAGTAGTAATACAAAATTACAAAGCGCCAAGAGAAGCTGAAAATCGAAGGAATATGAGAAATGAGAAACGTAACCTTGTAAAATCAAAGGTGGCTCAGGAACCCTAATTGCTGTAGAGAGGCAAAATGATAATAGAGAGAGAGAGATCGGGGCTTCCTATTTTCTACAGATTAGTAGGGGTGAGATTATTTCCACATATATCCTCCAACTTATGAAATTTATTCAAATATTCACCCTTGAACTATAAGAGTATGAATACTACCCCGAATTTGTACAGTTTAGGAAATATTTATTTGCCAACAAAATAAATAAAAAATATTAAAATTATAACTTATAAATATCTAAATTATATGTTATAACTCATAATTTAAATTATCAAATATGGCATATTATATGTTACAACAAAATAAACAACTGTTATATGTTATAACTCATAATTTAAATTATAAAATATTATCATTTATTCTTTCAAAAATGGGAATACTCATCACTATTCATTCAAATACTTAAATTTTCTCATTTACTTACAAAATAAAAAGAAATACTTAAAATTCTATTTACAGTTAATATTTGGGATTGGTATGATATTATTAATATAGGATCATATGTATGTTCAAAGAGCAAATGAACAGGGACAATGACCGATCAATTAACAATTACGAAAACTAACATTTGAGAGAGAAAATTATTCACTTGTTTTAGAATAAAGTTCTTGAATTTACGTAATATTGAGAAGCTCTACAAACTCTAAAGACATTTCTAGAGTTTCAGAATACAATAAGCGGAAGAGGTGGTCGGCAAAATATCTCTTAATAAGGTTATGAGGTGTACAATGACAAACAATCAAGTTAATATATATATATATTCTTTAAAATAAAGTAAGAAAAAGTTAAGAGTAATATAGATAAATTATTTACCATCGTTTATTTTTTATCCTTCAAAATATAATTTTTAAATAATTTAGAGTTATTTAAAATTATTTTGAAAGTATTTATATAAAAACTAATTATTCTATAATAAAAAATAATTAATTTAAAACTGAAATTTTATATGTAATGAAATTTATTTATATATGTTGAAGTACAAAAGAATTACAAGAATTACATGTAAATCATTATATATAATAATATTATTTATTTAAAACTATATTATATAATAATTATATATTATATTTTTATTATTAATTTTAATATAATTAATAATACAACTTATTATAAGATAAAGATTAAAATAATAATTTAATATAAAATTAAAATAGTTTTTTATATTTCTTAATTTTAAATCAATATTAAATTATTTCAAAATTTTGTAAAAAAATATAAATTAATATTAAACAGTTATATTGATTTGGTTAGTTATTTAAATAAATAAATTGAGATATTATTTATTCTTCTAAAACAATTTATAGACATTAATATTATATTATCGTCCTCTCCAATGGGTATTTTACTTGATAATCTCTTTTTGTCACAATTTTGTATTTTTGTTCTTATTTTCATGTTTTGTTTTTTATTTTCTATATTCTCACCAAACTAGGCTAAAATTCACTCAATTAGACTTTTATATTTATTTATTTATATAGTTAGTTTTTTTAATTTAAAGTCTAAATAATTTAACTTCTCACGTTCGCTTAACATATTTTTTTTTCAACTATATTTTTAAATTTATAAATTTCTTTTTAGCAGGGAAATTTTTTTTTTATAGTATTTGACATTTTAAATGAAAGCATTTTTGTCTCTAGAGATCTAATTTTTTATGAAAATAAGTTTCCATGTCAAAAGGAACATGACCAAATAAACAAACAAAATATTTTTGTAGATACAGATTACTTATTTTCAGATTCTGATGATGATTCATCTTCTTTTGACATAAATGAAACTAATATTTCTGATGATCAGTTAAATCAAAATGTTGAACAAAATTTTTCATCACAGTCGGATTTTTCAGAAACTCAACATCAAATTTTTCAAGAAACAGAACAAAGAAAAAGTGTAAGGGAAAGAAAGACACTTGCTTGGCATGACAATTACATTGTCAACACAAACACTATTTTAAAAAATAAAAACTCTTATACGCCCAACACTTTTCCTTATGTTACAAAATGTAGAGATGTTAAACACTTAGATTTTTTGGGGAACATCTCTACAATTAAAAAACCAAAAAGTTTTTTTGAAGCCTCACAGATTGAACACTGGAAGAAGGCTATGAATGAAGAGTTAACAGCTCTTAAAACTAATAATACTTGGAATTTAGTTGCACTCCCAAATGGGAAGAAACCAATCGGTTGCAGGTGGATCTACAAGACCAAACTTAACCCAAACGGTTCAATAACAAAGTATAAGGCGAGACTGGTAGCTAAAGGGTACAATCAAAAAGATGGTATCGACTTCCACGACAGTTTCTCGCCGGTCGCTAAAACTGTAACGGTAAGAGTTTTAATTGCATTGACTGCTGCTAATAATTGGTTTTTAGAGCAGGTTGACATAAACAATGCCTTCCTTCATGGTGAATTGGAGGAAGATGTTTATATGAAAGTACCTGAGGGGTATAATGAAAAAGCTGATAACAAGGTATGTCGTTTAAATAAAACATTGTATGGTTTAAAACAATATTCTCGGCAGTGGAACAAAGAATTTAAAAAAATGGTTGAATTTGATTTTTTTAATCTGTAAATGACAATTGTCTTTTTATTTTAAAAAAAGATGATTCTTTTACTGCTTTATTAGTGTATATGGACGACATACTAATAAGTGGTAATGATATGGATATGATTAAATCCACTAAGGATTATTTACATAATTGTTTTTCCATAAAAGATTTAGGAAAAGCTAGATACTTTCTAGGATTAGAAGTGTATCAAAACTGTGAAGGCATATATATGAATCAACGAAAATATGTGTTAGATATTTTAAATGACACAGGTTTATCCGGCTTTAAACCAGTTCAAGTTCCTATGACTAAAGGGACAAAGTTAAATAATTCCAATAGACCTGTTTTTACAGATCCTGAAAAATTCAGAAGGCTAATAGGCAGATTATTATATTTGAATTTTTCTCGACCTGATATTAGCTTTAGTGTACAACAATTAAGTCAGTTTATGCATAACCCCCTAAATGATCATTGGGAAGCAGCTTTACAGATCGTTAGATATCTGAAAGGCACAACTTCTTTGGGGTTATTTTATCCTTGTAAATCTGATTTATTGCTTGAGAGTTTTTCAGACGCAGACTGGGCAACCTGTACAGATACACGCAGATCAGTAACTGGTTATTGTGTCAAAATTGGAGATGCACTTGTATCATGGAAAACGAAGAAGCAAACGACGATATCTCGTTCTTCAGCGGAAGCTGAATATCGCAGTATGGCGACAACAGTTTGTGAACTAAAGTGGATCAGCTATTTGCTCAAAGATCTACATATTGATGTTAAATTGCCTATTTTTTAAAGTGCGATAATCAAGCTGCTATCCATATCACGGAGAACCCCGTCTTTCACGAAAGGACAAAACACCTAGACATCGACTGCCACCTTGTTCGAGATAATTTCAATCAAGGTTTTATCATACCAAAATATGTCTCTACAAAAATTCAGCAAGCTGATATTTTTACAAAGCCATTGGATTGTACAACATTTTATACTCTTAGAGACAAGATGAATCTTAGAGACATTCATCTTAAGGATGGGATGTAAGAATTATAAAATAAGTGCTTAGAAAGTTTGATGTGTTTTTTATGTATTAATAAAAGTTCAAGGACTATTGTAACTTTATCCCCTTTATAAATTGGAAGTTTTCTAATGAAAGAGTCGGTGATTTTTACTCTCAATCTTCAAGATCCTCTTTTCTTTATCTTTGATTCTAAACCCTAACTCAAAGAAACAAACGATTTCATATGTGGCTATAATTAAGGTAATTACACAATTAAAGGAAGCTAAGTTCACCTCATGTTGGAAATTTGATACTAACAATATGTGTACATTTTTATTGCATGTTTGTATTGGGTAGGATGGTTGTTCAATTGTCTTTGATTATATGCACTTTATAGTTATAGATATATTTCCCTGGTTATTTATTTGGTTGGGTAATGTTTCTATTGTCTTTGATTACGATCCGAGTCACGATTCACTAAAACATTTATCCAATCCTTTTGATGTAGATTGTTGCCCTTTTGTCTCAATTCATGTGTGAATAACGTTATGTAATTTTTTAATATACATTGATACTATAATTATTTGAAAATATCTGATGGTTAGTTTCATTTTTATGAGCTAGATTATTATTACTTTTATAAAAAATTATTCATTATGATACAAATTATTCATAGTTTTATTTGGGCGGTTTAGGAAATTGCACATCTATCCTAATGGAAGCACGAAGAAAGGAGTGGAGGGTTATATTTCCATTTATATAGAGTTGATGGATACCTCATCCCTCCCCACCAATTGGACAGTAACCTTTTGTCAATTTGTTTGTGTTTGATCAAATTCGTGATAAGTATTATACTATCCTAGGTACATATAACCTAACCCCTTATGATCAATGATACATTAATTTAACTTTATTAACATTTTTGTTGAATTGATTTGAGTACTTATTTCATTATAGATTATTCGGTAGTGCGCTTTTCTATTGTAAAACTGGAATGGGGTATCACGAGATTTGTTGAACTTGAAGTCTTTAATGATTCTTCGAATGGATACTTGGTGGGTGATGATTGTGTGTTTAGTGCCGATGTTTTTTCTAATAAAACAACCCATCAACAAAGTAAATGTGGTGGGTATAATAGTAAGTAACCCATTCTAGACCCATAAACATGATTAACGGTTTGTCATCCATCATTAAAGTCATTTTCTTGATGGGATACCATGGGAGAATGTCCTAGATTTTGTCATTGCTTTGTATCGGAGGTCCAAGCCAGGCTTCCTTCATTCTTCGATATTGGATAGAAGAGGACATGATGTTATCAGGCATAATAGACAGTGAGCGCTTAAACTTGTCAAGAAGCCTAATGTAAAGGATTAAGGGAATCCCCTTTTACTCATGATAGAAGATAGACATGAGTTGTTCAAGACCATTAGCGTTCCCGCTAGAATAACACCATTAGGTGACCAGCCCTCTTCATCACCTTTTATTAATCTCATGCTATGACAAGCAGGTGACCAACCTTTTTTTATCAAACTCATGCTTATGACCAGGTGACAAGCCCTCTTCATTAGATAATAATTAATAAATATATATATATATAAAGAGAATAAAAAATTAAATAAAAAATTTATTAATATTTTATTTATTTTGACTAATTATTTCTTTTTATTTATTTATATATATATATATTGAATTAATTGATTTATTTATATATTAATTTTTTTAAATGAGTAATAATAGAAAAAGAATAAAAAAAAAATAATAAAGTTTAGAACTATATTAAATTACAGAGAATATAGTATTAAATATAAAACTTATTAATATTTTTTATTTTGATTAATTATTTCTTTTTATTTAATTATTTATTTATATATAATATATATATATATATATTGAATTAATTGATTTATTTATATGTTTTTAAATGAGTAATAATAGAAAAAAAATAAAAAAATTAATAAAGTTTATAAATATATAAAATTTATTAATTATTACAAATAATATTATCGTGATTCCTCCACCCAAACCAAACACTATCAATGGTAATAGTAATGGTAATTATAACATGTCTTCATCCTAAAAATTCATTCTCCCAATTTGATATTCGTAAACTCATTCGTCTTGCCAAACTTTATTGCCAAACTTTATCCTGAAGATTTCACAGGTTGTGATTATTTATTTTTGAACAACAATTTCGGGCTTACTTATTTTATTTGCGAGATGATCCTCAATAGTCTTCCATTGAAGACTTGGAAATTCTTGCTCATAAATTGGTTGCAACAGAAAAACATATAGTATTTTCATTGGTTTATCGATTGATAAAATTGTCTTTAGTTTTACTAGTTGTAACTGCATCCGTTGAAAGAATTTTTTCTGTAATGAAGACCGTGAAGACTGATTTGCGTAATCGAATGGGAGATGAATGGATGAATGATAGTTTAGTTATATATGTTGATAAAGATATTTTCTTAACAATTGAAAATGAGTCAATATTGCAATATTTTCAACAAATGGAATCTCGTAGAATAAATTTGTTTTGTTTTTGTATCGACTCATGGAAAAGAATAATTTAGTAATTGTGCTTGTTAGTATTTTTATGTAATTACCGAGTAAAATTTTAATTAGAAAATGCATTTATTTGATCGCCAAAAAATGCTACGTTACTATGTATATTTGGTCCCCGAGAAAACATTTTTGGGTCTGTCACTGTTTGTGTTGCGTGTTGACTCGTAACTGTGTTTCGATCGTATAAACTCATAATCGTGTGATGACCGTGTCGTCTCGTGCTTGTATCGTATCAACTCAAGACTCAAGTGAGATAATATTATATCGTATCATGTCGTTTCGTACAAATATCGTGTTGGATCGCGTCGATTCGTATTTACCAACTCGAATCAAACGTGACCAACCAAAATGAATGATGATATGAAGATGGTTAGAGAACCCAAAAATAATTGATAATTGAAAGATTGGATTAAAGAGAGGAGAAATGTGAAAATGATAAAAATATATATAATAAAAAATTATTTTTCTTTAACTATAATCAACTTATATGATCATGAATATTTAAATATTTTTGAAAAAATTGAAAATAAAAATAAAGAAAAAGAGGATTTTGAAGGGAGGGAGATGATTAAGAATTTTAAAATATTATTAATATATATATATATATATATATATAAATATTGTATATTTATATTAAATGTATTTAAAATTAATATATTTATATCATTTATTTTTAAATATATTATTTTTTTAATCTAAGTTATTTATTAATATTTAAATAATATATTAACATAAAAAATATATAAATTAATATATTATTATAATTTATTTTCAAATATAATATTTTTTTAATTTATATTGTTTATTAATATTTAAAATTAAATTAAAAATATATATAACATTATATATATTATTAATTATTAAATAATATTATAAATATAAAAAACAAATAAAGTGGATTATAAGCTAAATCAAAAAAACCTATTCAAACTTAATTACTAAATAATTTCAATAAATTAAGAATAAGCTGATCAAACTAGCCCAAAATATATATTGGCCTCTTTTGATGGGCGTTTATAAATTGCTTTTATGTGTTGGGTAATAAGTTACTAAAATAATTTTGTGTAATAATTTGTTAAAATAATTTTGTGTGTAATAAGTTAAAAAAAAAATTATAATCAAACACATTTTGCGTTTAAACTCTTCACCCCATTCCAAGTTTAAGTTAATAATCTCAAAAAAAATTATAATCAAACACATTTTGTGTTTAAACTCTTCACCATATTCCTTAAGGTTTAAGTTAATAATATCACTGTATATTTCTCTTTCATCACTTTTAAATACATTTTTATTCCTTCGGTTCTTTCTTATTTTTATTTATAATTATTTTATTTATTATCTCTCATATATTTAAATTTTTTAATTATTTTATTTATTTTCTCTCATTTATTTAATTTATATAAAATTATTATAATAACAAAATATATATTTAAATATATTTTTATTTATTATTTATAATATATATATTAATATATAAAATAATTAAATAAAATATAAATACACTAGCCTTAATTATTATTTAAAAATATCTATTATAATTAAGATAAATAAAAAGGGATCTAAAAAATGAATTAACAACGAAAAGATTGGGTCGAAGAAACGTGAAAGATGAAAAATATATAATAATATTAATAATAAATTACTTTTATTTATTTAATCATCTAAATATTTTTTAAAAAATTGAAAATAAAAATGAAAATAAAAGGGTGGTTTTTAAATGAGAGAGGAGAGACATTTTTTTTTAAATATTATGAAATATTTTTATATCATATTTATATTAAATATATTTAAAATTATTATATAAATTAATATATTTATATTATTTATTTTAAATTATATTATTTTTTAATTTAAGTTATTTATTAATATTTAAAATTATATATTAATAAAAATTTATAAAAATATTATATTAATATAATTTATTTTCAAATATATTATTTTTTAATTTAAATCATTTATTAATATTTAAAATTAAATTAATAAATATATATAATATTAGTTAATAAATAATATTATAAATTTAAAAAATAAATAAACTGCATAAATATACCTAAACTTAGACTTCTTCTCCTTCAAATTTTAAAAAAATCGAATTCAAATCAATTTTTTAATCAATCACTCTTCAACCATCAATCACTCATTTCATTAACTAAAATACTCTTTATTTTAAATTATTATTTTTTATTATATATATATATATATTATATATATATATATTAAATCTTTTTACCAAAAATAATTATCACTTCCGTAAAATTATCAATTATTATTTTTTTCTCATTTATATTTAAAAAAATTCAAACAAGGCGTTAAGTGAAAAACTGAGAATAAATTGATTAGATGGTCTACCAGGATTCAGAGATAGGTTATAGACTGTGTGCAAGGTAAGTAAACTTGTCAGTTGGCGTGGGTAAGTGGAAAATTGGAAATTGACCAGCGTGGTTAATATCAACTGACATATCTTTCATTTCTTTTCAAATATTATTTATTTATATCTATATTTTTAATATATATAAATATATATACACAATTTGTAAACCTCAAATAGTTAGGTCTTATAGGTTATGGGTTATTTTAAAAAGTAAGACAATAAAAATTAATTGATAGTGATGATGTTGAAAATGTAATAATTAATTTTGGTAAAAAGACTTAAAAAGTATTAATATATATAAATAAAATATAAAATAAAGAGTATTTTAATATTTTGGTTAATGAAATGAATAATGTGATTGTTGAGAAGTGATAAATTGAAAAATTGATTTGGTTTGAATTTTTTAAATAACCCAAGCAGAAAGAGAAAGAGGCCTTATAATACAAAAGATACGAGCCTAGTTTGATTTGGCTTTTATAGCTTAATAAGTTGATACAGTAATCTTGTGTAATAAACTCATAAAAATTATAATCAAACATATTTTTGTGTTTAAACTCAATTTTCTCTCTACTTTTTTTCTTAGCATTTAAAATTTATAATCTCAGCGTTTTTCTATATCATTATTTTTTAATTATTTTATTTATTTTCTAATCTATTTAATCTCTTTCTAATTATTTTATTTTTCTCATCTATTTTATTTATTTTAATATTTTTATAAAAAAATATTTTAATAATCAAACATACATTCAATTTTTTTTATCTATAATATATATCTTAATATATAAAATGATTAAGTAAAACTTAAAATATAAATAAATTTTAATTTATTTAATTTATAATTATAGTTTTGAAAATTAAACTAGATTTAATTAATTATCTAACTAAAAATACCAAATTACAATTAAGATAATCAATTAAGAGTAAAAATGAATAATTAAAAAATTATGTCAGTGTAGGGTAGAGTGTAGGTAGAAATGTAAAAATATATATAATTATAATAATAAATTAATTTTTTTTATTAACTATGATCATCTAATAATAATTATAATGAACCATCTAAATATTTTAAAAAAACAAAAAATAAAAATAAAGACAAAAAAATATAATGTGTTTATGAATATTGACAAAACACTCACATTTAATTAAATTTTAAAAATATATATTAATAAAAATTTATAAAAAATAATATATTTATATTATTTATTTTAAAATAAACTAATTTTTAATTTAATTAATTTATAATATGAATGAAGAAATTAATTTTAATATTATTAAATATTTATATATATTTTATATTATATTTATATTATATTTATATTAAATATATTTAAAATTATATATTTATAAAAATTAATATATTTATATCATTTATTTTAAAAGAGGAGTGATAGAGTAAGGGAATTTAATAAGGGAATTTGGTGAGGGAATGACATGGCATCACCTTCATTGGTTGAAAAAGGTAAAAGTAGGAGGAAAGAGAGAAAAGAAAGAAATTATTTATTAAATAATAATTAATAATTAGTCTAATCATAATACTTTAATTAATAATATTATATATTAATAATTAGTCAAACATAATATTTTTAATTTTAATTAATAATATTATATATTAATAATTATTTTTAATTTTAATTAATAATATTATATATTAATAATTATTCAAACATAATATTAATAATTATTAATATTTTTATAAATAAAATTATCTATTAAATAATAATTAATAATTAATCTAATCATAATATTTACTTAATAATATTATATTTAATATATTTTAAATAATTATAATATAAAAATAATAATATTTTGTATTTTTAATTAAATAAATAAAGTTAAAAAAAATATTAAAAATTAATTAATTAATTATATTTAATAAAAAAACTTAATAATTAAATAAAATAAAATAAATAAAATAAATAAATAAAATAAGAAATGTAAATATATAAAGGTGGTAGGGATAAATATGTCATTTTGGAGTTAATTAAGGAGTGAGAGAGGGGAGTGAGAATATGGGAGGGGTGGGAAAAGCACCTCCCATAATAAATTAAAGAGAGAAAATAAAAATTTTGTTATTATTATTATTATTATTATTTTGTTTTTAATTTGTACCGTATCATTGTATCTCTTAAATTCTCTTATAATCATTTCTTTATAAATATATATATTTTTATTATAAAAATAAATAAATAATTTTATATAAAAATAATTATTCAAAAATATTAAATAAAATAAATATGAAATATCTATATATATATATATGAATAAAAATAAAATAAAAATAAATGGTTAAAAATAAAATAAAAAATGTTATACGAATGTTTCGAATTTACAACCGAGTAAAAACAAAAAAGTATAACTTTCTAACCAACTAAACTAATAAATCTTTATATTTTAAATTTAACATCAAATTTTATAAACGCGAGACATTTTAAAAATATAAATTCAAATTTTTAACTAATATATATATATATATATATATATATATATATATATATATATATATATATATATATATATATATATATATATCCTTAATTTTTAAAGTGTCTGGATTGCCGAGTTGAGGTTAATTTGAATATATATGTGAGATCAAATGGATAATTGGGTCGGATTGTGGATTGATCCGCCCATAAACTTTAAACGGTTAAAAATAATAAAAAATACTATATGTATTTTTCTAACTTTCAACATAATCAAACAAGTACAAATTTTAACCAACACCAAATTTGATAAACGCGTGATATATATATATATATATATAATATGATGCTTAATTTTTGAAAAATGTCCGGATTGCCGGATCGAGAGAGATTGATGGTTGATTTATCAAGGGATAAGTGACTGATAATAAATAATTGATAATATTGAGCTAGTTGAGTGTAAAAATGAGTTACGAGATTAGTAATATGAGATGTTTATTATTTAAAAAATGATAGAGTGCAAAAATGAGGTTACTAGATTAGTATTATGAGATGTGTATTCTGGAAGAAAATATAATTTTAGTTGATCGAAGATTTCTTGAAGGTAAAATAGTGAACTAAATGAATGTATGTTTATCAAATTTGTTATTTTGTGTCATATTTTTTTAGTAATTTTTTATTTTCATTATAAATAATTGCACTAAATATTAATTTTATTAAAATTTATTATTAAAAATATTATTTAATTTTATAATATTTATATATATTATTAATAAATATGTTATATTTTATAAAATTATGACACATTTAAATATTTTAAAAATATAATACAAAATACAAGTAACATATCATTACTAGTTTTAATTATAAAATAATATTTATAATTTTTTTTTATAAATTAAAACCTAAAATTAATTAAGATCTTGTTTGGAGTTTTTAAAAAATTTAGAGATGAAAAAAAGTAATGATTGGTGATGATTTTGAGAATGTGATAATTATATTTGGTAAAAAAGTATGTTACCAAATATATATGAATAAAATAAAAATTAATAATTTAAAATAAAGAATATTTTAATATTTTAATTAATAAAATTAATAATATATTGTTAAGGAATGATTAATCAAAAAATTAATTTTAGATGAATTTTTAAAAAATTCAAAAGAAAACAAGACCTAATATTAGTAACTAAACAGTACACTTATTTTTTATTTTATTTTTGTTTGGGTATATTGATATTTAGGCTTCGGATCTGCTGTCCCAAAATAATGTTCCACTTGCTGTCTCATAGGAGAGAGAAGAGTGTGGAAAGAGGAAAAAGAAAATTAAATATTAAAATAAAATGTCATATGTATATAATTTTTTAGGGTTTAAAATTTAGGATTTAAGATTTAGGGTTTAGGGTTTAGAATTTAGGATTTAAAGTTTAGGATTTAAGGTTTATTTTTTATATATAATTTTTTATTTGTCAAATTTATCAAAATTATGTTGTTTTGATGAATGAGACAGCAAGTGCAACATATTTTGGGACAGCAGATCCTTACCCTGATATTTATAGTTTTGTTTAGATAAATGGGAGAGAGAAAGAAATATAATACAGTAGAGAGAGAAAATGTAATAAGTATTTTAATTCGTGTAGTCGGTGGTCACTTGTCAATCAAATTTGTAAGATGGATAATTTCTTTTTTCTTTTTCAAAGGAATAGAAAAAAGATATAGCAGATATGAGATTTTGTCTATAGATATTCATGGGGAGCTTTCAGCTTGAGATAAATATCCTTATGATCATGACAGTGGAGGATTGAAAAACAAAAACAAAAAACCTGATTTTGAGTACATCCCAACAATGCAGTAGTCCCAGACCAGGTCTCCTTTTCTTCTTTCTTTCTCTTCTCGTTTTCTGCTCTTTTTCCATCAACGAATCGACGACAATCCACCCGCAAATGGCGCAGAGTATCAACCAGGTAAAACCCTCTAAACCTTCTCCACAAAAAACTCTAAAATCCTTCGCATTTGCAAGCCTATTACTTAGGGTTTGTTGGTTTCATTCAAGATTTCATAGATTAAACCCTAAACCCTCTAAACCTTCTTCACAAAAAGCTCTAAAATCCTTCGCATATGCAAGCCTATTTACATTGTAATGGTTCTTTCTTTGCGATTCATATATATGCATGATTAGCCCCGATTAAAGATTATCTATATCTGTTGATTGAATCGTTATTAACAAAACGAAATCAGACTTTCATCATTCTGATTTATCTAAGTATTATGCAGCTGCCATTAGAAGTGCCTACATTATCTGTAACTATAAGGACATGCATGTTAGATGATTGAAGATGTTAGACTTATTTTCTTCCTGATTAATTTGCAGGATAATGTATGTCAGATGTGTGGGGTTGAAGGCTATAAGGAATTGCTAGTTCATTGCCCTTCCTGTGGTGTTTATGAACATATGTAAGATAAAGACTAGAGTTGAATGAAAATTTCTACTTGGTTAGTTATACATTACAAAATCATTGTTCTTGCATTTCTTTTAGGTATTGCATGGAGAAAGTCATAATGGAAGTACCAAAGGAATGGAAATGTGATGAATGTCAAATAAAGACTCAAGGTTGGTGGTGTATGTTTCTGTAATGTTTAGTTATTTGAAAATGATTCATTTTTCAATAAGATTATAAAATGGCAAGAGGGTAATAATGTCTTTTATCCTAAAAGTTTTGTAATTCTTTTCAATAATCTTAAACAAGTTTCTAGATTATAATTTCAAATTCAGAGTATCTTTTCTTTTTATGTAGATCATTTGGCTAGAAAGGGCGTTGATGAAAGTCTAGTACTGTGTGATAAGTTAAAAGAAAGGGTGAAAACATCACAAGGTTGATTAAGTCCACCGGTGAGTCCACCGGTGAGGAGGAGGAGGAGGACGACCAGACGAAGGCCGATACTATAACGCGCCGAATCCTGGAAGTCATTACACGGCGAGCTGAAAAGGTTGTCGATATATACCGGGAATGGCACGAGTACCGGTTCAGCAAACTTTTTAAACATATTTTACCGAGCTTCACCGACGAAGAATGCTTCAAAAGAATGAAGGAGATTGAGGACACGGTCATGAGCCTCACAAACGCGGAAACCATTCACGACGCCTTGGGCTGAACCTCCATCATCAGACCGCGAGCCCGGCTACAGAAGCTAACCGTACATATCCGGAAGATTAAGGAAAGGTACGAAGAGGAAACACCGGAGGATACCTTAGCGCCTTTAGTGTTAGAAAGACTTGAGAAAGCGAGATGGGAACTCGTTGAAGAAATTGATCGGCTGGAAGTGATGTGCAAACAACGCGAAATACCGCACTCTCCAGCTCCTCAGATCGACAAGGGTCAAATTCATGGTGCTACACCTCCTCGGGGGAACCCGGTGATAAACGAAACCGATGAAAGGGCGGAGCCTCTTCTCACCGGGCAACTTCAACATGAACAATCGGGAGTCTCCGAACTGGGCATTACAAAAGAATGAGTTAAGAGCCTCCTCCAAGAGTTTGCAGACTCAACGGTTCACCCGCTAAAGGAGAAGATGCAGAGAACCCTGAACATGGCACTCCGGTTTGCCAACAATACGAGGAATAAACTCGTAATGACAGATAACCGGTTCTCACAAATCGACGCTGACTATCGGGAAGAAGCGGTTTTGCGCGACAACCATCTTAAGCGAACTGAGGCCTTGGAAGAAGACAACTCAGGAATAAAGAATGACTTCGATCGGTTTAAAAGAGAGACCGAACAAAGATTAAGAGAGGTCACTGAGGATCTAGTCGGCACGACACTCAGCAAGGTCTCGGAACTGGAAAAGAAAAATGCGGGTCTTGAAGACCGCAACGACAAACTCGAGGCCGACCACAAGGCGCTGACCGCACAAGTAGATGAATTACTCAAGGCAAAGATGAGTGCGGTTGTAGAAGCGAATGCCCGAGCGGCTCAGGAAGTCCATGATGCGATGGACGAAGAAGCGAGAAGAGAGAAGGAGCTTCCGCAACTTACCGAGGAAGAAAGAGCCGAGCGCGAACGAAGGTCAAAGGCTAAGTTTCCGGGACTTGAAGAGTCCGTAGCCGCTCAGCAACGGGCTCAGCAACGGGAAGATGCAGAGTGGCTAAATGCACAAAAACAAGGGTTCGAAGAATTTGCGACCGCCCACAAGAAGAAGCAAAAGGCGGCCCCTTCCTCTTCGATACTGGCAAAACGGAAAAGAAAACCATCTAAGAAGGACCAAGTAGCCGGGCTGCTGAACGTGGTCACTGACACGGTTATAGAAAGTCAACCGGATTAGGCTACTCACACAGAAGAAGAAGATGAAGAGCACCTAGAGCGGCGGCCCACAAGACACCGAGTCTCCGAATCGGCCAGACAACCGCAACCGGTTAAGAAAAAGCGGACCAAGGATATAATGGCCAGCTACAACTTCTCCGACTTAGACGAGGGGTTCCTTTTCTTTTAACTATGTTTATCTTAGTGTTTATATATAACATTTTCCCCTTTTCGGTTATTTTTCTATACATACAAAGTTATTTTTGAAACCGGCCTATACTTGCATTTTTACATGGTTTTGATAATTTTAAATAAAATAATCAAAAAGGAAGAAATTGATAAGATAAAAATAAGACTTTTCCAAAAATTTTCTCAAAATTTTTCAAAAATTCTTCCAAATCAGTTTCAAAAATCCGGTCAAAGAAAGAACCGGCCTACGTTTGCAAACTTACATTGTTTTGATAATTTTAAATAAAATAATTAAAAAGGGAGAAATTGTTAGATAAAATTAGACCGGTTCACAGAACTTAACATAAATAAACCTTCTATGCAGGAACAAGGAACCGGACCGGTCAAACAATTAAACCGGCTAAGAAGACTAGCCGGTCAAGCTATTGTACCGAACAGAACACTAGGAACATGACCGCACAAAGAAAGGATCGACCAAAGCTTAAAACCGGAAACATCAAACAGCCGATCAGCCACAAGGCAGAGGAATAACCGGAAGATGTCCGGTTAAACTACTCACACCGGAAGCCATCCGGTTAAGTCGAATGATCGACCAGTACAAAAAGACAATTCGGGTATCTATTGAGAATGATACCAAAGGAACAGACTAAACACTTCCATATCCATACAAGTCTGAGAAAGTCTGCAGGCTGCAGAAGACAGTCTTATAAGATCTTTCTACTTCGGGATAAGTCAGAAAGGAAATCTTCCAAGTACAGACAATTGTCTAACAGACAGTCACCACATCGAGTAAAAGACAAACCTAGCAGATTTGTCTTATATAGGGATGGCAATGGGTACCCGTATGCCCGATACCCGTGGGTACCCGATAGTCGGGTTCGGGTATTTTAAATCGGGTATGGGGTCGGGGTCGGGCATGGGGTATGAGAGAAGATACCCGATCGGGTACGGGGTCGGGGATGGGGAGTGTGTGATACCCAAACCCGATACCCGATACCCGATTATATTAATATGAAAAATAAAATATATTTTTTATTATAGTTTAATGTGACATTTCAAATATCTCATTATTACAAATATCATCATTAATATTTTGCTCTTATCCATACTCCACTCAAACATTATTTTTTTATATTCCCCAACAAGACATTATTTCTTTATATTCCCCAAAAAAGTTATTTCTCTCATCATCTTCAAATTTTCTTTTAATAATAAGATGTATTTCAATCTCAACACTCTTCATATTCAATCTTTAACTTTTTTTTTAATATTCATTATATTTTCTTCACTCTAACACAACCAAGTTCTTATTTTTTCAAGATCTTCAGCATAAATACATAGGTAAGTAATGTTTTTGTTTATTTTTTTAACATTCATTCTAACTTTTCTTCACTTTAGCAACAACAAAGTTATTATTTCTTTCAAGATCTTCAACATAAGTCAATATTTTTTTTTACATTTATTCTAACTTTTCTTCGCTTTAACAATAACAAACAAAGTTTTTATTTTTTTTCAAGATCTATAACATAAATACTTAGTTAAGTAATGTTTTTGTTTATATTTTTAACATTTCGTTATTAATAATTTTATTATTTATTACAGTTATTATGTTTCTCTTTCTTCAACTTCTACATTTTTTAAGTTTTTAATCGGGTAATGGGGTACCCGTCGGGGATCGGGTATCCGTTGAATCGGGGATGGGGATAACATTACATATACCCGTCGGGGTCGGGTTTGGGGTCGGGTAGTAAAATGAAAATCGGGTTCGGGGATGGGTACTTCACTACCCGACGGGTAGGGTACCCGTTGCCATCCCTAGTCTTATACACCGGAAGAACAGACTGCCAAGTCTGAAAAGATGATCGCAGGGTCTGAATCACTGAATCACTGAATCACTGAACATCAGCTCAGCCAATCAGATTCAAGGAAGTCAAATATGACCGTTGGCATATTTCACATATAAAAGGGGCAGTTGAAGAAGAGTAAATGCGGGACAACAAAAAATTCTAAGAGCATTTAATTTACAAACAGTGTGTTCTATCTCTAGAGAAAGACTAAGTGCTAAAGTTGAAGTGTGTATTTTACAATTTCGGTGTAAATTGTAAGAGTGTTATCGAGCAGAAAATAAGTCTCGATCGGATTGTACTTGTATACCTTAGTGAATATCCTTCTCGCGGTTTTGAGAGGAAGGGGTGACGTAGGAGTTTTATCTCCGAACATCCATAAAATTTGTCTTGTCATTTACTTTCTTCCGGTTTCATTATCTAACCGATCCGTACCGCTCTAACCTACTTAACTCTATCCAAGCCGAATCACCAGGTTAACGAAACCGACCCATCAATTTTTAAACCTTCATTATCCGAATCCGGTTCTGCCTATCATACAAGTGTGCTGCTTCAACCTGAAAGCAAACCTCTTCCGCGCTTGAACCTAGTTCAAGGGTTTGTGACAGTTTGTGTAGTATTGAAACCCCAGTGTTAATCTCTAACCGGATTAATCACCACCCTTTGAGTGAGACGCGCTAACCGGCCCAACCCCGATCCTCTAACCGCGACCTAGATTCTAACAAAAAGCATTTCCCAGGGACAGTGTACTCTCAACTTAAGCCCCTGGTGTTGGAGTTGCTAGCGGTCAAGGAAAGGGAACTGACCGAGGAGATGGCACAGCTAGAAACATAGCCCGAGCACCAGGAGATATCGACGGAGAAAGATGCGAACCTTGCCTTACAGGAGTTTTCTTTCCTTATATTTCTTATGTTTACTTTAGTTTAACTTTATATATAAAGTATTTTTACCTTAGTATATTTCCTATATATATCAAATATTTTTGAAACCGGCTTACATTTGCACTCTTACATTGTTTTGAATATTTTAAATAAAATAATCAAAAAGGGAGAAATTGATAAGATAAAATAAAAAAGATAAAATATAAAATTTTTCCAAAATTTTTCGAAAAATTCTCCTAAGTCAGTTTCAGAAAATCCGGCCAAATAAACTCTTAAAAACAACCGGTCTACATTTGCATTTCTTATATGATTTTAAATATTTTAAATAAAATAATTAAAAAGGGAGAAATTGTTAGATAAAATTAGATCGGTTAAATAAAACTTAACAAAAACACTTTTGTGCAGGAACAGTTAAAGTATTTGACCGGTCAAGTTAATCAACCGGTTAAGAAACTCAACCGGTCAAGCAACCCAACCGACCAAAAACCTGACCGAATAAGAAGACTAGACCGGTCAAATCAGAATGCCAAAATCATTGAACATCCGGTTAACCTGAAGCTATGAAAAATCTGAAGCCATCCGGTTAAACCAAACAACTGGTAGACACTCTAAACCGAAATACATCAATCCAGAAAACCGATGAAGCTATTTAGAGAAAGAAGCCAAGAACATCAAACTAAGTACAATCTACAAATCGGTGTAAACAAACACTTTGAGTATCTGTGGAAGATGATACCAAAGAGACAGACTCTAACATTGCCCTATCCATACAAGTTTGAGGATACTCTGCAAGCTGCAGAAAACCGTCTGAAGAAGATCTTTCCATTCTGGGATAAATCAGAGGCGCAATCCTTCAGGTATAGGCAACTGTCCAACCGACAGTTGCCATATTGAGTAAAAGACAAACCTAGCCGGTTTGACCTATACACTGAAGCCTAGACCGCCAGGTCTGAATCAATGAACCTATGCTCAACCAACCAGATTCAAGGAAATGAAATGTAACCGTTGGCACATTTCACCTATAAAAGAAGGAGTTGAAGAGAAGTAAATGCAGTTACCAGTTCTGAAGTTACAAGTCATAAGTGGTTACTACCCCTACAAGCTTTAAGATTTATTGCAAGTATATTTCTCCACAAGTTTTAGAGCTTAAGTCTTCATTTGAAGAGTGATTACAATTTCGGTTAAAATTGTACGAGTGTTATCGAGCAGAAAATAAGTCTCGATCGGATTGTGTTTGTGTATTCCTTAGTGAATATCCTTCTCACGGTTTTGAGAGGAAGGGGTGACGTAGGAGTTTATCTCCGAACATCCATAAAAAACTTGTGTTGTTATTTACTTTCTGCCTGCCTTATACTTTAACCGATTCATACCACTCTAACCGACCTATATCAATCTAACCTGACTTACTGAACTCCAAACCGACTCACCATACTCCAAACCTATCCTATCCAAATCCGGTTCTGTCCATCTTGTGTGTGCGTGCTGCTTTAACCTGAAACAAACCACTTCCGCACTTGAACTCGGTTCAAGGGTTTGTGACAATTTGTGTAGTATTGAAACCCCAGTGTTAATCTCTAACCCGGATTAATCACAAACCTTTGAGTAAAACGCGCTAACCGGCCAGACTCCGGTCCGCCAGCCGCGACCTAGATCCTAACAATTGGTATCAGAGCAGTTAGTTTCAATACTCAAGCAAGCATGTCTTTTGATCGGCCCCCAATGCTAGAAGGTGACGACTTTGCCAACTGGAAGACACGTATGTACCTGCACTTAATCACCATGGACGATGAGGTACAGTTCATTCTGACTGAAGGACCGATAAAGATCGATAAAGATAAAAAAGATTGGACAGCTGAAGATAGGAGAAGAAATAATCTGGATAACCATGCCAGAAACCGCATTACTAACGGCTTGGACAGGAACACGTTCTGTAAGGTCAGAGATTACAAGACCGCAAAGGAAACATGGGAAGCGGTAATTCAGATTCATGAGAGAATCAAACTGTCTAAGCAAGATGAAGCTACACGATGTATTCGAAGATCAATGCCAAATTTGATAAACGCGAGACGTTTTAATATTAATATAAGTTCAACTTTTTAACTAACTAATATATATATATATATATAATGTTGCTTAATTTTTAAAGTGTCCGGATTGCCGAGTCGAGAGCTGTGGTTAATTTGGATACTTGGGTCGGATTGTGGGTTGACCCGCCTTTAAATTTAAAACGGTTAAAAATAAAATTAAAAATGCTAAAGGTATGTTTCGAACTTGCAACCTAACAAAACAAATACAACTCTTTAACCAACTAGACTACAAAGACTTTATATAATTATGTTAAACACCAAGTTTGATAAACGCGAGACGTTTTAATATTAATATAAGTTCAACTTTTTAACTAACTAATATATATATATATATATATAATGATGTTGAATAAATGGATACTTGGGTCGGATTGTGGGTTGACCCACCCATAAACTTAAAACGGTTAAAAATAAAATTAACAATATTATCCATTATTTTTTTTCACGATTTTTTATATTATTAATCGTGCAAATGCAGAGACTAAATGCTAGTTCAATTAAAAATGTTTAATTTTCTTTAAAACCCACAATAATTGGACCAAATTAACATTATTGATTTATTTTTAGATTTTTATTCAAATTATGTTCTAAATAATTACGATCTTTTACATTTTTATTAGTCATAAAATTAATATATTGTTTAAAGGCTTTAATAGTTTAATCAAATATATTAAATATGATATTTGATGAATTTAATTAAGCTTACTAGGTAATATTCTAGCCCATGAGATAGAAAATCTGAAAGCATCCATTCCAATGATCTTCATGAGTCTCACATCTCCCTTCATTAATGAATTCAATCACATTCATATTACATTTACAAATTATTTTAATTTTTACAATAGTCTTGCTTAATAAACAAAAACACTAGTGTTTGGTTTCTTTAAAACTGTCTTTATTCTAAAGAAGATGAAGTTTTAATAAAAATTCATTAGACTATTCCATTTTACATATTACAAGTGACAGTATTTCAAACAAGTCCTTAAAGTATATTTACAAAGAAATTGAAATATATATATTTTTTTATCTAAATTCATACTAATCTTCATATCCAACTCCAAAATTTATTTTCAAATATATATATATGGATGATATATACCTTCTAGCGATGATAAAAATCATTAGCGATGTCTCCGGTGCTTCTATCCAGAATTTTTTCTTCATTATTATAAATTATATATAATCAATTATTTTCAACAAATAATCATGACTTATTAAAAATTAATTATAGAAAGTACATGTAAATGTAAAGAGACCTGGAAACTTATGTGTAAAATTATCCCATATGTTTGAACCTTTTCCATGCTTCTTTGCAGCACCTTCTGTTACTAGGGGTGAGCAAACGGGTAAACTCAACCCGTATTACCCAACGCATATTCAACTCAAATTAAATTTACCCAACCCATAATTCAACCCATATTATTTATTAATATGGGTTGGGTATGGGTTGGGTAACCCAAATTATTTTTATTTTTATTTTTTTATTTAACATGTATTTGACTAATTTAACACATTTTTATTCATTTAACACGTTTTCACGTTTTTGACATTTTTAATACGTTTTTCACACGTTTAACACGTTTTTGACACGTTTAACACGTTTTTGGCACAGTTAACACATTTTTGACACGTTAAACACGTTTTTCATGTTTTTGGCATGTTTAACACGTTTAACACGTTTTTTACACGTTTTGACACATTTTTTCACGTTTTTGACACATTTAACACATTTTGACACATTTTTGGCACGTTTAACACGTTTTAACACGTTTAACACGTTTTGACACGTTTAACATATTTTTCACATTTTTGACACGTTTCACACGTTTTTCACGTTTAACACGTTTTTGACATGTTTTGACACGTTTAACACGTTTTCGACACGTTTAATACGTTTTTCACATTATTGACACGTTTCACACGTTTTTCACATTTTTGGCACGTTTAACACGTTTTGACACGTTTAACACGTTTTGACATGTTTAACACGTTTTTCACGTTTTGAGATGTTTAACATATTTTGACACGTTTTTCACGTTTTCGACACGTTTAATACGTTTTCGACACATTAAATACGTTTTTCACACATTCAACACATTTAACACATTTGACACGTTGAACACTATTTTCATGTTTTGACATGTTTAACACGTTTTTAACACGTTTGACACATTTTTCACGATTACGACAGATTAAACACATTTTGACACATTTTTCACGTTTTTGGCACGTTGAACACGTTTTGACATGTTTAACACGTTTTTCACGTTTTTGGCACTTTTAACACGTTTTGACAAATATTCCACGTTTTTGGCACGTTTAACACGTTTTTCTTATTATTGGCACATTTTGATACGTTTAACACGTTTAACATGTTTTTCACAGTTTTGACACGTTTAATAAGTTTTCACACGTTTAATGTCAAACGTGTGAAAAACATATTAAACGTGTCAAAATGCCAAAAACGTGTTGAACGTGACAAGAACGTGTTAAAACTTATCAAAACGTGTTAACGTGCAAAAACATATGTTAAACATGTGAAAAATATATTAAATGTGTAAAACGTGTTAAAATGTCAAAACGTGTTAAACGTGCCAAAAACGTGAAAAATGTGCCAAAAACGTAAGAAACGTGTTAAACGTGCCAAAAACGTAAAAAACGTGTTAAATTTGTAAAAAACGCGTTAAACGTATTAAACATGTCAAAAACGTATTAAACGTACCAAAATGTGAAAAATGTGTTAATGTGTGAAAAACGTGTCAAATATGTCAAAAACATGTTTAACATGCAAAAAACGTGAAAAACATATTAAATGTGTGAAACACGTGTTAAACGTGTGAAAAACGTGTGAAAACGTGTTAAACATATCAAAAACGTGTTAAAATGTTAAAAATGTGTTAGACGTGCCAAAAACGTGAAAACCGTGTTAAACTTATCAAAAACGTGTTAACGTGTTAGTTATGTTAAAAACGTGTTAAACGTGCCAAAAACGTAAAAAACGTGTTAAATTTGTAAAAAACGCGTTAAACGTATTAAACATGTCAAAACGTGTTAAACGTGACAAAAACGTGTTAAACATGTCAAAAACTTGTTAAACGTGCCAAAAACGTAAAAACGTGTGAAAAACATGTTTTAAGTGTGAAAACGTGATAAAAAATATTAAAAACGTGTTAAACGTGTTAAACGTGTGAAAACGTGTTAAACATATCAAAAACGTGTTGAAATGTCAAAAGCGTGTTAAACGTGCCAAAAACGTGAAAATCGTGTTAAACTTATCAAAAACGTGTTAAATATGTTTAAAACGTGTTAAACGTGCCAAGAACGTAAAAAACGTGTTGAACTTGTCAAAAACGCGTTAAACGTATTAAACATGTCAAAAACGTGTTCAACGTGACAAAAACGTGAAAAACGTGTTATTAGTGTGAAAATGTGTTAAACATGTTAAAAACGTGTTAAACGTGTCAAAAACGTGAAAACTTGTTAAACGTGTGAAAAACGTAAAAACGTGTCAAAAATGTGAAAACGTGTGAAAAACAAGTTAAACGTATAAAAACGTGTTAAGGTGTGAAAAACGTGTTAAACGTGTGAAAAACGTGTTAAACGTGTGAAAAACATGTTATAAGTGAAACGTGTTAAAAATATTAAAAACGTGTTAGATGTGTGCAAAACGTGTTAAACGTATGGAAAATATGTTAAACATGTTAAAAACGTGTTCGACTTAAAGTTGGAAGATGATTAATTTATATTGGATTAATAATAGAGAATTAAACTAAATTTATATAATTTGGGTAATTTGGGTAACCCTAACCCAACCCAAATTAAACTCAACCCATACTAAACCCAACCCATATTAACCAACCCAAATTAATATTTTGGGTTTGGGTTAGGGTTGGGTTTGGGTAAACCCATATTATGCTCACCCCTATCTGTTACGCCCTAAATTCCTACTTTCATGCACCTAAATCAGCCTGATTTCGAACATAAATGCGAAAACGCTAGGGTGCTTATCTGACCCAATCATTAAAAAGGTTGATAGAAAATACGGTCCTACGATCTCGGTCCCTCCTTCCACACACATCTCCAACACCACGCTTCCTTCATCTGTCATAAAATCCGCTGGCTGGATTCCTACACCACACAAGCATAGTGAGTCTACGGACCCAACAAACATTTATAAGAAAACCATTTAAGCCATTGCATCCATGAGGGTTTTTAAGGGTATCTCATTAGCCAATCATGTATAGTTGCATACTAAACACATATTCGGGTCCTTAGCCCGGAGAGGCTGAATCTCCAGGGTGGGCATCCCTTCGTCAATTCCTCCAGCCATTTTGAGAGCATCGGACCACCAGAGCTCATCCTGTGTGGCCATCCTCTCGTATCCGTCAATTCCTCCATGATTATCTCTTAGATTCCATAGCCCTTAACTCAAAACCATCATTCTTTAGAAAACCATGGACTTGCAATGAAAACATGCTTTGAAACCAATTGCATCGTTTATATAAAATACATGAATAAATAACACTGTGTGGGTTTTCAAAAAAGCGTATAGAAAAGTACTTTCCTGATAATTCCTTGTTTGCGGAATCATCGGTCGGACCACTCGGCCCTGGGTGCCAGCATCCACAGTCGTAGCTCTCCGTCACGACCGTAGATTCCTCGGTCAAGAAACGCGTGATTTTAGGACGTGACAAACTATCACCCTTATAATGAATTTCGTCCCCGAAATTCGATCATAAAAGGCAGTACAAATAGTGTGTTTGTGAAAAATGGTTTCATGAAAAACATTATTTCCAACCATTATGAAAAACGATTTAATGTCATGCAAAAACATCATTTAAAACAATTTACAGACATGAAGGCCTTGGAGGTGCATCCGTAGGAGCATATGTGTGAAAGTACAAAGGTTCGGAACCGTTGCTCTGATACCAAGTTGTTACGCTCTAAATTCCTACTTTCATGCACCTAAATCAGCCTGATTTCAAACATAAATGCAGAAACGCTAGGGTGCCTATCTGACCCAATCATTGAAAAGGTTGATAGAAAATACGGTCCTACGGTCTCGGTCCCTCCTTCCACACACATCTCCAACACCACGCTTCCGCTCCAACTCTTCCTTCACCCGTCATAAAATCCGCTGGCTGGATTCCTACACCACACAAGCATAATGAGTCTACGAACCCAGCAAGCATTTATAAGAAAACCATTTAAGACATTGCATCCATGAGGGTTTTTAAGGGTATCTCATTAGCCAATCATGTATAGTTGCATACTGAGCACATATTCGGGTCCTTAGCCCGGAGAGGCTGAATCTCCAGGGTGGGCATCCCTTCGTCAATTCCTCCAGCCATTTTGAGAGCATCGGACCACCAGAGCTCATCCTGCGTGGCCATCCTCTCGTATCCGTCAATTCCTCCATGATTATCTCTTAGATTCCATAGCCCTTAACTAAAAACCATCCTTCTTTAGAAAACCATGGACTTGCAATGAAAACATACTTTGAAACCAAATGCATCATTTATATAAAATACATGAATAAATAGCACTGTGTGGGTTTTAGAAAGCGTATAGAAAAGTACTTGCCTGATAATTCCTTGTTTGCGGAATCATCGGTCGGACCACTCGGCCCTGGGTGTCAGCATCCACGGTCGTAGCTCTCCGTCACGACCGCAGATTCCTCGGTCAAGAAAAGCGTGATTTTAGGACGTGACACCTTTAGTCTACAATTAATTAAACACGTGGAGGTGATAAAATCATCTCACTAATTAATTTTTTTTATAAATATTTATAAAATTATAATAGAAAAAAAATTAAATTGTTACGTCCTCGTTACCTGATAAGACGAGGTAGCAGTTCCAAAAATAAAATCACGAGGAAAACTAGTACGATTATAGTAAGAAATGAGAAGAATGGTTTTTGCTTTTACTCTAGTTGTAACCATTATTATTATCGTCATTACTAAGACTAGGATCACATTGGACGATGGATTCAAAATAGCCATGATCTACCATAATGACACATCACAAATTAATTACCTTTCTCTATTTAAATAGAATTATATATTCAACTAATCCTATATTATAATAATATATATGTATATCATTGGAAATGGGCATGGAAATATAATATATTTAAACTTTTGAAAAAGGAGAAATAGTAAGTTTATTTGTATTTAATTTAAAAGATTAATTGAATTATATGTAACTTTTTAAAATTAAAGTGTATCAAATAATCAGTTTTTTAATCAATTTTCAGAATACACAAACAAAAAATATTTTTTATATATATCTGTTTAATTTTTTAAATATTAATTGAATTAGATGTAATTTTTTTTTTTAAAAGTGTATAAAAAAAATAATTTTTAATATATTTTAAGATATATTTGTATACACTCATTTCTACACAATAATTCATAATTTTAAA
This sequence comes from Impatiens glandulifera, assembly GCF_907164915.1. Taxonomy (NCBI): domain Eukaryota; kingdom Viridiplantae; phylum Streptophyta; class Magnoliopsida; order Ericales; family Balsaminaceae; genus Impatiens; species Impatiens glandulifera. Next base: position 25,568,760 of record NC_061864.1, read on the forward strand.
TAATTTTGATCTAACAAATGATTTAAAAAAATATTTTTATTTGAGCTCGTTGTACCGTGATTATCACGAGACAAATAATTATTTTGAAATTACGTAATATAAATCGGTTCCAAAAAAATTAAACTCTAACTATTTTAAAATAAACTTAAGAGATATACATATTTTATTAAATAGATAAACTATATTGGAAATGAACCATTGAACTAACAGTGTCTAAGTTTGAAAAATAATATATGGCCAAAAGAATTGGCGACAACTAACATGCACAACCACGGGCGAAGGCCAGCAACCATAAACGACCACATCAGCCACGGGTTAGTGAGTCAACGGTTCACGCGAGTCAACCTTGCCAACCCGTGAGGGTCATACTAGTAAAATGAGGGAAAGACGACGGAAAATACCATCATTATTGGTCACTTTTCCGTCGCTAAAAATAGGCACATTCAATTAACCATTGTCAACATTTCTATTAGCCCATCAACTAAAATATAGCTACATGATTAGGTAACGTCGTTAAGATAATGGCTACGGTAATGTGGTCAAATATAATTTATTATTATATTTTTTTACTATTTTAATAAATTTTAAATAATCTTTAATTTAATAATACTGGATTCATATTACCAAAAACAAACATAACATTTTTATCAAATAAAAATATTGTTTATGTAAGAATATCTCTCCATCCATTTCTAAAAAAAATTATTGTTCATAGTCATCAAAATAGACTGGCCACAGATCAATAAATAAATACATAAATAAGATTATCAAAAGTTATAAAATTTAAGACACTAAAGTAACTAGCATAATGTCCTTGCGTTACAAGGATAAATAAAAATTACATTTCTAAAGTTAAAATAAACAATACTCACCTCTTTGTGATCGTCATCGCCATCGTCATAGTTTTCATCCTCTTCATTATTCTTTTCGTCGTCAACATTTATGGTCTGAACATGATGGTGCTTCAATAGTTGGGACAACCTAGTGATTGTCTTCCTCTTCTCATTCATCGTTGTTTTCGTTATTCATAAGAAATATAACAAATTTGATAAGAAGACATTTATTTAACTTTTTCTCATCAGCACCGACATCTTTCTTTTCGACTTTTTATTCTCCTTGGTTAATCAATAATATCCTTTCTTACTTAATAAACCTCTCATAATACTAATCTCGTGACATCACTTTTATACTCAACCATCTCAACAGTACCAACATCTTTTATCATCATTTTTGGCAAATTTACCATCTCATCATATCACTAACCTCTTTACACTCACTTCTTCAGTAAACCAACAAATTCATTCATATATTTAACAACAAATATTTTTTGTTCTCCAATGAACAACTCACTACTAATCTCATGACCTTACTTCAAGTATTTTATACACCAACCATCTCATATCATTACCGCAACCTCTTTACCCTCACTTTAGGAAACCAACCACCAATCATAATAACCTCTCATCTTGTGAACTCACTTTTACACTTTGGTCAACTAACCATCTCATATCACTAACCTCTTTACCCTCACTTCTTCGGTAAACCAACAAATTTATTCATATATTTAATGAAAACTATTTTTTGTTCTCCAATGAACATCTCACTACTAATCTTGTGACCTTACTTCGAGTATTTTGTACTTCAATCATCTCAAATCATTACCGTGACCTCTTTACCCTCACTTCAGCAAACCAACCACCAATTTTATTGACCTCTTATCTCGTGAACTCACTTTTACACTTCGGTCAACCAACCATCTCAATCACACATTTAACCACCAATATTCTTTTTCTCAATGGATCTCATTACTAATATTATGACCTCACACACTTTCACACGTCTCTTATCCATTGCCAAACTAACCACTAAATCTCAATTGACCTCACACTTCGGTCAATTAATGTCTCATTCACATATATTTTTAACTACCAATCAAAATCAACCTCTAAACTCGTGATCTGACGATCCTTTGTTACCGGTCTCTTATCCTTCAACAAACCAACCACCAATATAAATCTTACTAGTCTTTTATCTTTTAACAAACCAACCACTAATCACATTGACCTCT